>NW_022475044.1:0-404361 GCF_009193445.1 Aspergillus pseudotamarii | reverse complement strand
GAGGGAAAAAAAAAAAAAAAAACAAGAAAATAAAACAAGAGATACGAAGGGGAAGTGGAAGGGAAATTAGACGAACAAGCCGGGGAAGAATGAAGTAAGTCAGTCGCAGAGTCGCCATGTCCATCCACAAATGCGGAGGCCGATGCCAGCCGCGGCTAAACACGGCAATCGTCGCACTTTGCTTCTCCGCAACTTCAATTCCGGGGTCACATTCGATCATATTCCTCCCCACGCCCATTGTCTTCGTCTATTTTTCCTTCATCGGCCATTGTTTCCACTTGGCTGCTCCCATAAAGCTCTGGACAGGACCATGAGATAGCTCAACCTGGTGTTTCGCGGTGCTACTTCGTCTTTTACTCTCCCTAGATTATCCCCGCAATGCGCGCACCGTCTCCGCTCCTGCGGAGCTTGAGCTCCAAAACATCGCTATCGCTGCCTTATTCGCGACGACTGCTCACGCCTCGCTTTCCAGTTACAGTCTCCTCTAAAACATCCCTCAGGACAGTTGCGAGCTATACGCATCCCCATCATGCCTCAGCCATATCGGTTCTGCCCACGGCGGTGGACACGTCCGCGCCTGATTTCAAGGAGAATGCCGAGCAGATGAAGGAGCTCGTAGATCGGATGAGCAATCTACATAGCACCATCTCTCAAGGTGGGCCACAAAAAGCAAAGGATAAGCACATTGCCAGAGGCAAAATGCTTCCTCGAGATCGGGTGACAGCCCTAATCGATCCCGGCACATCGTTCCTGGAGCTCTCCCCGCTGGCCGGCCACGAAGTGTACCCAGGCGAAGACGTTCCTGCCGGTGGCATTATTACTGGAATTGGAACCGTCGAAGGCGTAACATGTATGATCGTGGCCAATGACAGCACTGTCAAGGGAGGCACATACTACCCGATCACGGTGAAAAAACATCTCCGAGCACAAGCAATCGCCCAAGAGAACAAACTCCCCTGTCTCTACCTTGTGGACTCCGGCGGTGCCAACCTCCCCCATCAAGCCGACGTGTTCCCAGACAAGGAGCACTTCGGCCGCATCTTCTTCAACCAAGCCCGGATGAGCTCAATGGGCATCCCCCAGATCTCTGTGGTGATGGGACCCTGCACAGCAGGAGGTGCCTACGTCCCAGCCATGAGCGATGAGACCATCATCGTCGAGAACCAAGGCACCATTTTCCTGGCCGGTCCTCCCCTCGTCAAAGCCGCCACAGGCGAGGAAGTCTCCGCCGAAGATCTGGGCGGCGGCCAACTGCACAGCACCATCTCTGGCGTAACGGACTACCTCGCCGTAGACGACGCTCACGCCCTCATCCTCGCCCGCAGATCCATTGCCAACCTCAACTACCCCAAAACCAGCGTGCCCCTCAAACTCGACGACAGCACTATCAAAGAACCCCTCTACGACCCCGCCGAACTAAACGGCATCGTGGGCACCAACCTCCGCCGCCAGATCCCCGTCCATGAAGTCATCGCCCGCATCGTTGACGGCAGTGAATTTGCCGAATTCAAGCGCGACTACGGTACCACCCTTGTCACAGGCTTCGCCCGCATCTACGGCCACCAAGTCGGCATCGTCGCCAACAACGGTATCCTCTTCTCCGAGTCCTCGCTGAAGGGAGCCCACTTCATCGAGCTCTGTGCCCAGCGCAACATCCCCCTCATCTTCCTCCAGAACATCTCCGGCTTCATGGTCGGTGCCGACGCCGAGAAGGGCGGCATCGCCAAAAACGGCGCGAAGCTAGTCACGGCAGTAGCCTGCGCCGATGTACCCAAGTTCACTGTTGTCTTTGGCTCCAGCGCTGGCGCAGGCAACTACGGCATGTGGTAAGTTACACACTCACACACACACACACACACTCCCCTTAGGCCTACTAAGACAAACCCAAAAAAAAAAAGAACCAAAAGAAACAAACACTAACAAACAACCAAACAAATAGCGGCCGCGCCTACTCCCCACGGCTCATGTTCATGTGGCCCAACGCCAAGATCGGGGTAATGGGCTCTGAACAACTCTCCTCAGTAATGGAAGCAGTCGGACGCACCGCAGACCCGGCCCTGAAAGCTCGCATTGACCACGAATCCGAAGCGACTTTTTCATCCGCCCGTCTCTGGGACGACGGAGTTATCCCGCCTGCGCAAACGAGACGCGTTCTGGGATTGAGTTTGGCGGCGTCGTTGGGTGGAAGGGTGGATAAGGATGTGCAGACGCGGTTTGGTGTTTTCCGGATGTAGTCTACTTGCTTTGAGTGACAATATATTATATCTATTTATCTATTCTACTCACGCCTAGGTTCTCGGTCTGGGTCTTGTGTGTAACTGGGTCCTTTTGCGGGGTGTTTGTTTCTTGGTATTATATATCTTTGTCTTTTACATGGATATTGAGGTTGACGTGATGTATGGTTGGTTGGGATAGTAGAAATGCATGGTTTTACTTTTTTTTGAGTTCTTTTCGTATGTTAAAGAGTTTATCTGCGATAGGGTGAAGAAGAGGGGGCTTCAGTAGTGGAAGAAATCTTAAGTCGCTTATTGTGATAGTCCCCATAATTTATGGTGTGAAAGGAAGAGCGAATAAGAAGAAGAGGAACATCGCATTCTAATAATCTACTTCGCGTTGAACAGACTACTGCTAGTTTCGAAAAGGACGGAAATTTGATCAGAGTGGGAAAAAGGGGGAAGGGAAAAAAGGGGGAGGAGTCGAAAGGAATAACGGGCCAAATAAGGCACAAAGAAGCAAAAGCAAATATAGAAAATAAGTACGGAGTAGATAGAGAGAACTCAGGAGAGGAACTACTCTGTAGGAAGAAAAGAACAAGAAAAAGAAAAGCATAGTGCTGTTCTTTTCCTTAGCGGGTTTGCTTTTATCAGCTCGCAAAAAAAAAAAAAAAAAAAAAAAGATAATACTAATAATAATGATAGTAGTAGTAGTAGTAGTAGTAGTAGTAGTAGTAATAAAAAGAACGGCGGCGGCGTAGTTATAAAATGAACTGCTCTATATCCATAAAGGGAATGGTGAATGCCAATGCGGAGGGAAACCGAAGACAGATGCAACTTTTTCTCATTCCTTGAAGTAGAATAACAGGTGAAGACGTGTCAATTGGAAGTAAGACGAAAAGAGTTGAATGGTTGTGAACCGACAGATATCTATCATTGGATGGGCATATGATGATTGAAAACATTAGCATGGGTGAAGATATGTAATATGTATGTGCAGATAGGATGTGAGCCGGTGGCTTGAGGTATGCGTCGAGATGTGAGGTAGGTTTGGTTCAAATATACGATTGGGGAGCGAGTCGTTGGTCTGCTGCCCCTCCTTCATTTATAACATTCGTTAATTTATAGAATCACGCACGGTCCTTTCCGTTTCGTCTTCTGTCGTCGTTCTCGCTTGCGATCAGGTCGATTCGTATTTTCCCGCTTGGGTGGTTCGTCGCGACCCTTGGAGTTGCCCTGCAGGTCCTTTCGGATGATCTGTCGGCAGAGGTCAATGAAGACCTCGTTGACGTTGGCTCGTCGGCGAGCCGATGTCTCATAGTAAGGAGCGTTGCCCCAGCTCTGGGAGAGGGCAAAGGCGCGAGCACGGGGCACCGCGCGGTCCTCCTCCAGGTCGGATTTATTACCTACGATGACGATGGGGACTTTCTCGTCATCCTTGATGCGGATGATCTGTTCTCGTAATTCGGACAGCTCGTTCAACGAGGACATGCTCGTAATGGAAAATACCAGGAGAAACCCTTGGCCCTGTTTCATGTAAAGCTCTCTGTGAGTCAGGGTTAGCATGCGGGTCTGAAAAGGAAGTGAGTGGTTATGTGTCAGTCCTATAGCCGCAGGAGTGGATCCCCCCGGTGGACTGAAGAAGTGGGACGGATTGCTGATTTACCTCATGGCAGCTAGGGCTGTGTTAGTGGGAAAGACAGAGCCGTACTGTTGCAGGGAGACTTACTAAATTGTTCTGTTCCTGCAGTGTCAAGAATTTCTAGAATGCATTGTCGCCCCTATGGCAAATCAGCAACACGGATGACATGTGTGGTAACATGATCCACTTACGTCTACCTCGATCTGTTTGCGATATGAATCTTCGATCGTCGGGTCATAGCTCTCAATCCACACATTTTGGACGAATTGAGCTGCACGGTGTAAGTGACCATTATCTCCCAGGACGGGATGACCCCTGAGTCAGGTCCATCGACGAGTCAGAGGGTATATACCAGTAAGACAACTCTTTCCCACTCCACCTGTTGCGCACGAAATAGCAGATATCAGCGATAGACCTCAGCTATCTTCAATTGTCAGATGATGCCTACCAGCGCCGAGCACGACAATATGGTATTCCCGTCTGTATCGAGTGAAGCCATTAGCATCCGGCGCGCGCGCACGAAGTTCAGGGTCAAGGGACCCATATTGGGGAAGACGTACTGCGGCCGCATTGAAACAGCAATTGTAGTTCCCACTCAATCAACTGAAGTTATTCGATAAAATTTGGGCGCCTCGAACGGACCGGGACGATGCGATACTTGGTTCAATCGACCTCTTCCAACACAATCTTTGCTGGACCGTATTCTCCTAAATTTCCACCAAAGCGTATGATGCGACGATGCAATTCACGCAAACCAGCCAGATCAGATGAGTAGATAAAGGGTACACTTCGTTAGATTCGTGTCTCGTGAACAACCAAAGATCTCGGTGATGAATCGCGATTTCAAGCAATGGGATGGTCTGATACTGGGTCCCTTTGGGGGCGGGGGTGGGCTGGAAGAGCAACGGCAGCGATAACGCGATGCGTTACATCGGTCACAATGCCAATGCCAACCAATGCCGCGGAGGGAGGGGAGGAGGAGGGGGAATTGGGGATACTATGCAGGTCGTGGAATTGACAGCGCCACCGGGACCTGAGGCAATCACTTGGACTCGAGTGAAGGGTCAAAGGGGGTCGGAGAAGGCGAGCGCAGGAAAAACGGTTGATGTCAACAGAAATTCGGGTGGATTTCCGGAGACTAAAGACCGAAATAGAAGCTAAGTCAGCGCGCGGTTGTGGGGAGTTTTTTTTTTTTTTTTTTTTTTTTTTTTTTATGAGGAATTGCCAAAGGGTGGAAAGGATCCGAGTCGGAGGGTTCATGTCAAAGAGAAAAAAAGAAATACAAATAAAAATAACAATACCATGAAGGATGGATCAAATGAAATAAATGAAATAGTACAAAAAAAAAATGGTACATAATTCCCTCTTTTTGATCTTTTGTTTTCTGTTTTAATTTTGTTTTAACCCTGAGGTTTCATCTGATTCAATTGGGTTCCAATCCCTTGTTGTATCTTTTTGTTCATTTTGGGAGCCAACTTAACGTGTGTAGTTTCTTTTACCTTTTTTCTTTTTCTTGTTAATTTTTTGATATCCCTCTGTCCCTCACGGTTTCCTTTTCTTTTCCCTTTTTTTTTCACGTTGTCAACATTCGAAGCGGTGTGAGTGAAAAGAAATAATAATAATAATCAGTTTTGAACAAAATAAATAAATAAATCAAATCAAAAAGAGGCTTCCCAAATGTGCGCAACAATTGGCACGAAAACCTTAAGCCAGCAGTGGTTAAACCTGGAAAGGATTAACTCTCGTGGGACTTTCCTCAATCAATCCGCTGCCCAGTCCGATAAAGGTTTAGAGAACCCTAGGAAAACCCCCTTTAGTACTCCAGTCCCAGTGGTTTGGGATTTCCATTATTCCCTTTTGGGCTCATTCAGGTCGGGAACGAAAATAAATAAAAAATCAGAAACGAAATAAAATCCACCATCCGTGTTCAAGGGGGCTGGTGAATACCATCAATGGATCACCAAGGGAGAGAGAGAGGATCAAAACGGGGGGGAAAGAAAATACTAAGCCAACAAACAATCTATAAAAATTCAAAGAAAGCAAAAGCAAAATGGAAAAAAAAATAAAATAAAAATAAAAAATAAAAAGACATAAAACGAAAACAAGGAATGAACACTATCTATGGAATGTTTGCGGTCTCCTTTCGTCTTCTTCGTCTTCGTCTTCCTGTAGATAGTCCAGGTGGTTGGATCCTGGAGAACAAATAGTCATCATGTTCTCCAAATCAAGGTCACCCCCAGCCCCGATCGAGGGGGAAAAACCAAAGAGTTCCCACCAGAGTATCTGCAGGCGACGAAGGGAAAGCAACGAATTGTCCGACTCGGCCATAGCTCGGATTGCCAATCATTGGAGGTGAGGGTGATGGTCCTGATGATCTGCTTTCGGGGCTCCATCCCACCATTCCCAACCTGACCGACTGACCAAAAAAGTTCGAATGGACTATTGAAGAAAATGGGATACCGGACGAGAAAACAACAAACGCCCAAAAATGAAAAGAGTGAACAACGTACCAGAGCATGTATGAGTCAACCCGTTATCCTGTCAAAACAAATCAATATAGATCTCGCAGGGATCCCTTGATGGACGACGGGAAGGCATTTAGTTCTCAGAAATATAGAAACCTACAAGGGGGAGTCGGAATCAACCGTCGAGATATAACAACGTCCCATTAGCCTATGACTCCCTTTCTTCCCCCCTCCCCCTTCTCCGTTCCTCCGTAGATCCTGAAACGCTCTCCGTCCCCTGACCAATCGCTTAAACTACACGGTTTACTTTTACCTGTCACCTTGTTTCCAACCCCTCGGCTCTCCTACACCAAAAAAAGAAACCCACCTTTCCTTCCTCCCGGATGAGTGGAACGGGATCCGGTCCAAAGACTGGGCCACCGTACGCTGTCAGGCACCAAACAAACCAATGGCCAGACTCTTGACTGGGACATCCAGGGGGCGACGATGGGGCGCAAGAAGTACGACGCAGTGTCCATGTGATGGACCGGTCGATAGGTCCAACGGGAAGCATTTCCAGGAGGCAAACTCAACGACATATGTAACGTGATATGAGAAGGGGGCGTTGGCTCTGACCAGTAGTCTAAATGAATGCCAGCACGTCAGTTCGACCTGAAATCAATGTATCACATTCGACGGCCCACACACTGTGTGTCAAGCGAGGTCGACCGGCGTGCGACTGGTCATGGCCTACTTCTATTGTGTGGATGATATCATAATATGAGATACTATAGCAGCCTCGACTTACGGGCTGTACGACAAACGGCCCATGGCGGTCACCATATGTGTTCAGGAACGAAGAAAGAAAAGGAGAACCAAAAAGGAGGTATGAGCGCTAACGTGAAGGTATTAACATACACCATTATAGACAAACCAACCTCAGTCCGGATACGCGCCGGTATATACTTTGCACGAATCATAACTCATGCTATCTAATGCATCTCTATCCCCTAAATCGCGATCGCATGCCCCGCATCTCCGTTAATCAGGCCCGTCATCGCCGCCTCAAGCTGGCTGATGCCGCTGTACCGTTCGAGAGCCTCGAAGACATGGCTGAACACCTGTTGCTCTACGTCCACCGCCCACAAGAAATCAAGATGTTCGTACTTCGGGATGATCTTGGCCGTGGTCCCGCGTGGCAGCTCCTTCAGCATCACGTTAATATCCACGAGGCTGTCATTGCCTCCGTACAGTAGCACAATGGGCGTCTTGATGTTCTTGGTAGGGTACTTGACCGGCTTGTAAAATCGCTCGCTAGCGACAACGCTGAAGGGGGCGTGAATCTCGTCGTCGTAGAATTGAAAATTTTTGTGTCGGATGATCTGAAACCAATGAACTACGGATTTGGTGCTGGTGAAGGAGAATAGATGTAGGTATCCCGCTAGCTTTTGCCAGCGACTGATGTTCCGGCATTTCCAATTGAAGAGTCCGTCAAGGCACTTGTCGATGATTTGAACGAAGATAGGCGGGTAGAGGACCGTCTGCCACATCGTTGTCGAACTGAGGATGCTACGTCGGCCGAAGAGAAGGAACAAGAAATTCGGTGAGGCCTTCATCAGTGAGTCAACGAAATGGTTTGGCAAGCCCGTAGGCGCCATTGCGGGCGCAAGAGCCACGAAAACATCGACCTTCTGGTTCAGCAGCGGGTGGATAGAGAGTGTCGCGAAGGCTTGGGCGGTGCCCTGCGAGAACCCAACATACGACAGAGAAGGCTGGCCCGTGACTTCCAGAATATAATTTATGCTGTCGGGAATATCGTGAAACGCAAACTGATCGATGGAGAAGTCCCAGAACTCGTTAGACCCGGGCGAAAACCGCACGGACTTCTTCGAGTACTTGTTGCCGCGATTGTTTCCAAACCACACGTCATAGCCCCTTTCCACTAATTGAAAGGGAAGACACCGTTGTTCTTCTGACAAACATACCCAAACCTCACTGCACATCATGAGCCCATGGTGGAGGAAGACGACCTTCTTCCGAACGCCCCCTTTTCCTTGATTGACGCGCATCTTCTCCTCGCCTCTCCGGTAGGCCAAGCGGTGGAGGCCGAGCAAGTAGCCATCGCCGGTCTGGACAATATGCTCCTCAGTCTGATAACCGAACAAAGCGCATATATCTACAAAGTCGGAGGCCTGTGCGACTGCGGCGGCGATCCGTTCTTCTTTACTGCGCTTGCCTTCATCCTCAGGAGTTATAAATAGGTTGAAGATGGTTTTCGACCGGTCGTAAAAGAACTTGATTACCGTTTCAGCTGTATGAGGTTAACGAATAATTTGAGAACATCAACGCGACTCCTCTAACTTACGAAGACAAAATGTAATAATATGTATGATCCATTCCAGCAATACCAGAACCAAAGAAGCGAACAGAGCCAGATATTCAAACCAAAACAGTCGACCAATCACAGGCATGCGCGCCATGATGAGCGGCTTATACCTGAATCTTTAGTATAAGTATAGAAGGGTAACGAGTCTATCGCACTACCCGAGGCCTGAACTCCATCATGGGGGAAGAGGCAGAAATGCGCCAGGAAGCGAAATAAATGAAAATCTCCGAAACGCCCCCAGCAAAAGAAATTCCAAGAAAAGGAAACGCTCAGACGTCATTAGCATTTTCATGTGATAGCTGCTTATCTAATCCGGGGATGGCCCCATTTTTGCCTTCTTTTCCTGGAGTCTAATTTTGCGCCGGACAAGTGATTGGCAGGTCTTCCTTCCTCTGCCTTGTCGGCTGGTCTCCTACCTATAAGCAAAATGCCGAACTCCTGCAAAGACATCCGTGAGTACCAGCCAGCTCTCTCAATTATCGAGCCATTCGGGGTGACCGACCGTCGCTTCCGAGACCAAACCCCGAATCTCATGCTTAGCCTGCGGCCAACTTATTACCCTCCGCGATTGGAAAGGTTCCCCCTAGTCTAACCATGCTTTGATATCACCTTACAGGCGATGCATTGGCTCAATGCCTCCAGGAATCCGACTGTATCATGGTCCAGCGCCACACGCCCCGTGAATGTTTGAGCGAGCCGCTAGTTGACACACTGCCCATGCGATGCCAACAGCTGCGGAAAGGGTTCGGCGAGTGCAAGTGAGTCATATATACTTTCGATGGAAGACCTCTACAATGCCGAAACCAGGCCTAACTTGCAATCTTCATCCAGGCGGGGTTTGATCGATATGCGCAAGCGATTCCGCGGAAACCAGCCACTCGCCGGCGCCAGCGAAATGGAAGGCGGGAAGCGGAACAAGCCTGAGCAGCTATATGCTGGGAAGCCTGCCTTTGAGTCCGTCAAAGAGATTAGTGGGGATGAGGTCCAGATGGATCCCGAGAAGACAAGGGGCCTGTGAGGGGATGTTTCGATGCTGCCTCAGTACTGAAACCCACCGTTCCCTATCTCAAGTCGTTGACTATAGCTGGACTTTTGCAATTTTGTTCTCTTGGCATGGTTTGGAGTTTGTGGAGGGACTTGTACGATTATAGACCTCATGATTCCGGTGTACGATCTACTGTACATACTAGGTAAATTGATATTCACCGCTACCAACAGCTACTTGTTGGGGTGCAAAGTAGGCCAGATTGGTGTAGGGGTGCCCTGGAGCATACTACATGAGAGATAGCTCACCATCTGGAAAGATGGAGAGAGAGAGAGATAGGTTGTGATTTCGGATAGTAAACATTCATAAGTGCGAGCTTCAGCGGGTAAATTTTCAGTCGTAACTTTACATCTCCCCTGGCGCCAGTGCAAATAGATCACAAAAGAAATGCCTGCGCCACACATCCTGCTACCTTTAGTCTGATATCCGCTCTACATGCTTAACTCGGCCATCCTGAGAAGTCGTTCGTCCTGTTCCTTGGATCCACCCTTTGCGAATGCTTGGTAGCGTCGAATAGCAGCCTGACGGTGGCTGTCGTTCTCAAATATACATCCATCCTTTCTAGAGAGCAAACCCCCAACCGCTTCCGAGTTACAGTCAATAGCGGAGTTCAATGGGCACCCACAGAAACAGGAGTGGATCTCATAGCAGGGGTTATCACATTTGTGACCACATCGCATCTGTCGACCACAGACCTCAATGCACTTGACTTGATCATGGGAGAGACTAGAAACCCACACGGTCAGTACTACTATCTAGTTTCTTGGACGGTTCGCGCAGCTTCAGGTACCTATGGCATGATAGAGGACATCTGTGTCCACAGCCTAGACGCTCGTAACATGAGAGGTCACAGCCTCCGTAGGCAGTGTCCCAATCAGAAGGATCTGTTGACATTTGCCATGAGAAAAATCCGCTAAAGAGGGCATAGCAAGCACAGACCTTTCTTGTATATCACATTTTCATGCTTGGTGCATGTTAAAGGTAGATAAAAACCAAGCCTTCGTTTTGGATTCTTGCCCCCCATGAGGGTGACAACTTGCCACCAGAGGGAATCCGCATCAGCAAGCGTCGTTGAGTCTCCAAAGATATAAAAGCCGTTTCTAGCACGCGAAAGCGCAACGCAGACCCTGTTCTCTATAGATAAAAACCCGATGGTAGGCCGGCCGCTTCTCACCAGCGATAGAATCACTACCTCGTTTTCTTCTCCCTGAAACGAATCAACCGTCGCAACGTTCACATACTGACCCTGGAGATAGGAATTCTCCTTGAATAGCTTGAGCAGCTTCTTTCTCTGGCCATTATAAAATGTCAGAACGGTTATATCCTTGACCGCAACACCGTTGAGCACCAGGTGCATGAAGAATCCTAGAATCATTTCCGCCTCCTTCTCATTGTACTTCGAAGATAAGCTGTCATTGCTTTCTGGCCAATTGTGGGAAAAGAAATATGATCGTACATTCCCCATTCCTGGCACTTTGGGGCGTTCAAGAACTGACTCGTGATCATGAAGCTCGCCGTAAATGGGTTCCAGCAATCGTCGTATCTCTGGCACCATCCGCCTCTGTCTTCTAAGAGTCTCGTATTGAATCCCGTTATTCACGAGCCTTTCGAACATTGAGATGTCCAGGAAGAACGGTTCACCCTGAAGGTCCTGTACCGAGCAACTTCCCCTGAGTTGTTGGTGATCTCCCACAAGGATCATATGCTGAAGAGAATCGAGGCACGCCGCTGCTATCGGTGCTTCGATGGCTTCGGCTGCTTCTTCTATCAGAACAACCTTCGGTTTTAAGCTTGATACAAGAGCTCGGTACTTGCTAAGGCCCGTTGTTGTCATCCCAATCAGCTTGGCATACCGGAGGAGATGATTGTCCCGTTCCCACTTTCCTATGCGGAGGTCTTTGCAATTGTTTGTATTGAGTGTAACCAAGCTTTGAAACTTCCGCCTGATTTTATCCTTGAGCAGTTTTCGAAGAGTATTATATACTCCTCCACGTGCTTTGACGGGTATCTTCCACAGGTCGGGTTCCATCAGATACTTCTGGCTAGCTTCTTCAGAGGCCGAAGTACTTTGTCCGCAGAGTCTTTCTCGGAGACAAATGAACGGACCCTTGAGAACTTCACGGTCCTCCTCTTCAATCCCTTGCTCGGCTTCTAATTCTTTAAGTTGTTCATACTCCAGATCAATCTCGTCTTCATCGAAGCCGAAGTTCTCGGTTGAGTAGTGTACTTCGAATGGAACCACTTGCTCTCCAAGCCAAGCTATCAAGGGATTGCCATCTTCTTCATCATTGGGTCGTATCCAGCCCTTTGCCCCCTTCTCGAGAGAGTCACATTGTGTCGCAGTCAGTAGGCCATACTTTGTGAAAAGCTCAGGCGGAAGAAGACCGCCATCGTTCTCGACACTGAAGTTCTGCAAGAGATCAGCAATCGTGTGATAATATTTATTGTATCGCCTTTGGGCCTGTCCAAGAACACTGCCTTGTATGGTAGCAATGGGTTCATTTTGTCGGACTTCAAAAAGGGTACGCTTTTTTATCTCAGGGTCATTACTTCTGCCGCCCAAGCGAATATACTCCCTCTCAAAGCGAGAAATGTGCCTCAGGAGCTGATCCAGAGCATGGTTTGTCTGCGAGGCGATGATTATAGGCGGATCTCCTGGGTTCATGTTGGAGAGCAAAATCCTCAACGCAATTACAGAGACGAATGTTTTGCCGGTTCCTGGGGGCCCTTGGATAACGGCAAGGCTTTTTGTAAGCATTTGCTCCAAAGCCCTCCATTGAGTGTCATCCAGATCACCAGTTGGGTACTTAGGCCAGTATTCTAGAATATTAATTTTGCCTTCTTCTCCAGATGGACTGATAGCGGACTGTATGTCCATGACTGGGCCTGCTTTGACATACTCGGGAGTTTCCGTATTAGGGTGGAGTAAGCAGATTTGTTCGGCGAGTGGAAACCTGTTGAACTGTTAGTAGCTACGTTCGGTTTCAATACTCTTAGCAGGATGGAAAACTTGCTTTTCTCGGCTCATTTTCTGCAAAGCTGTCATCGTATGTCTCATGGACTCGAAGTAGCCATCTTTGGCCTCAACCATGATCCATTCCTGATGTGGATCGAACTCTGCATCCACAGACCGCGCGAAATAAATATCGATCTCTGGAGGGAATTGCTTTACACCATTTAGTGGCCGGGCTGCCACGACAGCAATAACACATTTACTTCTGAACGAATCAACCGCTGGAGAAAGTGCAACAATGGTGCCTGTCCGTAGCCGGTTAGAATATTCCCAGACAATGTTTTTTCCCGATCTAATGGTCGAAAACTGGATTCGAGTCGCCACGCCTTGTTGTGTAAATGTAATACCTACAATATGTACCTAGAGCCACATGATTCAGATAATCCCTCAATGAAGCTGAGCGAGAAAGAGGTACAAACCTTCTCGTAGATAGATACGATATTCGTCTCTTGCATCTCTGGATCCTCTCGCACGTACGCTACAGCGTCCCGTAGGGGAGCAACTGAGTCTTCTCTAAGCAACTCATAGTGGGCTTTCAGATACTCGTTCTTCGAGCTCCAGGGACCTACGATCCGATTTGGCAGCAGATCAACGAATTCGGTCTCAGATCCAGTTCCCATTATCTCATCAGGTGACGGAATTTCTGGTTTCAGAAGCCACTGCTGGGAATTATTGAGGACTGCCTCGGCAAAGTAAGCTTTGACATCTTGGTTGACGGGGACAACGGGGTGAACTGTTGGTTTCGTGGGTTGCTTATGAAGCGACCCGTTACTAAGAATACGGGAGCCACTCGATGGCTTCATGTTTTAGAGCCTGTCACTAAGAGTTCAGTGAGTTGTTGGTAATGAAGGTGGTGGTGATTCAAGGTAAGTTTTGAGGGAAACGAGAATGAGAAACTGAGGTTGACTCGTTTGCACTCTCCCAAATAGGTAGGCAGTTCAGGAACCCACACGAAAAGCAGGGAGCTTAGAGCGTTGACCCCCGGGTTATGTACTAGTGAACATTCTTTTTTCGATCTATTTTTCTCAGTAGAGAGTCCAATTCAATGTTAAAGGACAGTCGTTTAAGACTGCTCAATTCACTAAGTTGAGGAGCTTTATCGGAATCTTCCGAATCAGCCTTCAATCTAGCGTGAAAAGAGGAGATCACAACCGGAATTCATTCCTAATAGCAAAGCTCTTCCAGGGGATTCTGCTCGTTTCAGAAGAAAAGACAGGTCCTGTTCAAAGGACGCTATCGCTTGCCATACTCTTCCCCATCGAGTCATTTCTTTCACAGTGCTCTCGGATGCACACCGGCTGTTATGGTAAATAACAGAGTATACCTACATGTACAAAGTTCAATAGAGACATAAACTGTAAGAGACTTGAATTATCACGGTCTGAGAGGTGGAATTCTGCTTAATCAGTGGTCGACCACTTTAGTTGCTACTAGTATGGCATAATCACGACTATTTGTTCTTGTATGGACAGTCATGTTACGAGTCGCTAAGCAATCTGCCCAAAAAATAATTCAAATAATTTTCTTTTTCTTTTGTTTCTATCTTCTTTTCATTCTTTTCCTTCTTTTCCCATAAGCAATAAATTTTGTTGTAGAGGGGCATCCGCATCCAATGTTGTTACAACATACTATGATTTAGATGTATGATATGACGCTAACTAGATATGGATAGGTGTTTCCGCCTCAGGCACAAGGTGGGCGGGCAACGTGACTGAAGCCGGGGAAAGAACGATAAACGGATTTGGAGATAAAGAAAGGCGTCTTGCCGATTCCAGTATACACCCTCGCGCCGCAATACCATAGCTTCTGCCTTGATAACCCTGGGCGCAACATATGTGCGACTGAATTTCCTGCCTATTTCCCATCGTCTAAAGTCAGTGCGAGCTATCAAGCCATGAACCCTTGAAGTGCGGAGGCTCCCACCGAGAGATGGGCCATTGAGATAGAGCTCTTTGTTCGCTACTTATATATACACCTTATATGATATAACTTTCAGCTTCGAGATCGCATGCTCTAGAAGAACCGGGCCTTGAACTTTTACCGCTTGAGACAATGGCTTCGCTCGGGGAAGATGATGATGACAGAGATCTTGCAGGTGAGCTTCCCCTGTAACACCATTAACGATAGTTGCAGCAGCCTAATGATTTGGGCGATACATAGGCTCGCAAGATGGTAGCTCCGATAATGAAATGGACGACACTCTCCGGGATGCTGACGATGGTGGCAATGACAATGACAACGATAACGACAACGAGGCCGACGCCGACGATGACGCTGATCAAGACGCAGATGGCCAGTCAAATGCCAGTCACGTATCGGATAGCGCTGGTGTACCCCAACCAAATACTGATGTTGAAATGACTACGACCGGCCCAGTGAACATTGTACATGATTCAGTATCTGTGTATCATCCTCCAGTCCGGCCCAAATGTCTCACTGCCTCTACCTACGATATAGTTCCTACGACGGCTGCGCCCCACAGTACATCGATTAATGCAGTGACGGCGACTGCAGACATGAGATGGGTATTTAGTGGCGGCTCGGATGGATACGTACGGAAGTTCAATTGGGTGGAGTCGATTAACAGCAAACTGATGTTAACTGTAGCGCAACGGCACCCCTTCGTGGACAGCGTGGTCAAGGCAGGCGTGGTGATGACATACTGGGAAAACATGGACGGCAACACTCTGTCACCGGTGTATTCTCTGGCTAGCCATAGTGAGGGTTTGTGGTTACTGTCTGGCTTGGAGTCGGGTGCCATTCGCCTACAATCTGTCCGTCATGACGAAGGCAAGGAGATTGCGTTACTACAACAACATACTTCAGCCGTGTCAGTGTTGAACCTGACATCTGATGAGAAATCATTATTGTCCGGAAGTTGGGATAAGCGAGTCTTTGACTGGGACCTGAACACGGGCCAGACTAGGCGCTCATTTGGATCCAGTGCCAGACAGATATCGGCCATTGACTTACGGCCAGAATCTAGCCTTCCAGTTCCTAAGGATACTGAGACACCCCTTCCTAATGGGACTTACTCGTCGAATTACCAGGCAAGTGGTGGTAATAGCTTCGACTTCATGGATACGTCGAACGACCAAGGCGGTGTTGGCGACTCATCAAACCCGCAGGCGGGCTCACCGGCAGACTCACTTTTCGGTGGAGCGGACTCATTGTTCGGGGATGCAGATGGCACTGGAGGTGAAGGGGCAGGCGCGTCAGGGAATGCTTTTGGCATAGACGAGGATGATGAGTTTGGTAAAGCTCTGGCCAATGGCACCCTCCCCGACGCTGATGCACCCGGTGAGCCTGAGCCATCAGGTCAGCAAAATGGTGTTCCAGAAGCGCCAGCTTCAGTTGATACAAGAGCTCAAATAAAGGAGGAGGACGCGGCGCCCCAGCAACCAGAGACTCGCGAGTTAGAAGCCGCCGGTGCCTCGTCGCAGCCTGTTGTAAACGGCCTGCCCCACGCGGAGGAATTGGAAGCTGTGCCAGAGAGCCAAGATCTCAGCCAACAGACGCAGTCTGATAAGAACATATCCGATAACACCTTTCTGGCCGCATCCATAGATGGCACTATCCGAGTGTGGGACAGACGGCAACCGGACCCCATCGCTCGTATCTCGCCTCGCAATTCTCCGCCCTGGTGCATGAATGCATGCTGGTCTCCAGACGGCAATTATATCTACGCCGGCCGTCGAAATGGAACTGTGGAGGAATTCAGTCTTCACAAGGGCCTACGAGATCCCGAGCGGACTTTCAAATTCCCCCAGGGAAGTGGACCTGTTACGGCTCTCAGGGCGATGCCTAACGGGCGACATATAGTTTGGTAAGCCTTTGGCGATATTGATCGCATACGAAAAATAGAGAGTGAGCTAACCCCCACTTTCAGCGCCTCCCATGATATTCTTAGATTATATGACCTGAAACACGAGCAAGTCGCCCGTCACTCAACTGTCCCCTTTCTTATCATCCCAGGACATCGAACAGGAACTGTCTCACAGCTATACATCGATCAAGCGTGTCGGTTCATGGTTTCCACAAGTGGCAATAGAGGCTGGGAAGGAAGTACCACCGAAGTTTTATTGGGGTATGAGATCGGCGTTCCTCGATAGTCGGCTGTGGATCTGTACACTATCTGTATCTCTGGCATGCTTGTATGCGTGCTGTAGGGAATGCTTTGCTGTTTGGTGTAGTTTTAATGCATGTACCGGCGATATGTTAATGATAGCGCTGTGTTGAGTCATGTTAAGACACGACTGATGAGTTATACTATGATATCATCTCAGATTTAATGTTCGGAAATACCTGAATGAATCTACTAGTAGTATCGTGTATTGGCATGTAGCTCCGTATATGCAACCAATAAAGAAGAAAAGTACAATATGCTACATCATCCCTATAAAACCACCAACACCAACCAGATATGTCCAAGCCAAACAATAACCGTACCAACCAGAAAGCGATAAACAAAAATCAATCATAATCATAGCCCATAATCATCATGCACATCATCAAAATCAATCCCCTCACAAACATCATACTGTCCCGCCCTCCAAGGCCCAAACAACGAATTCCTCGACCAAGAAACATGTCCATCCTCATCATGCTCAAAGAAAACATACCCTGGCTGCTCCTCCCCAGCAGACTTCTCTACGCCCCAAGGCCCCGTAACCAAAGACCCAAACCCAGGCAGCGCCACATTCGGTACATGCCCACGAGCCTCAACCTGGCCCGCGCCCACATTATTAACAGTAACCAGATAAACGGGCGGGAGAGCCACATCCCGATCCGGGCGAAGCGGCATCGGAATCCACGCCTCGTTCATATACGACTCCGGCCTGTTCTTATCATGTCTGCCCGGTAATGGCCTGGAAAGAAGCATGGAGTCCAGTTTTGCCGTGTCGAGGAGTAACCCTGGTGTCTGGACGTAGAGAACGGAGTCGTACTGCATGAACTGGATCTGGCCGAGGCGGAGTAGCTTTGTATCTGTCGGGGTGTAGCCGGCGCTGGTGGCGGCTGTCATGTCGATGGGGAGGAGCCAGATGTTATATTTTAGGGAGGCTGTGCGGAGGAGGGAGAGCGCTGTTGAGACCTCGGTGGTGAGCTTGTGGGGTGGTGTTTGGTCCCATTCTTGGGGGTACATGAAGAGGCGGTCTTGAATTGCGGTGTTGTTTGTTGAGAGGGTTTTGAAGAAGAGGATTGCGGAGCAGATGTTTGAGGGGTCAGGCGTGGTAAGAAGTTGGAGATAGGCATAGTTGCCTGTTGGGTGGTCGTCATCGTCATTGGGGCTGTCTAGAAAGGTGGTGCGTTTTGTGTTGCCTCCATGGTGGGTGAGGCCGGGGATGGGATCTGGTGGTTGCGGGGGTTTGATGGCGTGTTGGATGCTGCGCACGGATTGTTGTTGGAGGACGTAGCCGGAGAGAAAGAGGACGAAGGTGAAAATGCAGATCACTCCCGAGGAGAGGATAACGGAGACCGTGGAGGAAGTTAGGAGGACCATTGCTGGTTACAGGGCTTTCTGCATTGGTATGTGGGACGTGGTGGTTGGATAGTTGATAGGGTATGTATGGATGACCTGTTGGTGTAGATGGTAAAAAAACCAGTATATGGGACACCGTTATACCACGACTGGGATGTATAGTCTTCTTGTTTAAATAGTAATATAGTAACTCGTAATCTCGTCTATCATGCAACTCATACGTCAAAATCCAGCAGATGAAGATCAATCGATCGCTCAAACCTGTTTCATCTCGTGTTTACAGCCAACCCGTTGGCGGTGCGACTATCGATAAGGACCAGTCTTGGCAGAATCCCGACCGCCAAGACAATCGCCTCAACTCCGATATCATTCAGTTCAATCTTTCATCTGCATCATTATTTCTCCGCAAATCCTTCACCTCACCTACCAATCCACCCCGGAAACCATGGCATCCCACCGCGCCGATGCCAGTTCCCTTCTCGACAACCGCGGCTACACCGGTCCATTAGTGCGCGGTGTCAATCCAGCCACTCTTTTCGAAAAAGCCGTGCGCGACCGTATCACGGACTCCTACTACTGGAAAGAACAATGTTTCGGATTGAACGCAGCGACGCTGTGCGATCGCGCGGTTGAGCTGACATCCATCGGAGGAACGTACGGCGTTTCCGAGAAGCCCACACCATTCCTCTGTCTCGCATTCAAGATGCTGCAACTAAACCCGGACCGGGATATCGTACTGGAGTACCTAAATTTCACCGACCCGGTCAACGACGAGGAAGGGGAGCAGACAGCAACGGAGCAAGCTGAGAATGGCGTGGTCAAACAACAAGGTGATTTTAAGTACCTGCGGGCTTTGGCGGCGTTTTACGTTCGCTTGACTTTCGACGCGGTGGATGTGTATAAAACGCTAGAACCGCTGCTTCTTGACTATCGGAAATTGAAACGGCGCGTACGCGATTCGGTCGTTCTTACGTATGTGGATCAATTTGTCGATGATCTCCTCACTAAGGATCGTGTGTGTGGTACGAGTTTGTGGAAGTTGCCTTCGCGACAGCAATTGGAGGATTTGGACCTCCTGGAGGAACGAGTCAGCCCGCTGGCCGCTGAGTTGGAAGAGATGGACAACGAAGAAGACAAGAGTGAGGAGGGTCAGGCTAGTGATGCTCGGTCAGCTGATGATGCCGGTGATGATTGAGATGGCCACCGGCTAGCTGCGAACGTCCTTTGGCTCTGCCAAATAATATATTGGTGTTGAGCTTCTTATTGCCGGCTCGGTCTCAGAGGCTACGGCTACTCGTGCAAACTCATGACAGTTTCCGGTGAGCAGTCGTTTTCATTGAGCCACTCACATCCCTTTAATAGGCGTGGTTCTCATTTGACCCCGCTACCTTACGTGCCCTGATAGGGCAACGATCGAATATCCTCGAGCGCCGTGACACAGACGCCCACGGAATTCTTGTCATCCTCTTCCAAATGGACTTGACTGTATGGAGACATCTACTACGGGAGAATGGGGCTCTACCTTGGGAGTTAGGAATTGGAAAAACGGCATTGCTGCTTGAGCATAGTACCAGTTTTGGTTACAATCTGCAGCATTCGGAGATACCCCATCATCTTTGCTACTCAATTGTAAAACATATGTTTATTTCACTTGCTGATTATCTCAATTGTACCATGTTCGTAAATTACTTAGAACGCAAATAAATAATCTCAATGTGGCTGCCTGGCCCAGTATCACCGAAACGGTGCAAATCAGAAACCATATCGGGGAATACGGATTGGGAAGAGCTTATGAGCAAATGGTACTAGAAGCCTTGTTGGCAATGCCACTTTTCCTGCCAATTTTGATACCATGGGCTATCATCCAATGTAGCTACCTCCCAACCACTGGGAACGAGCTCATTCTCCTCTTGTTCTTTTGCCCATTCTTCAAACTTGGGCAGTACAACATGCTCCACGTGCCATGTACCCTTGTACTCCAGTATATTCTTCTTGCCCTCCTTCAAGACCTTGGTTATCAATGCGGGCACGCCAGGTTCGTCCCGGAATTCGGTCACAGGTGTGAAGAGTGCCTTGAAGTTGAATACGATAGCCCCAGAAATGGGAAGGCGGCGGAGTGTTTGCCAATCTACTCTGAGATAGCAGTCCTCTAGTTGAAGATTGGGATCTTGGTACAGTCGGAGTTTCTCGTGGGGGTCCCCTTTAGGCATATACAAAGGCTGCCCGACTTCAAGACCCCAGGATCCTCTTTGTATCGGTTTGTCGGTCGGCATTTTGGTGAAAAACCTGCGTGATTATCTGTGAGTAAACAGTGGCCGAGACATTCTGGCATGATACACACCGATCCATGGAGAACTGCATCTTCTCCCTGTAATCTGGAACTGAGCCATGGATATGATGAAGCTGAAGTCCGATCTTGGTGGCGACATTCCACCCCAAAGCAGAACAGATGACTCCGGCACGTAAAAAATAGTTACCCGTTGTGTCATCACGTAGCATCACGCCGAAGTCCTCGGGTACGTTGTCGAGCAGTACCTCAAGGGGATGCTTGGATCTAACGTCCTGCTCTACTCCCAATATCCTATTTTGTAGGATGCGTCTGTCCACTAGAGAGAAGTATTGCGGATACCGGGCGCAGATGAATTGCAGGACCATTTCCATGAGTTCTTTACAAGCCAGCTCTGATCCTGGGAGCCAGCCCAGGACCGCATCCCCATGCCTTGCATACAAGTCCTTCCGTTGCGCAATCCGCTGTTTGTAGGTATTCTCAAGCTCTATCCACCAATCCGTTTCTAGCTTTGTCAATGCTGCCATGGTTGTCAATTGCACAAGTTATGTGGCGGCACTCGTAGTCAGAAATGAGCAAACGTACACATTGTCTGGTGGTAACCCCATCTAAACGGACGATATGGCCTAGGTAGCGCTTTTTCAATCTCGAACTCGGGATACGCCTGAGGCAAGGGCACACCGCTGAGTTTCGCATAGTCTGGAAAGTCCCCTAAGGCCTTGACTTCAGCTATTGAAAATCCCGTTGGTGTGTACCTGTCTTCCTCGCAGGTCCTATAGTCCGTGGTCATGGGAAGGATGTGCTTGAGAACGTTCTCTTCGCTGGCCTCACTCCTTCCTGTCACAAATTCCGGGAATGCAGTGAGTGTCTGACCGTTCTGAGGTGGTAAAACATTCGCATACTGCGTTGGTCTCTTCTCCGGTGTTATCGACTGTGGTGGCGTGACACTTCGAGGGCTGTAAAGTCTTGACCAAAGCCAAACTGGTTTGTGCTGCAACCTACTCAAAGCAAAGCATAGCCCAGCTAGTCCGAACACAGTGACGCAGACCAACCACCGATTATCCAGTTGATCGAATGTGTCCATGATGCTCCCTAAAATACGGTATGGCGCAGTAAGAGAACATATATGAATATTTTCGCTATTGCAGGCTCGAATAGTGCGAAGTCACATCTGTATCGTATCTCGTACGTAGACTCGAATATCGTGTGTCCAGGTATGGATGCTAGAGACATGACCATGAAGGCCCAGGGGGAATTAACCTTGATTTAATACCCTAAGGCAGATATGTGATCATCACTGAAATCAGAGATTGGCGGGATTCGCGGCTAGTTTGGGTGTGCCATGCAGAATCTGCAGCCTCTCAGGAGCAATGTAACCGAGTGTTTTTACTTTGTTCGGTGCGGAGATGCGGGTAAAGATAAGGATACCCTCTCGTATCGAGTACTTCGATGCGATAGACCTGAGAGGGGAGTGCAGTGCTTCTGAGAAGGTGTGAGGAGCCAATCCTCGGCGTCATAGAACTAAGCGGACGTAATATTAGAGGCCTGTTTCACCGACCTATGCCACACATCCACTGGCTACAGATCGTTCTACATTTGTATGTAGCATCGGAGTAGCCCGAGATGTAGGCACGTGCCCCATGATGTAAGGTAGATGCTCCCTTCATGTGAACATGCCATATCAAAAGCGGCAGTACGTCGTAAATCGTCTAAAGTCATTTAGCCCAGCTTTCCATAGTCTCAGTATTTCGTTCCGAAGCATAGATGAGGGGTCTGACCTACCATGAGATAAGTGGCAATAGATAATGATCAACCATGAAAATGGTCCTCCAGTAATATTGAGTTGATACAGAATGCGAGGGGATAAATTGCGAACAGAAATGACGGAAGGAGGAAAGAAAGTGCGCACCTCCGCATTTCCCGGAAAGGGAAAAGTATCCATCATCATGTGTCCAAGGTATGGCTTAGTCACAGCCCTATATGCATTCATATACGTGTCTATAAAGCTATTGAGATATCCTTATGCTAACCAGAAAGCTTTCCATTCAATGAAATGGTCAGCGGAGAGCTTAGGATTTCTCTGCGCAAACTAGATCTTTTTATCTCAGAGAGAACATTGAACATCGGCATTGGCTCCTACCTGCATTATCACCAAAATGTCGTGCCTTCCTACTAAATTAGTACTCCAGGACATGTAACAAATCTATTCTATATCACAGTCACGCGCTAACTGGTTTCCAAAAAGCGAAGATTGGCGTCACACATTCGCTTGGCCTTGTAAAAATCACCGAAAAGCAACATACATGTGGATCCGTCCGTGGAAACATACGATGCCACGACCACGAAACGACAGGAGGATCCTGATCTGTACTGTCCTGGCACTAGCCCAAAAGGTGAATACCGCGTTGGCACTGCCCATTTCTGGTCATGGGTCAGTTAGATTCACGCTGTCCCATTCGACGTGACTTCTAGTACGCCCGCTAGAACGTTCTAGGTCGTGAAGAATAAACAAGATGCCTAGATATCCAAGGAAGGCTGTAGCCATCAATTGTTGTCTTCATATTGGAGATATCTCTCAATGCTCCAATGGCCCATAGCCTTGATGATGTCCAGAGGTGTTTGGCCATTGGCGTCTCTAAGGCGTAAAATAGCCCCGTTCTCAAGCAGCACCGCAAAAGTATCGGGTGTCGACTGTCTTGCTGCCATGTGCAGCGGCGTTTCGCCATTATTAGCGAATACATGAAGATTGAATGTGTCTTGAGAAAGTAGAAGATTTACAACTTCAGCCGAATTGTCTCGGGCTGCGTAGTGTAGCTCGGTCATTCCACTTTCCCCTGGGATGTTTGTCTCGATTCCGCGCTCTAGAAGAAACTGAACAACTTCATAGGAGCCATGAGAGCAAGCTTTATGGAAGGCAGTCTCATTCTGAGCGTTTCTGATGTTCATATCAATGCCGGCCTCAATCAGTATACGAACCATAACGGTCTGACGATTCCGGTTCTCCCAGAGTCGAGCCGCTCGAAAAAGAGCCGTTTCACCTTTAAAGTCCTGCAGAGAGAGCAGATGGGCATACTTTTCCACCAAAAGCTCTAGCACATCTGGCTCGTCATTCCGTATGGCTTGATGAAGCACAGATCCACCCTCACCACACATATGGCTCAAGTCGACCTTATCCACAATGAGTTTGAGCGATTCGAGGTTACAGTAAGGTATAATACAGATCATCTTGGGCTGAGGCAGCAACCGATACAGCTCCAAACTGGCGCCTCTTTCAAGAAAGAGTTCCACAATCTGGGTATGCCGGAAACCAATTGCAATACCCAGCATGCTAATTCCAGTCACGTCATGGGAGTTCGGGCTGACCCCTGCATCGAGAAACCCTTTGACAGCGTTGATTCTACCTTTCTCGATGGCATCTGCAAGTGGCTGGCGTGGGAGATTGATCCTGTATCCGGACCTTTGGAACCGATAAATGAATGGGCATTCGGGAATATATGCTCCTAAGTATCTCGTGAGATATTGAGTGTAGTCCTCTTCATTGGCCAAAGCATAGCCCTTGGCAGCCTTGGGCAGTAAGGAGCGTAATATTTTGCTGAACCTTCGACAGGTGCTAGCGAGTTGTCCTAACGATGGAGCGTCGAGATAGGTAACAATCATATCGATCAGCTCAGTTGGCAAGCCATTTAGTCCACGAGACTGTCTCATCTCGGTTTCAGGTGTCATGATAGAGATAGGATATGTAACTCAATGTGTAGAACTATCTATGGCTTTTGCTAGCCACACTCGACAGTGCAGAAATTTAGAACATGTATGTAGTGTCTCGTTGCTGGTTTGCAATCTATTCCCAGTTTCTGTACCTTGTGGCCGATTAGATGACCATATATACCTCATTGGGGGCACCAGTTGCCAGAAAATTTAGAGAACTTTAGAAACTTCTACTGCTCGTTACTGTGCAGTCTTAGTGAAGATACCCCCTTTGTGATTGATTAGACCATGTTGTGAACAATCCTTTTGCGGTAATCATCAGCCATACAAAGACTCAACATAGAATCAATCAAGAAGGGTATTCATTGAACTGAAGTGACAATCCACACCTGAGTATGCTCAACAAGTAGGTACTGAAATACACTGGAGAAAGTGTAGAAATTTGCCTGGCAATTAGCGCGGCGTATGATAGACTTATTGGTTCCAGCATTGGGACAAGATCATATTTAATGTCTTTTACATTACTTACCCCATCTGAGAAGCATGCGACACTGCACAAACATCTCAGCCACGCTGGCAATGCCATTGATATGTTGGAAGTATGTCCTGAGGCTCCTCATCGTGAGTACTGGATGTGAGGCTAGCGTGAATGACAAACGGAGTAAGGTCCGAAACTAGGACAGATCAGCCCGCAGGCTTCGGAGATCCCTATAGAACCGATCAATCAAGCAAACAACCATACCCATATGTGGTATAGCAATGTACGTATCGCAACTGGGGTTCACTGTCTCGTCAGTGTGGGTCTCACCACTCAGCCTTAATGACTCATTGTGAAGTTTTGAATGGTTGTTTGTATGTTTTCAACGCTAGGCTGTTGGTCACTAACTGCTAGTCTCATACTGAAACCATCTGTGATCGTACAGAAGTGGCCAGGCCGGGAAGACCACTTATTCAATTCGATCTGATGGTTAGGTTAACGTTTCAGTGGGCGTTGTAAATCACCCGAGAGCTAATGAACGCTAATTTGGCGGTTCAATGGAGACGCATATAGGCAGCGATGCTTAATACATATCTTGCTAATTCCATTATTATAGGATTACATCCATGCTGGACCTTTCCCACTGACAGTAACATATTTGATTGTATTGCAAACATCCAGCCCGCGCGCTTTACAAATGCTCCGTATGACCCTAACAAGTATACAACAAAATCAAAAGAGACAACTTAAAAGAAATATGCATGGAGAGAAGACACTTCAATGAAATTAGTTGTATGTACTTTGGAATAGCACACTTGCATGTGCTTTCATGTACACGATAAGGTCGGTCAAGGTATGTGGCTCACGGAATAGAGTAGAGTCGGCGACAAGCGGACGACTGTTTGGGTGTGTGGTTATATCGTGAGACGTTGACGGCTGCCAGCCTTGATACAGGCCTTCATAGCTGTCGAGGCTATTTTCAAATGGCAAGGCATCATCAAAACCATGCAGTTGCGGGGATACCTGTAAACCCCTGCAATCATGGAACGACGCCGGGGAGTCCCGAGCCTATCAAGTCCTGGACTTCGGTAGGTGAGGAGGATATGTCACAAATGGGTATCATAAGACCGCTATATTCGCCGAACGCGCAAATCGAGATGACAAACGAAAAAATCAAGACGGAAGAAAGAAGCCAGAATCTCTTTCTGGATCTTATCAATCGGGGTTCGTAAGCTATGTGTAGTCAACGTTAGCCTTGTGAAGCAATCAGTTGACAAAATAAGAACTGTACTAACCCGAAGAACTGGCCGAGAGTAGTCTTCATTGTCCTGGAGTGACACGTCACTATCACGACGGCCACCTGCGTACAGTACAGTATCCGTCTTCAAGCGAGTATCGGTAAACGTTGGTAATCTTGAGGAGCCGGCAGATAATGTATGGCTGTGGTTGTCCGAAAAAGCTCGATTTGCGACACTCATCTGAGAACCTTTGCTGTTCCTACCATCTAGCAAGACATTTGAGACGCTCGGACTTGGGCTTGTCGAACGTTCCTGGCGTTTCTTGAAGAAGATCAAGAAGCAGATGGCTATAATTGCAGCCAAGCCGCCGATTGAACCCACGACCACGCCAGCAATTGCACCTCCACTTAAACCCGAGCCGCTACTATCCTTCTCAGACATACTGGCACTTGGGTCTGACGTAGGCTTCGCATTGGGAATTGTGATCGTTTTCACCTCCCCGGCAACGGTTTCAACCGATTGACTTGCCGTCGTCGTCGGTGCATCAGTGGTTTTGGAAGAGTCCGTCGATGTCGTCTGCTAAAGGTTAGCACGCAATAATAACCGATGTGTGTGAGACTGCAATGCCATGATCCCCATCATTCAGCTTAGTAACTTGATCAACTTGTTCACCTCATTCTGTGCAAGGACTAAGTGACTTCAATGAGGGAGCAAAACAGCTTTGGCTTTCATCCACACCAAAATGCTGAGTTGACGGGAGTTGATCGATTGGAAGGGAACTTTGCGTGGGTTGATAAGCAGACAGGAAAGATCTACTGACCGATGACTCTGTAGATGTCGACGTACTCGACGAAACTGTGGCTGTTCCTGAGGGCGAATGCTCGTTCATTTGGATATAAGCAAAAACGCCCTTGGACGCACTTCCACAACTATCATCGGGATACCCGGGACACCCTGTATCACACTTCGACGTATCAACGTTGGTCGCTTTGTTGGGAGCAATGTTCGAGCACCAGCAGCTCTTCCCTTGAAGAATTCCAAAAGCATAATCGGAATTACATGTATCCGTACAAAGTCCGTTTGATTGATACACACTGATATCTATGTGCAGGTTAGAAAAACCACAGGGCACAAGAGCACCACAGAAACATACTAGCAGAGTTCGAAGCTCCCGTGTTCACGGTAGAGCAATATGTGATATCCGAAGCAGCAAAGGCTTGCCAGGAGAATAAAGTAAATAATATGAGAGCCATATTACGATGCATGGCGGAAATGGCCGGATAGCGGTTTAGTCGTGGCAGTCGTACGTGCGTTCCTTTCCCAGCTATGCGACACCTAATATAAATCCCGGCCTCGACCAAAACGTGCGGAAAGAACCTCCCTCTGGATCAGAATAAGTCCCAGGATCGATAAAGGTTTTAGATCGGTCGCTCGGTCGGCAGGATATACAATTGGTGGATTTTTTGGTCGGTGTCGACTGAGAAACAAAGCTTAATAACCGTGGTCAGACCGTGATTCAAGCTCAAGGCTAAGAAAAATTGTCTGTTGGCTCGGGGTTCCGTAGAAGATCCTTCTTCAGTAGGATCAGTGTGGCAGTTAGTTACTGACGTCGGTCAGCCACAGCCATGAACACATACAAATGGGCTTGCAACTACCATGCGACATACCTGTGAACTAGCAAGGCCAGTTAACCTTTTTTCTTTTTTTTTTTTTTGTGAATTATTTCTTCCCCTCTATCTTCAAGATAAAGCTCATCTAACTGCGACTAGACGGTTGTTTTGGGGGCCAAGAGTACGATAGCGTGCGGATCAGAAGACTATCGCAACATCATGATCATCGTCACCTTACAGACAGGAGAGAAGGGACGGCCGACCGGCTCACGGAGGTTTGGATAGAAAAGAACCCGACAGGATGTCAATAGTAATGACAGAAATTAAAAGTGAAAGGGAGGGAAAGAAAGGAAGAGAGTGAGAAAGGAGAATAACGGTTCTCCTCTTTGGGTCGACGAGAAAGAGTGAGTTGAGTGAGTCGGGTAAGGTCAGTTAAACAATGGATCCAGTTAAACAGCTGGTAAGTAACGAAACAAGAAACATGGAACGAGAGCGGGTTCCCTTCCCGGCGTTCCACCAATGCAGCCAGTAATCGTTCTAGAAAAACACACCAAGAAAGAAATTTTGATTATCAGGGTAAGAGTCCGTCGTATGTACGGCGTACGTATGTCCATGCATCTAGGCTCCAGCTACGCTAACCTAATGGGTAACAAGGCATCTACCAGCCGAATCGGCCGTAATTCTGTCCAGGATGAAGTATGGGGGAAAGAAGGAAAAATGAAAAACAAACGAAAATTACCGGCATACCCACTTGGAAGTGGGGTTTAGAATACCAAGCAGTAGTACCTTGCCTATCTTAGTACTATGCAGGCTGCAACAATGGAGTAATTCGATTTACAGCTGGTCAGCCCAAGGTTTTAGTAATCCCGCACTCAGTAACTACGACGGAGTACTCCGTACAAAGTAGTTAACTTGTTATCTTGGTTCAACTTTACAATCCAGAATGAAACGAAGTCTTCTAGTGAAAGAAGGGAAATGAGAAAAATTTATCTGGGTTTGTATACCGTTCATAGAACAACATTCCACTGGAATATCTCACGAATATATTTTCTGATCCAACCTGACAGCAAAGGGATTGGCTGTGTCCATTTGCAAGATGCCTCGTCGTCAACATGAATGTAATCTATTACTATGCCCGTAAATATCGGTCTAGTATGTGGGTATGTACAAACTATCCAAACAAAAACCCCCAACTGTGAGGAGTGTAGTAATAGTATTGTTGTACCAGAGTGGCGCCACCTGGACTGAAGCTGGAAAATATTTCCAAAAGACAGGCCATGTACAGTAGGTACTGTACCTAACCTACATACTAAGATCCTGCCCAGGAGAAAATAGAGAGAAACAAGCCAATTCTTATTTCCTGACCCTGGAGATCGATGAAAGGTACACCTGTGCGACTGTACATTTAAGGTAGAAGAGAAACTCTAATGGATCTGTGGTTGCACGCACTAAGATTCAAGTACAAAGACATCCTTGTCATTGACCTTAATTTCTTCAATGATGAATGGGAGACTTTTTCACCTTGGCCGCGTCATTTGTCTGACACAGCGGGACGACAATACGTCACGTCACATACCACAACAATACCACACACTCCTTCTCTGCCTCATCTCTCTCACCTGGACTGGTTTTCCTCCTAAAGGTCAGGGAAGTTGTCAATATAGTTCTTGATCAGGGAAAAAAAAATTGTTTTTGAGTCTGCCTCTTTCTTCCTACTATGTTCCTTACTTGAATAATGTGATGAACGATTCAGCGTTTGAGACACGGTCACGGATGCAGATCCTGCCGGTCTCATTGGCCATGCATTGCCCAAAGTAGTACTAGTACTTCATTCCAAATATTCCATACCATACTGATCCAATATCAGCAAGTTGATATGGGAGTTCTCGCGCTTTCTGGAATTTCCCGTTACTGGAGTTTTTATTATTTCATGTTTAGGGATCTAATCCCAACACTTATTTCGATTGTTTATATCGTGGCATTCCCTGGACCGGGGTTACTTCTGAAGGGGGTGGGTGCTGACAGTTACCGTACAAATTTACCCTTGTCGTTGATAGGAAGATATGTATAGACAATACAATAGTGACGGACTCTCGCACCCGCCACCGCACAGGACAACTTGTGGTCCTCAAATGGATTCGGTCAAGTGGAGATGCGACTTCGAAGCAATGGTCTAGAAGGGAGACCACGCGGAATTGCGATGAATTCCTATGTATGAGGTTGATTAATGTGTCATTGACCTTATTATTATGCTTACTCGAATATTCTCGTGTCCTTTCCGGTTTCCTTGCTGTTCTGGCCGTGCCTGGATGGGCTGGACCAGCAGCCGACGATCCATGGAAGGGAGGCTGCGGCTTTAATACGCAGATAACATACAGCGTGGTGGGTCTGGTGTGGTTTCAGGTCGGCTATCCCGTCTGTAACCCAAGGTCGACCTAACGGTGAGTTCCACGGACAATAAGATATGTAAAATCGCAAAGGACAAATCACACAATACGGAGTACTTCCCACTTGAAATATCCATGGGTACACCCATCTCGGGTCAATCACGGTACGCGTTCGCGAGATACACTTCACGATCGAGCGAAAAAAAGGTCCTTCAGTCCCAATACATCATACTTACGTGGTCCAACGGCTGGTAGCAATCAACCATGGCCTGGAAATCAAGGCAGGCAGGCAAGCAAACCAAACCACCTATTGAATCTCAGAACATGTGACACCAAGAATGAGTGGAAGGAATCGATCCGCGATCTCTCATCAACACACACGGTCAATCCTTTCTCTTTCAGATCCTCTACACTGGTACCGATCAAAGTGATTGCCGATGCTTATCTTAAGGGACCACTTTGCGAAAATCCGCAATGGAATCTATTCTTGATTGAGCAGTTACCCTGACTCAATATCTGCCAGTGCTCATTAAATATTTTCTGAAGAATATGCTGTGGCATTTAGATACATGCCATTTCAGAAGCAAGAGCAATGGTCGAAACTTTCCGACATGCCTTTCTTTCCCGGTCGCATTGATACTCATCCCCGCTTTAATCAAGAGTCTAGACACATGGCCAGTCAAAAATCATGACTCCTGCCGTGGCTGCATACTTATCCTCCATTGACATAGGGGCATGCTTGAGATATCTACGTATCGTTGGACTTGCCCTGTCCATCGTGGATACCATGGTACGACTAAGATAGGAACCTGTCGCAGAGCCCGACCAATAGCATGGGCCAAACGCAACCCAACGAAGGAGATGACGACGCCCACCCTCTGCATGCCATTTCTGCCCAGTGTACTTCGCACGGGGAAGGTCCTGTCGAAGTGATAAAGAAGTGAAACCCCGCCTTTCAGAAGTCCGTTCTCGCAAGCAGAAGTTTGCCATCAGTGAACCTTCCTCGCAGGTCTCCCGCGCAGATCATACCATCTACTAGCCTTCTCAGACAAAGTGCAAGCGCGATATTCGTGATCTAATTAGAAAAGGGTCGTCTACAATTCTGACTTTGGTCGACAGATGGCGATCAGTAGTGGCACGGCCACCACCGTATGGGCCAGCTTTGTGGAATACGAGTCATATAGTTCACTGGAATGGAGGGGTTGTCTGTACCTGGAAGCTGTCAACACCGCAGCCTTATCTCTGGCACAGGCGGTAATATGCCGGGCTGCTGCTTTGCTATGCTTGACATCCACAAACAACCGGATAGGGATACTAGGGATTAAGATAGTATCTCTTCGTCGAAGCTCAGGCCATAAGTGTACGAGTGGTCGCCATTCTTGACATAAATCATAAAAACCCTCACTAATCCCTAAATGGTAACGTCTCGTATTTTCAAATGAAAGGGAAACAGAGGAAAAAAGAAAATACCAATAATGGTGTGGCTGAGGCAATGACAAGAAAAAGTGGGAAAATCGATTAGTCAAATGCCGATCCCCTTACTTTGCATCAAAAATAACCTAAATCATTGCAATTAAACCCACAACACCGGTAAACAAATGGTAGAAAAAGAAGAGAGGTAAACAAAACGCCCCTCCAATGAAAGAACATAAACACCAAAAAATCCCAACTACCAATCCACCAGAGAAGAAAAGAAAACAAATATAAAAAAAAAAAAAAATAAATAAATAAAAAGAACATCACAACAAACAAACGAACATTCCCCAATGTCCAAAACAGTCTCTGAGAAGAGATTCCTTTCCCCCGATCTCAATCAACAAAAATAGCAGCATGAAGGGAAAGAAACAAATAATTACTTATATTTAGGATCATCCCGTGTCCATGATCCATTATTGTGGGAACTTAATTTAACATTGTTTTTTATTATTTCATTCCTTGGCTGTGGCGTTTCTCATCCAATACAAATACAAATACGGCCCATGTATAGTAAATCTGCGCATACACATTAAGTACATACATACACAGTACTCTGTACAGTACATGCAAATCTCCCACCCGCGTATATTTGGTGACCCTCCTTACACCGGTCTCCCAAGCAATCATTCAGTTCAATCCGTGATCTGAGCTAGAAACAAAACCTGAGGATCTCGAATCGACCTGCTAAGCCAGACTGGATTGCCATAAACCGGGTCCCAAAACAAAAGCAAAATACCCAGGCTTTCCCACGTTACAGTAACATCGTTACCACCACTCTCTCTCTCTCTCCAGAAATATCACACGGGTAGCCAAATTCCAGCCCGTCCCATAATGTCAGCCCTGGCCCAGATATCCACTTAATAAAGGGAAACTAGAGACGTGTCATATTGCAACCCGGTCATCGCCTACTACAGCACATACCTAACCGTATGGGAAGGATGGAGTAGGTACTATGTACAAAGAAACCGAGACGTTATCCACAGCGTACCCATTGTTTTACAATATGGGATAGGCAAGTGTCCTTCGGTACTTGACTCGGGCAACTCCTGTTTCGGATATCGTACCTGATCGTCATGAGAATAGTGGCTATCTGCTAGCCTTACGGCGTTCTTGTTTCGCTTTGCTACACAGTAAATAATAGTGAATGCCTTAGGAATCAACTGGTAATAGTATCAAAGATAAGGGGAAAGAGAGGATTGTATGAAGCGATGAGGCTACAAGGGGTCGGAATGCCACGTTCTAGGTCATTCCGATTCGTAGATATGGAGACATATCTGAGAAATATTCCTCTCAGCCGCAATCTGCCAGGGTGCCCTGTTCCTGTTGTATCACAATTCACGACATGGCCCATCAGGGGCTGGATGCGCTGCGTGCGTCTGTAGCTAGAAGTCCAACGGGGGTAGTGAACATAGCACAAGTGCTCTTAGGTATGTAGAAGGCTTTCGGGAATTAGTTGTATGGTCGCTCAATAGCTTTGTTCGTGTGTGGAGGGACATACCGGAGTATAATTTTTTTTTTTTTTTCAATATGCATCAGTGCTTTAGATGTAGATGCTAGATATGCGGTAGAACGCATGTGTTTTCAGTGGCTGTTGCTTTCTTCGTTGGTTGGGTTAGGAAAATAGTTTTCGATCGCAGCGCGGATGTATGTGTCAGGGATGTGAAGTGCGGTGTAGCAGTCATGTATGCATGGGTGGGAAAGGGAATAAACGATGGCTATGGCTGAAATTCGTGTAGGTCAGTCTACGTGTACTGTATTATGCTGGGGTCTCGAATTTGTTTGCATGTTGCATTGGATCCTTGATATATATAGTGAACTATCTACTAAGCTGCCACTGATAGAATTGATGGCCGCATTCGAAGACCATCTACTGCCCCATAAAATTGATTTCAAGCTCTGTGGAGTAACCTTTCCATCCTGCTCTCTGCAACTCATTAGCTACAAAGATAGCATGTTAATTGCATAGTGTTCATACATATATCGAAAACAATAATCACCTTCCCCATATCCAGCGTTAGCCATGCGCACCGGCAACCCCGAATGAGACAACCAACACAAATGCATAAGACATTCAAACCATACTCCCACCTCCTGACAACGGCACCCTCCCCTTTGAGCAAGACCTAGGCTGGTAGTGGTGGAAGTGTACGATGGTTTACTGTGGGTATAATTTTCACAGAAAGATGTGTTTATCACGGTAAAGTGTGGGAAAACAATGATGGTGAAAGGGTCCAAAGAGGACAGAGAAATGAATCTCTCTTTAAAGTGGACCATATTGAAAGAGAAGTAAGTGCCGTTATCTAAAATCTGTTAGGATGAATTAAAATTTTTGACATAGATATAATTCAGCTTCGAAGTAATCCTTAGATGTCCTAGCCAAAGAGGTACTCAACCAAAGCACTGGATAACTTCATGACAACGCTCCCTACAGAATTTCCGACCAATCCTGCCTCCTAATCCAATCTCCGACAGTAGGCACTTCGAAGCCAACCTCAAGCTATGTTAAGTCAGCACCACGCAATGGCTAACCTGTCTAAATCATATAACATACCTGGTTTGGATGAACGACAGTAGGGTCATCACGACCCTCATAGCCAAACTCATTCCAGTATCCCCAGTTATCGATGAATTCCCTCTTTAGAATGTCTGGCACACCCTCGATAGACTGTCCTTCCGACAGAGTAACACACTCAGCAGGAACCCCAAGCACACGACTCCAGGTACGAACAAACTCCTCCGGCGTCATCCACTCCCGATAAGCGATCAGATTCTTCCCCGGCGGGCACGCAACAAGAGCCTTCACAGCTGAACCAGTATCCTCTTCAGCAGCAGCAATAGGAAGTTTAACGTCTCCTTTCAATCCACCAACAAATTGATAGACTCCATTCTCGGCCTACAAATCATCAGCAATGAAACCAGTGATTACAGTAAGTTCTCAACAAACCAACCTTCTTTGGTCTCAAAAACGGACCGAGAAAATTCGACAAATACCACCCAACCTGAACAACACTAGTCTTCTTCCAAAGCTCCGGATACGCCCTCCTCCCGTAATCAACCGCGTGTGCCTTGGCTTCAAAATGCAGCACCCGTGTATACTTACCCTTCGACCATTTCGACGCATCAGACAGACTAGAGAAAACAAGCCTCTCCAACGTCTCTACCTTGATTGCAGCATCGAAAACATTCTTTCCCTGCTGTAGCTCATACTCATATGTCCGTCTGATCTTCGCTTGATCTTCAATCTCGCTGTTCTGGGTAATTGTCGCGAATGCGTTCCAGAAATCAGTCACGCTGAAGATGGCCGTTGCTCCTTGGAACGCTGCTTCGAGAGAGGCGGTGTCATCCAGCTCTGCTTGCACAACTTCAACGCCCTGTGCTTGGAGGGATTGGGCTTTCGCACTGGAGGCATTCCGGGTTAAACCTCGGATTCGCCAGGTAGGGTCTGCGAGGAAGCTCTTGATAACGGATCCGCCTTGGTTACCGGTGGCACCGAGCACGACGAGGAGTTTAGTAGGCGACATTTTAGAGGAATCCTGAGCTTCGAGAGTTTATTTTGAGCTGCTGTTCTACCTTATCCCTTGGAGAGCATTGAATCGCCCTTAAGTATCCTGTTTCATTGCGTTTTTTTGAATTTCTAAGCAACGGATTTAGCATTCTTATGCCCGTCAAACGACATCGAACTTGGTTATATTATTAAGTATAGTGGACTGCGTTAGATGTTATGGATGTTTACTAATTGATTCTATACAGATTGTCATGATACTACTAGTAGTACTCGAGGGATGCATGTCTGTCCAATCATGTTTTCAATTCTTTGTAGTCATATTGATGGCCTACCAATAGGATCAAATCAGCCCCATCTAGTGATCCAGATCATATTTATTCTTCTCAAGACCTCCAAAGCTACCACAAGTTAAAACCTAACAGCACATGTGAAGCAACTGGTCTCGATCCCAACCTCCTTGTGTTCCATACTCCCAGGATTTCCAATTGCCCTAAGCAAACCTCATAAATACAGTGTCGCAGCATATCTTGCCAAGGCGCTGTGATTATCCTATATTGCCAACACCTCTTCTTCTCTGTGTACATCTTCCGACTACATATTAGTAAGGTGGGTCTGAAGTGATTGGGGGCGAAGAAAAGATATCCCACCATCTCGGAGAGAACGACGTCGTCTGCAGACTAAGGCAATAGTAGTCCAAGGGAGATGAAGGGAAGGTCGATATTTTAGTGAAGCTGTATCGATTGAGGTAGCTTGCTTACCAGAATGCGCTGAATAGGGATTTTCAGGCCATGTGGCTTCATTCTTCTTTTGGGAATATAAAGTGTGTTGAGGTTATTGGTGTCGGTAGTGACAGGACTGGAAGAAGAGATGGCAGGGAGTGAGTAATGGTCCATTTCCCTGAGCTCGTTGTGGATGGACATCATTTGATGGCGGTGGTTGGATGTCTCCTTCCAGTGGCTGGAGGTGTCCAGGTTCATGAGCTGGAGACCTATCGGACCTGATACCGTGGGCCAGGACGTGTATTACATCGTGTCTGGTTGTAAGAAAGCGAAGATTGGATCGGTTACGATGTTGAAGCCCTATGCGCGAGCAATGGTCCAGTTTTCTTGGTCATTGTATGGATTTCGGGGTGGTCTGAGGGACGGGGTATGTGTTCCACTTGTTTGACGGGGAGTGGTGATTGATGGGATGAGGTCGGGAAGTAGCTGCTGGATAGACATACTATTCGAGTAGGTATGCCAAAGGGGCAGATTATCCAAACTCAGGCTGATAAAGACAGGTTGAATGCGTGGGTGATTAATAGAGAAGGCTACAAGATCCGATTATCAAGCTTGTAAACTACACGAAACTCCGCTTTGAACTACCGGGCTAAGAGATATGAATCTCGAAGGGCTATCGGCCAAGGAACAAATGGACCCTTCTGTCAAGGTATGGACTGTATCCATGCCCTCTATGTTCATTGAAACTGACGTTTGCTCATTAGTCCCAGCTGATGGGCCGTTCTATACCAGCTTCGTGGAATTGGATTCATCGCCCCGTTTTCTTTCATGGCAAGCACGTTCATCAATGGGCGGATATCCTATTATTCATGGGCCACAAGGAGCTTGCCAGACTCGACAGCTAAGGTCATTTCCCCCACGGTGGCGGCTGGATCTATCCTGCCAACAGTGCTTTTGTTTTTCCCAATTGAAGATGCACAGACGCTTCAGTCAATAGTACCCCTATGGCAACCAGCGCCGGTATTTGCCGCTTTCATGACTGAAGTCCTTTGCCGAGCCATCGAATACATAGGCCGAGGTAGACAGGCCAAGCCCGATTCTCCGTCAGCAGGTGAAAGAACCGATTCCGATTTGCTCCATTTGCATGTCTCTATACAACAACAGGGATCATCTCAGCTTGTTTTCATGACTTCGATATTCAGCTACCTGCGTTCTGAAATTTTCTCCCTCACCCGCCTGTCCTTCTCAGTAGACTCATTTGCAGCCGTCGTAACTTTAGCGGAGGGAGCTTCCATATTTCCTTAAAACGATTTCCTCCTTGTGGCTGCGTCGACCTTTCTGTGGTGCTGGGTTAGCGTCTGGGATCTTTACCGGGTCAGAATTTCCAATATATCCCCGTTGTCAGCATTGGTCGGGCTGCTTGCAGGTTTTTCAGGGATTGGACCCGGTGCAACCGCGGCGGCCATCTGGTTCTGGTACGAACGGATGATGAACCAAAGGGAATTCCGTCAGCGCAGTCAAAAACTTCGCTGTTCTCGCTGTGTCGTCTTAGAGATGGGTATCGAACATGAAAGAGTGGGGAAATAGTGGGAATGTTGCTGGTGAACAGACGTGGACAAGAAATAGAAGTTGGCCCTATCGTCTTCTGTAGACCTACTTATTTCGCTGTCCTTGCACCGTAGGATGATGGGTAATACATATAGATGTTGTGGCCGTAGGTTCTGGACGTAGAACGCTTGTTCAGCATTCACTTGTGTGGTCCCCAAACTAGATTGGTTTCCAACTAACATGCTGCCATATTAGGGTTTCAACATCAGAGCGGCGAAATCCAGCAACACAACCAAGACAGATACAGAGACGACTTAGTTCTAGAGCAGAATTAGTAAAATCCTCCGCGTGAGCTTATTGTATGTTCAACATACTACCAATGACTGTGGCCTCGTCCAGGACCATAACCACATTACTGGAGGTACTCTGGTTATGAATACTTAAATCAGATGACCCAACGAGGTTACCACTTGGGAGTAACAATCCAGGCCTCACGCTTGGACTGCTGTTCGTACGAGATGAAGAAGTAACCGAGGCTTGGTAGCTCTCCTCAGTTTTGATGCCCTGCTCCGCTAAGAACCCTTCCATATCCTTGATATCAAACCAGTCTTCATCACTGGGAATCGCCAACACGCCATTCGTCTCACGAAAGAGAAGAAGGTTCGGAGAACGAGAGTCCCGCCCCGCGGAAGGGAAATGCGTCCCCGCTCCACCGAGACTAATAAAAGGAAACAGACGGTCATGGACGGGATTACATGGTTTCTTCTGGAGTACCCGCTCAAAATAGAGTCGGATTTGCTCTCGTGAGACAGTTTGCAACACCAGCCCAAATTGCGGCTGCATCTCCTCGTCGGTCAGTGTGTCGTTGCACACGAGCCGATACCCATTTTCTGCGCAGGTACGGTAGAGACTCTCTGTGAATTTTGAAGTCGTGTATTGTATGGCGTGATCCTCACGGCCTACAGAAGATGTCTCACGAATGTAAGCGTTAGGTTCATGAGCCGTAGATGCAACCGGCGGCAAAAAGCCGTTAGATGAGCCCAAAAAGCGACGCCAAAAATCAGACGAGAACGCCTTTTCTTTCGTCCATGTTGGGGTACTAGTAGTTTCTTTATTGACCTGGCAAGGGCCCGAGGACGACGGTTTGTCGCTAGACCTTTGTTGGGGTTTCTGACTTTGAGCAGTAGTTGAACTGCGTTCCTTTCCTTCATTGGGCGATGCCTGAGAGTCGGCCCTTTCTAATTGGAAGCAGATCTCATTTTGGAAAAGCTTCACAGCCTGGAGCAGCTGAGCATGGGACATTTGAGCACCTGGCTTGATAACTTGAGCGTCGAATGAGTCCATGATCTGATTAAGTTGTCCGAATGCATCTTCTAGTCTAGCAACCCGAGATTTTAACGAGGCAAATAGCAACTGTTGCCGGGACCGATACGCCCGCTGGGCTTCTCGAAGCTGCGTCCGTCGTACCTACGCCAACTATGAGAAAGGGGCCAAGAAGCGAAAACTATACCGCTCACCGTGTCCGGTGCCACGGTCGGCACTTTACGAGGCCGGCCTCTGTTCCTCGATGACTCTCCCTCAGCGGTGGACATTTCTGTCGGGAGCCCCTTGGAAGCTTCTGTCTGTCCGTAATTGACGATTCTGGTTGGTTGGTTCGTCGTCGTTTTGACGCGCTTAGGTTGAAGCTTTCGCCTTCAAAGTCGACCAAGGGCTTGGCAGTCTAGATTTATTGATCAGTAATCAATCTATGCACGTGTCTACACTTCCCTTCCTTAATACAATTAATTATATTTAACGTAACTGGTAAGCGAGCGACGCATGTAAGCTGGCGACGCAGCTCTATGTTCCATACAAATCAGCCCTTTTTACTACTGGAATATCTCAGCAACCACAAGCCATAGTAACATAATATTCGAAGATAGTATATATTGGTACTTTATCTTTAATCTATAAAGTAGGGAAGTTTATATAAGCGATACTTCTTTCAGTAGTAAATATTGCACCTGTATTTTTGATATTTCTACTGGAAAGTGTAAGACTGAAAAATAAAAAAATAAGAGAAAAATATTTAAAGCCTTTTTTACCCTATAATATATTATATATAAAATATCATATCTTTGCAATCTCTGGTTGCTGAGATATCCAAGTAGCAAAAAGGGCTGATTTGTATGGAATACAGAGCTGCGTCACCCGCTTACATGCGTCGCTCGCTTACCGATCACGTTAGGCAGACTGCCCCCATAAAGAGATGATGGCACCGACCTCCAGTGTGCTCTACAAAAGCTCATAATATAGGATCTGTGTTGAGAATGGCCTCGCTCAGAGAAACGTGATACGGGCTCAAAATCTCATATTTGTTTTCATAAGTCATGTCTCGTGGGTCTCCTTGAAGGCAGAGTAACAATATCTAAATACTTGTTCCAGCAAATTTAGAGTATTACTCTCTGTCGTGTCGTTTAATCATGATAGCTGTAGATCAAGGAAATTCAACGCAATGCTTGCTATTTTGAAACAAGCCCGCCGGGAGATCAGATAAGTATATCACCACCTTCCCGAGCGAGGTCTCCCACGTCTGTCATCAACCAGCTCACGTTGTTTCATCCGTCGCTCTTCACGAGGCCGGAAGGGGGGAGACATCGGTCTGTCCAACATCAATGGCGGTTCCCCTGGCATTGCCGCTGGTGGTGGTGGAGGCGCTGGGGGAGGCATGGAGCTCCTTTCACGGTGAATTTCTTGGATTCGTCGACGACGTGCGCGGCGAATGTCTTCCGACAAGTCAACAAGAGCAGAAACATCTTCCTGTTCGAAGCTATTAATAGTAAGCTTTATAGTGGGAGATACATTCACTCACGAATTGAAGGTATGAAAACACGTAATAGGAAGATACTGTCTCCTCGTATTCAAACCCAGATCGTTCAATTGCTTCCTTCACTACAAGGTCCTTGGTGATCTCCGTCCAGAGCCCATTTCGTTGATCTTTCATACCAATGTATCGCCGGCCCACTTTGCCCCGTGCAAAATCTGGGTCGCTTTCCGAATGTCTTTCTTCACTTACAGTAAACTTGGGCTTTTTGTCTTTAAGGGCTGGATCTCTGGGCCCGTGACAAATTTCATCTTGCAATGCCTCCCGCTCTGTCTTGGGGGCTGCAGAAATAATTGCCCAATCGTCTCCGGCCATTTTAGGAGTGGTTTCTCGTAAAGACCTCTCGAGCTCACGAGGTCTGCCATAGACCTCTTCTAGTACTTCATGCTCATCGAATCCTCCTGGCATTACTTCATGGATGGATATTTCCTTCTCACGTTCGATAGACTTTGATCGAGATTGGGGAATCGGATATTCTTCCTGCCTCTGCCGAAGAAAAGGCTCCGGAGGTGGGCCGCGTACTATATTAGGAAGCTCTGGTCCACCACGTTCTTCAACGACTATCTCTCCATGAGATGCCGGTCTCAACTCTTTCCTCTTGGGCTTCTCAAAGCTGACTTCGGGACTAGGTGCGCGGGGCGGACGAGGTGGTCGGGAGAGATCATAATCTAACAGTGGGTCAACTATCATGCTACCGTCTGTGTCAGGCAGCAAGCTCACCTTCTGGATCGTGTACATGTCGCTTCGCTGGGCTTCGGTGAATAGGCGCCCGAACGAGAGAAACATCCGCAGAGTCTTCTGATTCAGGGGATGACGTGCTGTCGTCGTCTTCATGGAGGTCAGCCTTTCTTGGAGGACGTCGCCGCCTATTTCTCCGAACTAAAATATCATCTTCTTCCTCTTCATAATCATCCTCCTCTACGTCTGTGTTAGGGCTAGACTCAGGCCGTAGCCGCGGCGGTGCATGATAGTGAGGGCCACTGCGGGTTTTCCTGTATTCGTGCTTCATTTCATCGACACTGGGCGGTAACTCCCGCTCATATTCCGAACGACGGCTTCTCGGTTTCGAGAGCTCATCGCGTACGTCGCCGCGCCGCGCGGCGGAACGTCTCTTCGGGATGATGGGAGCTTCGTCTTCGGACTCGCTTCCCGTCATCCTCCTTGTCAACTCTTCATCTTGGGAGATATATTCTTCTTCCTCCACGACTTCTCTCCGAGGTGGTCGACGACGTTTGAAAGTATCATCCCTAACCTTCCGGAGCTCTCTCGATGTCTCACGAGGAGGTTCGCGGGTCAATTCAAGCCCTGCATTGTCTCGAACGCGAAGACGATCAAACTCCTCGACTAGTGGGGGACTGGGAGCTCGAGGTTGTTCGTAGAGTGCTTCCTCCTTGTAATGGCGTCCACCTCGCGGTCGATGTTGGTATTTACGATGATGATGGTCCCGTTCAACTTCGTACATGTCCTCGTCATACTCACGGGCACGATATCGCCGGGGCATGGTGTAACCCAATAATCGAATAGCAAATAAGACGAATTATCCAAGTTGACCGTAACAAAAAAATTAGAAGTGGAGCTAATTGGTCTTTATCGGGTGCCTTCATTGGACATTTCTGCTACACCCGTCCTGTGAGGGGCAACTCGTGCAGAGTGATTAATTGATTGTAGGCACTCGGGATCCTCTGCTGATTCTCAGAAAACAGAGATGACCTGATATCGGGTGTAGGGAAATAACCCGTGAGACACGTGCACTGTTATGGTAGGCGAGAGCGAAATCGCTGAAACGTCAAATCACAATGACTGTCTGTTGGAATTGAAATTCGACCCCGCGGCTGAGTTTGCTGATGTCACCGCTGCACAACGGAACCTAAAATGACCTAAAATGTGACAAACCACCAAATAGCTTCGCTTATTGCTCTTTTAGATTACTATACATCTCCATTTCCAACCCGTTATGATCGTCTGCTGGCTCGTCAAGTTCGAAAATACCTAAATCCGATAACTATATTAAGCCCTTTCACTTTTATTCTCCCGTAAGTTAAGATTGACGCTCGAACCATGGTTGAGGTTATGGCTTAGCCAAGAACTCCAACATTCGTTATCGATCGGAATCGGCTGGCTTCTTGTTCACTTGATTGGTGTGACATGATCGAGGGATCTACGACGAATTTCCTCGGGGACTTATGAGCGATGCAGCAGCTTTCTTAATGCAATTCACATAGCTTATAATGCAATATTGCACGGTGAGGTCCGTTGAGATCAGCAAGAGGGGGGAAAAAAGGCGAGGGCTCTTCGTTTCTCCTTGTGCACCGAATGCATAAAGATCAAAAGGAACAATCTCCTCTATCGGGTTTGCTTGAATGACTAAAGTCGTTCCTTTTTTTCCCAGTCGTTTGATTATCGTGACTATTTCAAGTCCGACGGTACTATCCGAAAGCGAGACGCGTCTGCCCTTTCTCAGGCTTGCCCCGGCTATTACGACCTGGTCTGCCACGGGTGCTGGAAGATCCCGTGTTATTGGACGGGCGTGGTGTCTTCTGGGGTTTTATGGCTTCTTGTCTTTCTTGTCTTTCTAGTTCCTTGGCAAAATGCCAGTCATCGTGTTCATCTCTTTCAGCCTCCGGCAGCCGTTTTTCGCACCGTCTACAAGTATAGAATCCCAATCCAACTTCTGTCATTTCAGGATTGCATGGGCCTTCAGACAGAAGCATGTTCTCGTTACTCTCTTCCAGGCTCGGCGCCGGTGTCTCCGACACAGCCTCGCTTGGCTGAGGCTTCGTGTTGAGCCCGGGAGACTGGTTGAAGAAACGTTTTATACCATCGTCTTCGACTTTCCTCCGTTTCTCGCTCGGTTGTAACATTTCCGGCAAGCCATCTGTAAGACGGCCCTTCGCTGGGTGACCGATACTTCTGGCCTGGTCTCCTCGGAGTAGAAAAGAATCTATTGCTTTATGATTGCCAATTCCATCCTCGAACCCAGCGACACTCATTGACAAGTTTGCACAAGGCCAGGCGCGTCCGTCACCGATGACCTGTCGAAGCAATGTCCTCCCGAGATCGAACAGTAATGTCTCGTCGATCGGTGTTGACCCAGGTATGGGGCTTTGACGAGAGCGAACTTGTGCCCCTTGCCTATGATGCAGGGCGAGGGTTTTCGGACGGCGTCGGTGCTCAAGCACACCATCTTCCACGAGACGGCCATAGATATCTGCAGCAAAGATCCGCAACCACCTTTCCGCCTGCTCGAAGGAGTTGATACTCGGTCTGAAAGACTTGGCAGAGAGCATGGACTTGATTTGCGTTCTGGGGTTCACTTCACTCTTATCCTCACCGCGAATGATTCCAAAGATCCAATTAGCAGTATCATCATCCAGCTTGGCCCGGAACTGCTCCAGCGTAACTTGTAAAAGATCGCTAACTTGTTCCGTCCCAAAGAGAGCTATGACCTGATCGCCCAGTTTACCCCCGAGCATCCGTATCTTGGTGAACTTGAAACCCCCAAGAAAGTTTTGGATAGCGCGATTGCGTACAATGGTCTGTTTGTTGGGTTTGTTGCTGGAGCTCCCCAACTTTGCCATCATCTTGTTCTTCGCTATACCTGCGGAGCACGTATAACTCAGCCTATCCCAGACCGCCGTGCGAACCCCTCGGACAATCTCTGACCCAATAAGCATCGCAACGTCATCCCAATCAGGATCATCCACTTCCGTCTCGTTCTCGTCTAGATCCACTAGACAATCGTCCTGGTTCCATTCCAGTGCCGTTGTAGGGGGGCGAGGTAGCGACGCAACACGATCATCGCCATCTGGCCCATTTCGTAATTCTGGATACTGTCGAAGTAGAACACCATAAACCAGCGGGGACAGATCGATGAAAACTTCGTCGACGCTAGCTTTCTCAACGCTAGCTTGTTGTATCTGAGCGTGAGGACCCAGCCCCCGTTCTTCATCAACCAGGTCCGTATACCATCTCGACAATTCCTCCTTCATTTTTTTCAGGATCTTGCGCGATTCCGCCCGATACGGATCCAAACACACTTTATCCGTATTCATACACTTGTAAGAATCCTTCCTGTACGCCCATTTTCCACCCTCGCCTTCTCGAAACGTCGCAACATGCTGTAGAATAATCTCCGGACATAGCTTTCGGGCTTCCTTCGCAGAAATCATCCTTGTTATCCCGAACGCCCGAGCAGGGTAGTTAATCGCGATCAGCGAGTCCCACTGGCGTACAGCGAGGGGTATCTCCCGCGGTGTCTGAAGACGCACCATCTCACATTGTGCGTAGAATGCATCAAGATCAACATGAGCAATTACTCGGAGCGGAGAGGCTGTCGAACCTTGGCGAAGAAGCTGCAGTTGGCGGTAGGTGTACCGGGAATGGTTCTTCACGGGGTGGCTCGGGGAGGAGGGCGATGCGACGAACGGATCTGGGGACGAGCGCGACATATCGATCTCGATGATTCTAGCGTCATGCTGGCTTTACGAGTGAAACGTGAAAATTCGGAGCTGTGGCATCCCGGTTTGTGAACGCTCGCAGTCTCTGCTCTAAGAACCATACTTTATGTCGAGAGTGAAGATCATCGCCTAGACTCAGACTCGTCCGCCGACCACATGGCTAGCCAATTGGGAGCCATTGATTAATACCAATTTGGCTTAGCGTTCCATTCGACATGGCCCACACAAGGTATCCCATCTCTTCTTATTATGTTCATCCAAAACCTCCAGAGTATATGTTCATAGTCAAAGTGACGATATCTCGGTAGAGAGGAACACTAGACTCGATATTAACTGGTCTCCATCAGGGCTGTTGCTCGGATTGGGCCAAACTCCTCTCAATTGAATCCAAGTTCGATCTGGAACAGACGCCTGGAGAAACTTGGACTTTGTAGGACCTATGATATATATATTTCCTAGTACTAACCTCCAAGAGTGAAGCTTGGGCTCCAGCGAAACCATACACCATACTACACATGAATTTTTAATACCTCGGGATGGTAACATGAAGAGTATATTCACTACTCTAGAGCAATGTCTTAAGCACTATTTCGTGAAATTAGTGCTCGTGCCGTACAATCTGCCCAGATCACAGAGGATAGATGTTCAGGTGTACTATATGGCTTCTTATAGTTTTCCTCTCCTTTCCGTTCTTTTTCTTTTTCTTTTCTTTTTTTTGCCCGTTAATGATGAGAATTGACGAGCTTATCAAGTGACACCTTGCAAAAGTTCGCTGTTTGATGCCCTGTGTGTTTTAAGGCCCCTGCGCTCTTGTTTGTTTCATCATCTACAATCCAATATGACAGATTTGGGATAATCCGGCAAGGCTTCGAATGTGTGGGAAAACAAAAAAAAATGTTACGAATAGGATGGACAGCAGATCTTGAAACCGGACATTCAAACACCTAATCGAAATTTCGATCAGATGGAACATGCGCTTTCTTGTCGTGGAAAGGCTTCGAGATTATAGTGGCACCGGGCAATCCAGGTTAACGTGTCAATATTATGGTCTTGTGCATAGGTGGAGACCTGTCGCTCCGCTTCAAATGCCTAAAGGTTCACATCGTGTTTGATCATCTTGATCCCGAGATGATCAAAGAAGACTACGGTGGCGGCTTGGGCTTAAAGACTGACTGCCCGTACTGTATTCGACAAATACGATAGCCCTTGGCATCCATCTTGTTTCGCGAGAAGGTATAAAAGGGTGTCACTTGGCCATGATCACATAAGGTTCCGTTCGCCCTGTCCATGTGACTTGACGCTGCTGCAACGTGGTTGAAGGGGTGGCATATCAAGCCCGGCAATGCAACAGATCAGTTGACTCTGAAAGCAGTCCATGGAGTTAAAATAATGAAAGCGATGATAAGGACCAAAAGTTGACTATCAGTCGATAGGCTGATTTACTTTGATTTGCCATCGCGAGTACGTCTGGAAATTGATCTGACGGGGGCGAAATGATATTATAACACATGGGTTCCAGTAACTTTCAATTCATTAAGACTAGGCCCTTTCTCGAGGCAGAGGGAGCACTCCGTATGTACCATGATAGCCAGTCCACGGAAGGTCAATCGTATGTTCCGAAATGAGAAAAGACTTTCGGGGCACCCGCGGTCTCTAATCTATTATCGAGTTAGTTCGAGACTTCTACCGTGTAATGGTCTCAAGTCTACAATTCGTGTTCTGCGAACTATATCAGCTAGCACTGCAGGTGGTAGCGGTAGCCTCTCCTCATCTATCCTCAGGTTGATGATCTCCCGGTGAGGCAAGATGGGAGGCACTCAATCAATGGAATACTGTACATATCAGCGCCATTCGGATCTAGGTACCTGCCCCCCAGCCAAGGCAACTAGTTTAGGTGCAGCTACCGTACCGAGGCGCCCCGTGTAGCAGCGGAAGGACACTTGGACAGATGCCATTCGGGCATCAGCGGATAGGATCCACACTCTGGGACTCACCGCTGCATATAACGTCGCGATGGATCAGGGAATCAGCATGTGAGGGTTAAGAGGATAACGTGGTCTCCAGGAGGGCCTGATTCGACTCGTCTAGAAGATCTTCGACTAGATTTTGAAAGTTCGAGGAATTACCTCAATCTTGACGGTTATAGGGGAGGCTTTGATCCAGTCCCCACACCCTAACGAAGGGGGAGGAGAGGGGAGCCCTCGAGGGATGGAAGGCTGGGCTTCCGATCAGACGGGTAGTACTCCAAGTCGTCAACCTGCAGAAGCAGGCGGTGGCGGGATGGTCGAGGAGAGAAAGAGAGGGAGCCGATCATGCAGCTGGCCAGAAATGGCTATAGGACTGGTCATGGTACCAGTAACCACAAGCAATGGTGGTGTGTGAATAATAGCCCACCTCGTTAGTGAAGCAAGACTGGCTTCATTATCTTGGTTAATTGTTGATAATTTCGATAATCTACTCATTAGTCACCCTCTCTATACGTTGAACCAGACGAAGACTGGAATCCTCCACTCCGGGTAGCGGGTCGGGCGGGCTCGAGCCTTGGATCGAGAAATGGGTTTACAGCGGAGCGGTTGACAGGGCCAGTATGGAGAAGAGAGTGGATGAACTAGTTCATAGTACGCACTGTAGTGTCAGCGTAGTATGCCTTAGTGTCAGCGGTCAGAACGAATGAGTGCCCAAAGTCCGCCACGCATTTCTGCCCAACAACATCATCGATTCTCTTTCTGACTGGCTGACAGCATTTTCGGCAACGGCAAACCTTGACCGGTCGCTCAGGTACATGGATTGGACGCCCAGGGTTTGGTTTTTTAGGCGCCTTTCGTGTCAGTCACAATGAGCTTTGAGTGGCAAGTCCACCAAAACACTGTCTTTCAGGATCTACAAAGTAAGTTTGATGGTGATGTTGCAGTCTGCAGAAGAGAAGAACGGGTTTAAGTAATTGAAAAAAGAAGAGAAAGTAAGATGAGAATATACCCCGTTCTTCCATGGCAAGAAATCATTGACTTTTGGAAGTTATTCTTGAAAGTAGTATTCGTAGGATAGTATCGTACTCCGTAGTACCACTGCTTTCCTTGCTGCGTACGTCTTCTGCTGTCTTACTTGACCTGTTAGTATTGGAAGTCACGGAAGAAGACACCGCCTCTGGATTGGTTCATTCTACCCCGTAATTCAGTTTATAAATTTTCATGTTTCTTTTCTTTTTTTTTATGATTTCGAGTGTGATTAACTCCTTTTGCCTCACCATTTCAAAATGAAGCAATAAACCATGTCATTGCGTGGTGGAGAGAAAAGAGAGACAAGAAACAAGTGGGTGAGGCTGGCGTAGGCTGAGAAAAGTATTCTTGACGGATGGTCTTCCTTTCAGCTTACCACTTACCCATGGTTCCATCGATGGGTCCAAAATTCCGATGAAATGGAAAGCGTACTGATCCAGTAGGTAAACAACAGATGCATTCATTACTACTAGTATAGGATCACCGTTGGAGAGTTTAATCATCGCGCGCTCAGAATTGTAAGTACAAGAGAACATCAGAGGAATAATACTTAATAAAAAAGATAGCAATAAAACTTTACTCCAGAGAAACTCGTCCATTTGAACCTATTTTAATCTGGATTTTGTATTTTTAATTTTTGAATAAAATTTAATTTTTCCTTCCCCCCCCTTCTCTTCTCCCCCAACAAACGAATAAGCACACGGCGAGGGACAGGAAAATCATTCAGATTTCCAAGCCCTATTCGTCCAAGCCGGTCCTTCAACCGCTTCGAATGTTCTGCTGAAGGGAAGAGTGGAGTCAATCGTGGCACCAGACAGAAAGGCCAGCAGCAGCCCAAAACCGGCCCAACAGCCCAAATGGTCCATTTTGCATCCAGTCCAATCCCAGCACAAACAAACCCACAACCGTCTTTTCTTTTCCCTCCCCACCCTCCACTTTCGCCTTCTTATCTCCCCGTGCGCCTGTCCGTCCTTTTTTCTACCTTCGCTCCCTCTCTTTTCTTGCTCTTTTCCTTTTTTTCCTTTTTCCCCTTTCCCTAGTTCAAGTCCACCCCTGGCATCTCCCGCCAGCTCGAAGGAAAAAAAAAAGCCAAAAGTGTACAGGAGTGCTTGGAAAGAGAAAAAAGAGAGTCATCATCAGCGACGGAGTGCCCCCACTTAGGATCGGCCCCCTTATCCCCTCCTCACCTGAAACCCTTCTCTCTTCGCTTGTCCTCAAGTTCGCTTTCTTTTCATTCACTTTACAACAACTCATTCTCCCCATCCGTCATCTCGACTCTCCGGTCCTGTCGTTGCCGTTCGGATACCTAGCCTGAGGAGACTTACTTGACCCCAGCCTTTCACACAACTACTGTGGGCAATAACTGTCATCTGGATTTCTTTCTTTATTCTCTCAACTGGTGAAATATCCCAGAGAGATCAATCTTGTGGACTCGCTTGCACTTAACACCTTGTTCTCTGCATCGTGGGTGTTTTTGTCAATCAAAAAGTTCCGGTTTAGCCTTGATTACCATCAGCCTTGGAGTTACCTGGACGCACTCTCACATTAGAGCCGTACTTCTGCTGTTGTTTCTGCTTCCCAAAAACAACTCTCCCCTAAAGGACATCATCTCCCATCACTGGACCTTTTTTCAACTTCATAACCTCCGGATTCCCTGGATTTCCTGGTGCCCATTTGGATCCCTTGGCTTTTAGTACCTTAATACTGGACCTATTCCCTGGACAAAATGACTGGACGCCTTGGATATGAAGGACGCCCGGAGCGTCAGAACGAGTATTTTATTCCTGGTGATGGAATCAGCCGGGAAGTGATCCAAGCAGACATATGCCGTTACCTTGGAAATGATGCTCTCGTAAGACCTGGAAACCACCAAGTGTGTCTCCCGATATTTCCTTAAAACAAAAGACTGTCGAGAATCGATTCGGTCTGGCAATGGCAAATGAGCCATTCGTTGTAACCCTGTTACTGACTGGATGTGAAAACAGGGCCGCCAGGGCTACTTTATCCGTGCTTATAGAAATCTCACCTCAGTAAGTGAAACGATGCGGAGTTGAGCCCTTTGTCTCCACCTCTTGAGTGAATTATCGAAAACTGACCGGGTGCCGTATTCCAGGAAATGATTGCTGATCTCAAAGCTGACTCTGCTCGGTGGGAGGCAGATGTGCTCCGTCGCGCTGACCAAGGCTATCCACGAGGTAGTTACATTCAAGACTACAGTGTGTCTCAACCGCCACCTAACATGGTTCCAGCAACCTATGCATCTTCCTCAATTCATGAAGGGCGACAGCAGCCGGGTCCATCTCCTCCACCTGCTTACACTGCACCACCACCCCAGCAATATGTGGATCCGTACACTCAACCCCCTTATGGGCAGACACAAAGTCCCCCTTATCCAACTTCTTCCTCATACCCCGCAAACCACTCACCCTTTGGATCTGGCCAGACGTACCCTCCCCCGCAGGTTCCCTATTCTGCACCCAGCCAACCCCCGGTGTCTGCCGATATGCATCAAACATATACATACACCAGCGCCGCTGGCTATGGCTACGAAAATGGGAGAAACAACCCTAGGTACCCTGGGCCTGGTTATGAAACCGAATCGGACTATTCCCCTGTTACGTCCGGAATAGCTTACCCTGCTACTACCGCCCCAGACCCACGGATAGGAGGAATGGACCCCAGATATACCCCGGAGTCGGCATACCCGGACCGCAGTAGGCCACAGCCAACAAGGGAAAGAGATTCAGCCCGCCGGCGGTAGATGAAAAATGCTTTTCCCTTTTGTTTGTCTATGGATCCCAGGGGTGTAGCTTCAATTCCACCTTTTGTCTCGGGAGAACATCGCCTTGGGAGTATTAAAATCTGCGCAACCTTCTTTGACATTTTCGCCCCTACCTCCAGCATCTAGACGGATTAGATGCCTTCTTTCTTGGCCTGTGAAAGACCAGGCCAAAGCAATGATGCTTAAGCTGTTGAGACCAAATTGCAGTCTATTTGGAGCCATACCTTAGGAAACCCGGATCTCGTGTTTGACCTGGATGCCAATCAAGTTATCCTTGGTTGTTTTTTTTTTCTTTATGCTCATGAGACGTCTCCGACGTTGGCTGGTTGTTTGCCTTTTTTTCCTTATCCTTTTCTGCTTGACCTGGCTATTGCTACCGTTAAAAGGGTCAGAAAGCAATAATAATGTGAACATTGACTGGCTTTTGGGGCTCTTGCGTGATGGGTTATGAAAAGGTGGCTTTTTCGGCTATGTTGTAATGCCCGGTGCTGGTCTTGATTGTTCCTGTTATTTTGCCTCCAATCTCCACCATTGGAAACCTATTCCCATTTTTTGCGATTTTGCGGTGTACTGGATGTGATCATTTGTTATTTGTCTGCCTCTTTTCTTCCCATCCTGAGAGGTATTTTTTTTTGACTGTTTCTTCCAACGTGAGGAGTCTGCAGGGAGCATGCGACTGATTCTGGATTCCATCAGCTTAGGAGCTTTGATGATATACAGTGATGCTGTTCATGAGCTACATGTAGATATGAGCATATATGGCGTTATTCTTTGTCTATTCAATGGCTTTAACCCTGGAGGTTCTCCAGAACCGTTCAATAACTGATGTTTGCCAGTTGGCTCAGACTATGTCTTGCTTTTGTTACTCAAATTCCTTTTGGATTGCCACTCGCTGCCTATGGGTGCCGTCGTTCTTTTATGACTATGCCCATTCGGTCTAACTTGATCTCAATCCGTGATACCCCCTGGACAATCTGTGACTGTATGTTCACTAGATTCAACTGTATCCGTCTCTATCCACATGAACCAGGCCTGAAGGAAGTAGCTGCCATGTCCACTATTGCTGGCGATATTATCTCTATGCACATTAGTCGTCATTTGTTTACACCCTGGAGGATCATGGACGCCGTGGCGATCGGTGAGGGTATTGTGAAACATGGTAACAGAACCTCACTGTCTTTGACAATATATTTCATTCTCCCACCCATCCATATCTTTATCTCAGATAGCCAAGGCATCTCATCTTTGCATTGCATCTATCCTTTACCTTCTGTCCCGCCTTGGCCTCTCGTTTGCTATCCTCGCTGGGACGTATGCCCTTCGGATCCTTCTTGGCAGCTAGGTCTGCTGTCTTTCCGGGATGGAGTCAGCATTTCCACAATTTGGAGACGGTGACGTAAACATAACCATTTATGATGATATTTATCGATTACATTCTACCGTACTCAAAGCCCGTTCGCGTGAGTTGAGAGACCTACTTTCATCGCTCGGATCGTATGGTATTGGACACTTCGGCTGTGTGCAACTTGAGCTTGTGGAATCAGCATCACATGGATACGGAGTGCTCGAGGTTCTGGTAAGTTGTCGCGGGGGACGATCAGGGCTTGCGGTGCTAATGGCTCCTTCAAACACTAGGACCCGAATGACCAGTATCGTTATGGCCCGATGTATATGCAGCTCCAGAAGCCCATCATCATGTGGCCTCCAGAAATCCGTCTCCTTTGGGCTAACATGTTCAAGATCTTGTATGGCCTCTGCCCTTTATTAGACCAGGGGGGCCTCCGGAACGTTCTATGCCGCTGCTGGGAGCTAGTCAATCTAGCCGATTGCCTTAGAGCCACGCGCACGGTATTTCCTGCCATCGTAGATGCTCTTCAGGAACTAGGACCACATTTCTATGCCCTCATCGCCGAGGATCCGATAAACTGGATAAAGCTGGGCACTTACATGCGATCGGCACTAATCTTCAAGGATGCGGCAATCCACGTCATTGGCAACTGGAATGCTCTAGAAGATGACCTCGACTATTTGCCGAGTGTCGTCCACGAGTTATGCGAGAGTAAACAAGCGGAGCTCGTCGAATTCAAGCAAGTGCTTGAGGCCCGCATGCTCACCTATTGTCCCTACACAATAGTCCCTGGTACTTCGTGCGCCGAAGACATGACCACCCCGGGTGTGAAGGACTTTGGTATGTGGACGGCAATGACTTACTACAGCCAGTGGTTTTGTATGGCGGTCGCCGAAAACCGTACCTATTATGCTAGTGACGGTGGTGCCGCATTCTACCGTGCCATCTACGCCGGAGGCGATGCCTACCTAGATACTGAAGAACAGGCGAATACGAACGCCTTTCCTATGAGTGCGTACAGGGCCAAGATGCTTGATAGATCACTGAACATACTCAAAGCCGAAATGAGCAAGTTTGTTTCTATTTTGTTGGTCAACGAAAGCCATTATGATCCGGCTCTTATGGGAGAACTACCTTATCTGACGTGCTGCAAGGTTGATGACGAGGAACTCCCATGGGTCATTTGGCCCGATGGTGATTGGCATGTCGATAGTGACGAGGAACTTTTCCTATCTGACTACGAAGCTTTGACAGATAGTGATGGAGAAAATGAGATTGAGATAGATATTACCGAGCCTGAAAGTACCACTGCTGAGGTTACTTCGGCTGATACGAGTGCAACTTTTGCCACTGACACTTTGCCTTTCGATACTGACATTACTGATGCTGAGTCTATCGAAACTGAAGATGGAAACGAGAGTGAAGACAAAAACGCTTCCGTTGCTGACGAAGATGAAGAAATGACGATAGCTGAAGAAGAATAGTACTACTGACTTGGGCATATGGATTGCATACTTTGGGACATCATACACCAGTCATTTATTGAATTAGTATTACCGAGTCACAGGTGAATAGCCGCCCCGAACTACTACCATAGGATAGGAAACAAATGGCATTATTCACCGCTCTATAATCATTTTCCTGTACAATACACAGCAGTCACGCTGAACACCAAGCCCGTAGGCCGTGAGGTATAGAGACGATTGAGGAGGGGGGCAATGGTAAGAAGAGCGCCTCAAGCAATCCAGATACCATTTATCTGAATATCAGCCCGGAACAACACAAAATCTCCTGCCCAGCCTCAGGCGATAGGCGGTGTAATCGGAGATACCCGGCAGAGTAGGTAGGTAGTCTTTTGAATTGACTCGAATTCCCAGCTAAATACACCAAGCAAAAATCAAATCTGAAAATCGACACGGACTCCTTTCAGTCACTGGCGGATTTACTCGTCATCGTAGCCCTGCGGGATAACCCGGGGTCCCTGGGGAACTATGTCAAGTCAGACAACCATGGCTCAGGAAGATGCGGAAATAGATGAACGAAAAAACAAGGAACGACGCAGAGATGGACTTACTGGGATATGTGAGGGGGATGGGTTCCGGGTCAACATCGCCGAAGGCCCGTCTGATCGGGGGGAGAGACACCAGCATGACGGGGCCCATGGCACCAACGACAAGCGAGTAGAAGATAGCGGGCTTCTCGTGAGAGGCCCAGCGAAGGTAGCGGAGAGGCGTCGACCAGAATTGAGGGGTGGTCATTGTGATAGGGAAAGGTTGGAAGTAGTCGGACGTTAAAAGAAACTTTTCGCAGGAACGGTGGTCGCGAGACGGTTGAGCGGACGGTACCGGCGGGTTAAAAAAAAGGAGCAATGCACTTTATCGAGTACAATTGGTCAACCGTAGAATTGAGCGATTCCCGGGGTCCAGGGAAAGACGATTGGGAGGGGGTGGTGTGTGTGGTTGAGACGTGCGACGGGGAGAGGGGAGGTTGAAGGTGACGAAAGTCCGGCAATGCAATGCGCCCGTCAATTCCAAAGCGGCGACCAAGTCTTGGCATTCGGTCCAAACACGTCGCCCGTTTACATACTCATCGATCTTCATGACAACTCCGGTTCACCCCAGCTTTGATTTCGAATTCCCTCTGCTCATCCTTCGCCGTCGTTCTATTGCTCCGCTGTGCGGAACTCTGTAAGATGCGGTGGTGTCTTTCCTTACTGCTGTTCGGCTTCTTGGCTGTTGTACATGCGTTGAGTAGTTCGGGGAACCGTCTACTGGTTGTCTTAGAGGATGAGGCTGAGAAGGATTCTTATTCTACGTTCTGGGGAGATCTGGAAGGTGAGGCACAATAGCTAGCTGGAAGCAATCGGTGCTAACTTCTTACAGCTCGGGGATATAACCTCGCTTTCGAATCGCCTAAGAGCGACAAGCTTTCCTTGTTTCAGCTCGGAGAGAGAGCTTACGACCATGTCCTCCTCCTTCCTCCTCGGTCGAAAGGTTCGCAGATTGTCCCATTGAGAATACTATCTGGTCCATAGTCCAAGTCAATTGACCCGTAATGCAGGCTTTGGGCCTTCTTTGAGCCCCAAGACCCTCATCGAATTCATGAACAAAGACGGCAACGTCCTTCTCGCCCTTTCCGGAACGTCCACCACTCCCAGCGCTATCAGCTCGCTCCTGTTGGAACTTGACCTTCATCTGTCTACCGACCGGTCTTCTGTTGTCGTTGATCACTTCAACTATGATACTCTCTCTGCGGATGAAAAGCATGATGTCCTCCTCCTCCAGCGCCCCGGCCAGTTGAGACCTGATACCAAGGCATTCTTCGACGGCGAGGGCGTTCTGGCTTTCCCAAGGACCGCCCCTCACACTCTGGGCGACTCCAACCCACTTCTTGCTCCCATTCTGCGCGCCCCCGCAACTGCTTACAGCTACAACCCCAAGGAGGATGTAGGCTCGGTTGAGGATGTTGCGGCTTCGGGTTCCCAGCTGGCTCTTGTTTCGGCCATGCAAGCCCGGAATTCTGCCCGTTTCACTCTTCTGGGCTCCGTTGAGAGTCTCCAGGACAAGTGGTTCTCCGCCACTGTCAAAGCTCCTAGTGACGGAAAGGAATCTGAGACTGCTAACCGTGAGTTTGCCAAACAACTGACCGCCTGGACCTTCAAGGAGACTGGAGTCCTCAAGGTTGGCAAGATTGAGCATCATCTGGCCCAGAATGGTGAATTGAACCCTAAGATCTACCGGATCAAGAACGAGACAGTATGTGACGACGGCCACGCAATTGTGAGATATTACTAGCAATGAACTGACAAACCTCTTCACAGGTCTTCAGCATTGAGGTTTCCGAGTACAGCTACGACAAGTATGTTCCTTTCGAGGTCCCCGAGAATGACGCCCTTCAACTCGAGTTCACCATGCTGTCCCCCTTCCATCGCCTTGACCTCCAGCCTTCCGGCAAGACAGAGAACAGCACCATCTACAGCACCAAGTTCATCGTTCCTGACCAACACGGTATCTTCTCCTTCCGTGTTAACTACAAGCGTCCCTTCCTCACCAACATCGAGGAGAAGCACGAGGTGACTGTCCGCCACTATGCCCACAACGAGTATCCTCGCAGCTGGAAGATCAGCGGAGGATGGGTCTGGATCGCTGGCCTCTGGTCTGTTATCGGCGGTTTCCTGGCCTTCGTCATCGTGTGGCTCTACTCTGCGCCCACATCTACTGCTTCGACGACGAAGAAAACGCAGTGAATAATGTATTGTATCCATCGATGATCGCTTGAATGAATTGTCGTTACATGATTGTTAGACTGTATATATGTTTTTTTTTTTCTTTACATGCCGTAGAATTCTACACCAGAAACAGATCGTGTCCTTGTTGCACTTTTTAACTTCCTAAGTGGTTAAGGTTAAGACAGTTTCCAGGCCACTCTGGTAGGCTTGTTCTTGAGTAGCTATCGATAAGTTCTGCGTAAGTCAGCTCTTCCAAAAAAAAAAAAAAAAGCTGTAGTACGTATTATCGCCGCCAGACCTGTAAATCCCATCGTATGACGACACAGCTTCTGTAACATGTCGATCAAAGACGCAGGCTGCCGCTCTTGGAGCATCTTAGGTAATTGCCACCACCAATGGAGGGACCATCATCATCCTCATGATAAGATCGATAATTATTGGCTGGCGATATTAGCCATACATTTTTTCCCACCCAGATTCTGCCACATCCGATAGAGCATATGATTGGAGACGATTTAGGCGGTGATGGACCCTTTGCCACACTGTACCTGAGCTTTTCGCAACCCTACCACTAGTGCCTACCACCTATCTTAACGTTGCTGGGAATTTGGGTGGGCCAGTAGATGCGTGTCCAACTACCTCTTCCCCATGAGCAATTTATTCTCCCAATTAAGGGAATCGTGATGATAAATACGACTGGAATGACGTTTGCCACAATGACCTGGTACGTACCACTCACCAATGCTCGTGCAACGTCCCACTGTAGTTCTCAAAATTGGTAAAGGTCTGGCACCTAGGTCCGGCCTAACAGAACCGAAAAGCGCCACAGTGTCGGACTATATCATTGAAGCTCCACAAATGGCAACGTATTGCTCATCTTTATCCATGGTGACGCACAATACCACTCTGCATTCACAGTACTTCGGTATCCGGTCTACTCCTGGGGAAGAGAAGGGCAAACTTCTACCTAGAGGCTTTGACAGCTACCACACTAGGTGGTGTTAAAGTTGGCAAGCTTTATAGGCAATAGTGGCTTCTTCTAGACTTCCAAGAAGGGTCTCTGGAACTATGGTTCTGGAGACGAACTCTTGACGGCTACCGAGTAACTACCGTAAAATGGCCGAATAACCACCGGATATCTAGGGCTTGCGGCACCTCACGTTAGTCCGCTTGGGTGCGAGCTGGGTGGCGTAGGGAGTATTTTCACATGCAATGCTTTGTTTTCGTTGGGAATGGCTAGTATTGGCTGGTGTGGTGTTCTGGACCGTTTTTTTCACGGGTTTTCCCCAACGTAGTGGATCCGGAAACCGAGCGCTGGGGTGCTGAGATGCTGGGTTGCTTTTGAGGGTGTAAGGACAATGGTAATTGAAATAACCCTGGAGAAAAGGTAGTGGTGAGAACTGGCATGTATGTGATACGATTTGTGTGGCCAAGGGAAAGGGCACTTCTCTCGATTTGTTGTAGGGACGCTCTGGCGGCGGTGGCTGTGGGCTCCATCACCCTTTCGGGTGGTTCCTATGACCAAGGAGTGTGTCTGACAGTTGGAATGAGCATGGTAAGGTTCTCATGGAGCGTAGAGTCTGGTTGCAATTGTGATGCTCGATATATGGTGACTGAGAAGCGAGTTGCTGACTGTTGTGGTGAACTTGGCAAGGGTAATATTAGGCGAGAAATCGTTTGGATATCAATCTGTAAGTCTCATAGCTGTCCAATGGAACCCGCTCGAATGAACTGTCCTGGAAACATTGTCCTAGGGCTGTGCGGCATACTTCGGAACATAATTCCGGACTCCGGAGCCATATTCGAGATCGAATCATCAGTGGGATTGAAGAAATAATGCGAGAGCAGTGTTCCTTGTGTTCAGTCAGTTGTCGTAGAGGGAAGATTCGCAGCAAGATGTGATTGGGGGGGTCGTGTAAGCCATGCAAGCCGTGCATCCAGTGGCAATAAGGATCGAGCAGTGGCTAGTTGAGCGGTAGGCCTCACTTCAATGGGACTCAGGTGATGCTTTTTCTTCGTTCTATTCGATCTGTGATCATAGCAGCTCAGATGTAATCTGATTCGATAGCATATGAGACCCTGGGTTGCGTAGATCTGGCAGCGGGAGGGATGTATCACGACTCTCAGGGAGGACATTGGCACGCCAGCGGCTAACGAGGACTATGGGCTACCCAAATATAGGGGCTCCGTTCACCTGGTTCGAGTGTGGATATAAGGGGAGTGGATACTTGAGAAATGTTGCACCGAAAGTCCGCTGCGTGCCTTGATTCGAGGGCATCCTGCTGGTGGCATCTCATCCCGCCAATCAGGACGGCCAGTTCCTGGGTGACATGAGCCCTCAAGGCCTACGGATGGATAACGGCAGTTCTCCCTTTCGCGCTTCTCACTCCGTCAACCCACAAGGAACAAGTGGCGGACAAGGTAGCTTTTGGAATTCCCCATTTGGTAGCCTTACGGTGGTCTCCATTTCACGCTTCAACGAGCCGAAAGTCTCGACTGAATCGATCCCTCGTCATTGTGGGAAAAGGCAGGGCTGACGCCTTCAATCAATCTTTGCTGTTCTCCTCTTTTATTCTGGGCCTCTTTTTATTTGTCTTTTTTTTTTTACTTTCCCCCCCTTTTTTTTATTTTTTATTTTTTTTAGGAAACCAGTTACTACTATCACGTCGATCCTGGACGGCAGCATGGAGTTCATTCGTGCAGAAATCTTGGGGACTACGTTCGAAACCACCAGCAGGTACTGGCCTTCATGGGTGAGATACTTCGTAACGGTGTAAAATAACATTCCATCAGATACGCAAATGTGCAACCGGTCGGTTTGGGTGCGTTCGGACTTGTGTGGTATATACTACACCTATCCTGGATATTGGGTCCAAAGCGATCTTGGCCTCTGATTTTTGCAGGCTAACAAAAGGGGCTTCAGTTCCGCATATGACCAAATAACTCAGCAACATGTCGCCGTCAAGAAGATGATGAACCCCTTTGCCAACTCTTCCATTGCCAAGCGGACGTACAGAGAGGTCAAACTTCTGAAACAGCTGCGCCATGAGAATGTTTGGACCCCTCAGTCGTGCTCACCCGCAGATACGCCTGCAACGCTAACTTGAGGCAGCTTATTGGCCTGTGCGATATATTTATCTCTCCACTAGAGGACATGTACGTATGGCAGAATTCTACATATAGATAGATTTTACCTTGGAGCCAAGCTCTCACAGCGTACTGATGCCAGGCTTTGCTAGATACCTGGTAACAGAACTCCTGGGCACTGATCTCAGTCGACTTTTAAGGGCAAGGCCCCTCGACAATAAGTTTGCTCAATACTTCATGTACCAGATACTGGTATTGCTTCTCGTATAGGTGATGATCTGGTAGAGAGATTCTAACCTTCTACAGCGCGGACTGAAATATATCCACTCTGCCGGCGTCATACACCGTGATCTGAAACCAAGCAATCTCCTGGTTAATGAGAACTGTGATTTGAAGATTTGCGATTTTGGTCTGGCTCGAGTACAAGAACCTCAGATGACCGGTTATGTCTCGACGAGGTACTATCGAGCACCAGAGATCATGTTGACATGGCAGAGATACGGTAAGATGGTGGATATCTGGAGTGCGGGCTGTATTCTCGCCGAAATGCTTCAAGGAAGGCCACTGTTCCCAGGGAAGGACCACATTCACCAGTTCTTCCTGATCACAGAAGTGCTAGGAAACCCACCTCCAGAGGTGGTTCAGAAAATAACTAGTGGAAATGTGAGTGTTTTCACTCCTGCCTTACAAGAGACCACATTAGAGGCTTACACTAAGGGCCTTCTAGACTCAGCGGGTTGTCAATTCACTACCAAAACAGGAGCCACGTCCACTGAAGGCTTTGTTCCACGAATTCGACAACAATGGTAATAACACTTTAACTCGAATAAACCCACGTTTAAGGTGACTTATTTGTTATGACAGTCATCAGCCTCCTCGAACAACTGCTCTTGTTTGATCCAGACAAGAGACTAACAGCTGAGACCGCTTTGCAACACCCCTATCTCGCTCCTTACCATGATCCCGACGACGAGCCTGCAGCTCTCGAAAAATTCGACTGGTCGTTCAATGACGCCGATCTTCCTCCAGAGACATGGAAGCTTATGATGTGTGTTGTCATTAGTTCCGCAGAGTGTGCAATTAACTAAGAATCTGCAGATACTCCGAAGTCCTCGATTACCACAGCCTCGGTTCGGCTGGGGCACTGGATCTAGGACCGGGGATAGAGGAACCAACATTTGACCCGACTTTCGACTTTCTCCAGGCGGATATATGAACTTCATCGAGAACTGAGAATACACGCAATGACCTACACTCGCCACTCAATACAGGAAATGAGGCCAAAGGGATAGTGCATATGCACCTTTTTCTGGACGCCACTGGAGGGAAATTGTGACCCATGGAATCCACCGTTGAAACCCTGGCATATGCAGACTGGGTAATGAGTTTTGGGTAAGTGGACTATATTTGGAGACTTTATGTGCCCCTTACCTATTGAGGTCTCCACAGAGAATATTAAATAGTGAAATCCAAAGCAAACATTCTAAACCAGTCAAAGACTTTTTTGTTTCTGTTCAGATCTGTTGTGATCTGCTTCGTACCGACTACTGCAGGCTGCGGCGCTTACCTGATATTTGTATCTTTAGGTGAACGAATCCTATTTCATTCCCCAACCGTCTTGCCGCAGTTGAACCACCGAGAAAGCGAAGAACATTCATCTACACACGGTTAACGTCATGCAAATTCTCTTCAGCGCCCCTCTCTTCCTCCTCGGCACAGTGTACGCCCTCCCCTCCATTCAACACCAGCATCACACCATCCCAAACGTAACCTGGGAATTTTCCGTGTACCAAAATGACCATTGCACGGGAGAAATAACACTTTTCTCCGGAATCCGAAGCACATCGTGTCGCGACGCGATTCTTAACGGCGGAGCGTTGTCCTACATCCCAGACAAAATCACTGATTCCCATTGCAGGGTTTATCTCTTCAACGATAACCACTGTTCTAGTAACCAGACGGTCAGTGTCTTTGGGAAGGGTATAAGGCCGACCTGTCGGGTGCCGAGATGGGAAGGAAGTGAGACTCAGATCAGGAGTTTCTATGTGAAATGTTGAATTTGACCTTTTCTTTACTCTGAGAACACTGCTTTGAGAAGTGGGTTGCTATGGCGGATCAGTGGAGACGTTGAATTCCATATTTACGAATATATACCATGCCTACAATTAGCCAATTTATGATGTCATTTAATGAAAATACGCTATGATGATCTCGGGTACCTGAACCACTCTCTCCAGGCTTTACCAAAAAAATTTAGTAGCTCTCAACCGAGGCAACCCCCTCCACCCTGTAAGGGAAACGGATCAAAGCAAGGGACTAACCCTGCTACAAGCCATATACCAGTATTTAGATAATACAGAGAATTGAGAAAGGCGGTAAAAATGAAAGAACTATAATCAGAGAGGCCCTAGTTTCCTTCCGTAGAAAATTGATTTACCAAGTAAGAGTACGGCAATTGCATAGATTGTCTGATACTGCTGGGCTTTATATTGAATAGCTATTGAACGAGGGATATAAGGCCAAAAAAAGAGCAGAGTAACAAGCAAGTCTCCATAGTCTAGTGGTTAGGACGGCGGTCTCATAGCAATATGACAGCTCCTATCTAAAGGAACTGCAATCCGCAAGCACGAGTTCGATTCTCGTTGGAGGCACATTCTTTTTTCGGCTCTGATTTTTTTTTTTATAACTCACTCAATTTGTTCCATGACCAAGCAGGAATACCCGGACAGTGTTCCTTCGGCCATAATAGCGGCAGGAAGGAGGTGATGAGGACTTGTTTCGCCACCAGATTGTGGACCTAGATCCAAATTGGCGACACTCTCGATCGGTTCGGTGGTCAGAGTTAGTAAGTAGCAGTGCATAAATATGCGAACTTTTAACGCCAAGTTTCCAATATATCCAGGGAACTCAGGAGTGTATACTGTCGTATTCAAACAAGGGTTTCTTGGTGTGCCATCACTGCAGGAATATCTGCTCACCACTAACAAATGGCTACGTATATGAAACTAGAGTTATGGCCTCTATTTTCTTGAAGCACGCCTTAAGACAATAGCGTAAAAGTAGTCGAATGGTTCTGCATTTGTATCTACTACAGCTTAAAACATATATACATACAAACTTCGACTTCCGGCCTTACCGCAGAGGCTTGTAAGTAGGACAGAACTCAAACTCCATGCAGTCACCGGAGACCAAAACACAGCGGCCATCCTTTGGAACCTGGCCGTAGCCACAGGCAGGGCCAATCTCTGAAACACACTCACCCTTGAGCAGTCTGAAGCCCGGGGCGCAATCAGGGCCCTTCTTGAGCACATACTTCTTACCGTTGAATTCGAATCGCTCAGGATCGGGGCACCTGGGAATCTCCTGAGAGACACACTCGCCTCCCTCCGGGATACTAGTACCGTCTTCACACTTGGACTTGGTTCCAAGGCAAGTCTGGATCTTGGGGTCCCACTCCGCGCCATCGTCGCAACGAATCTTGTCATGCTTGGAGAAACATTCTCCGTTCTTCGGGTCATAGCCCTTTTCACATTGAGTCTTTTCAAAGGAGACACACTTGTTCTTGCAGGGGATCCATTTATGATTGGGAGGACACCTGGGTTCTTCTTCAATGACATAGCTCTCGCCATCCCAGTTCCTTTGGGACAATTGACACGACAAACCACAAAATCCTTGCCAACAAGGTCGCCAGTCTTACACTTGACCTTTCTCTTGGAAACACACTCGCCCTTTGCAGTGAGCTTGCCGCCGTCAGGACACTCGGAGGTCTTTGTCGACACGCAGCGGCCGACTTGGAGGAAGAACCCATTGGCCTCGTTGCAGACCGGCTTACGACCAGTAAGACACTCCTCGCCGTCAAAGTTGGCGCTTGGATCCTCACACTCAGGGGTCACATTGGAAACACACTGGGTTCCGTCAAAGTGCGCTTTTCCTTTGTCCTCGCCGTCGCAGTAGGGCTTGATTATCACAACACAGTAGTTGCCCTCCTGGCGAGAGCCCTTGGGACATTCAGGGGTGAGCTCCCAAATACACCTGCCGTTCTCGAGCTTGCTGCCAGGTTCCAAACATTCGGGAGCCTCATACTCGACGCAGGCATTGAGACTGAGTTCATAGTTGAGCATGGGAGGGCAGAAAGGACCTTTGCCAATACATTGGCCCTTGCTCTCTCTAAATTCGGGTGGACAATAGGCAAGACCACCAGATGGCTTCGTACAGCGGTCCTTGCCCTGGGTGGTGTCGGAGGGGCACCCGTCCGTGCCGGGAATGGAATAGCAAGCTTCCCCATCCCAGTGCATACCAGGCGAGCAGCACTGACCAGTTTGAGATGCCAAATCGTAACTGTAAGTGTATCCATCCTTGCAGGTCGGCTTAATGTTGCCAACGCACTTTCCATCCTGGAGCTCAGCATCGTCTCCACAGCCGGGCGTAATATCAGAGAGATAGAAGCCAGTCTTCCGGTTGAACTTGCTTTCATCATCGATACATACTGGATCTGAATCAGAAACACAAAAGCCGTTGTCAAAATTGCCAGCCTTGCAGGTAGAAAGCGTTCCAGAAACGCATTTTTGAGCTCAGGGGCCCACTCGGAATCAGTGCCACAGACTGGAGGCTTCTCACTGACGCACAGTCCGCCCTTGAAGCTTGGAAGCTCAGCTATGCAGATCCCTGAAGCAACGCCAGTTCATCTCTAGGTAGAGTGAAGGCCACCTACTAATTACTAGCGGAAATACATACATCTGTAAAGGCCTTTAGATTCTTTCTTCGCGACCCACTAAGAGCGCTATGTACATGGTCCATATGTAACACGGGAAAACTGTCATCCTTGAGATTTAGGTTAGGAATTTCCGACGCAGCTGTAAGGGTCTTATAGATACATCGCTGTTGCAGGTGGAAAAACTCTGCTTGTGCGATTACCATTCATACATGGACCCAGCTGTAAAAAAGAACCCCAACTGGCCCACAGTACGGGATTAGTAGTCCGCTCCCAAAGTGATCTAGCTCATCAGGCATATAAGTTTACTATTTATCTCCTGGAGTCCTTCATGGCAAAGCCCCGACAAACCCAGTCCCCTTCTAGCAGCTCGATTCATCATGCTTTTAAAACCGAATCTTAAATTCCTGACACTCCTGGCCAGCAGCAACGTGCTAGCCAACCAATGTTGCTCGGCGAACAGCGAAGCCCCAAAGGAGAATTTCCATGAATCCTGTTCCGGCCCGTCCAGCGGGACGGGAGTCGTCGCTGGATATGACTTTGACTACATGTGCAACAAGCACCCCAGCACGTATGAACCAGGCCAAAGGGGATTCAAAACGGCACAGACATGTGCCGAGCATCGTGCTACAGACCCCCAATGCAAGGCCAGTGTATGGAGAGCTTCGAGCAAGCTTTCTGCTAAGGTTACTACGGAATCCTATGACGCCGTTATCGGTGACGGATGGCTCTTTCTCGAGAAGAATGAGAGATCCGACAAACTGTCGGACGATTGCCAGGGACAAATCGATTCTGTCACCAAAGAATGCAAAGAGAGAGAGGCTAAACGCCAGGAGGAGAATGAAGCCTGTGGTGAAAAGATCATCAGATGCGAGTCGGAGAAATTGCGAAGCGAGAAGAGCCTGGATGAGTGCCAGTCTAGCAAGGATACCCTGTTGCAGGACAACAGGAACTCCCCTGAGAAGGCCATGCAGTGTGAATCCAAAAAGACGGTATTAGAAAGCCAGCTGGACCATTGTCAGAAGGACCAGACTACAGAAACCACCAAGTGCAATGATAAAATTCAACAAAGCGAGGCGGAGAAGAGATCAGCTGCCAACCAGTGCAAAAGAGATCGACGGGAAGCGGAGGATAAATGCACGCAAGAAAAACGAGCCCTAGAAGAGCGTATCAGAACCCAGAAATACACTGGCAAGTGCAAGATTGGGCATACGACAGTCTACTATTGATCGAATTTTGTCCTCTCCAAGGATGGAGAGTTTTATCTCCGACTTGAAAGCGTTAACAGTTTTTGTCCTTGATGATTATTCACTGGAAGCCAGTAAGCAAGAGGTGAGAACATTCACTTCTCGGTATGAGCTTGATTTCGAGCTTTGGGGTCACGATAGTAAGTATTATTCTGGTTTGTCGGAGACGGAGGGCCGAGCGATATGGGTAGATAAATCGGCTTCACTTCTGGACAGAGCTCGGGGATGGGAGTCTGAGCCTGCGTGTTATCTCAGTAATAAATGGTAGATGACTTGGTACGATGTGGCTCGGTTTTTGGGTAATCTGTTGGAATATCTTGAATGATAGATTCAGTACTTGTCACTTGGAGCTGGCAGGTCAATCAATTTCACATAAAGTTCGGAGAGGTTCACTGAATTACGCGTGTACAAGGGTACAGGATCCATGATAGACTCTGTTTCTTCCACAACTCTGGGCTTTTCTGGACGTAGTTTGGTAGGTACTATAATACTGTAGGGTGCTCTGGCCTAAAACTCTTGAGGTGCGTGTCGCGGAGCGTCCAAGGGCGTTGCCGATCACTCGGAATCAGTCACACAAGACTCCCATAAAAGCAGCGGGACATGACACAAGGTCTAGAGGGCACGATCAATGTGAACTAACAGCAGCAAATTAGTGGGTAGCTTGGTATACATACTCCAAGCCTTATCAAGAGGGTTACTCCACATGTATACCTCGACTCTCACTTTAATATTTTTAGATTAATCGCCGAGAAAAAGAAAATTGGCGCTAAGCTAAGCTGAAGATAAAAAATATAAAAAATACAAATACAAATAAAAAAGAAGATCTCCGTCAAACCTGTATGTATGGTAGAGTCATTTGTTCGGTTGGAGTCGATGCATGTTTACCCCAACACATACATTAAATATGGGCCTTGGCAGTTGGAGACACTCGATGAGATCACATCACGATACAAGATCATGACAATTAGCTGGACTGGTTCCATTTCTAACACTTATGCTAATCGCGCTGATCACGATAATACTACGTAGTACTAGGAGATGCTCTGGGATCAATGGCTGGTGGGTGTACAGTTACATAATCGTCAGCTCGGCATTTCGGAACCCTCTAATAATAAAGTGATAAGTGCTCTGATATTGTCGCGCACTGCATGAAATGTTTTCGTACATCCCAATTTTACTTCAGCAGTTTTGCATTAATTGAGTATATATCCCCCATCCACAATCAAGGCATGGCCCTGAACAAAAGATGCGAAAGTGGAACATAGGAACAATACAGTATCCGCAACTTCGTCTGGCTGCCCCATTCTTCTCATGGGGGCAATATCCACGGCGGGCCTCAGCCTTTCACGAACTTCCTCGCTGTGTGTTGTCATCGGTGTCTCGATTATACCGGGGCAGACACAATTCACTCTGATGTCATCTTTCGAATAATCTATAGCGTCAGACCGTGTCATGGCGATTATGGCGGCTTTGGAGCTACAGTAGGCAGCTTGTAGACGTTAATAAAACTATTACGCACCGAGAGAGCAGCAGAGAGAGAACAAGAAGGCATTGACTCACGAGCCTTAGGGCGGCCAACTATGCCTAGCTGGCTTGCAATATTGACCACAGCCCCCCTCTGAGGAGAGCGACTAGGATCATGACTCGGTAGCGGCTCCTGCTTGATCATCTGTCTTAGTTCTGCCCTTGAAGATAGCCAGCATCCTCGATAGTTGACATTATTTATTTGGTCAAAGGTCTCTGTCGACATCTCTGTCGATCGCAGAGCATCTCCGAAGATTCCAGCGCAGTTCACTGCGTAGTCCAACCGTCCAAAGATATGGGCTACCTCGGCAATAAACGAGTCCACAAATTGTTCATCTGCGATATTCCCTGCTCGGGCAACGAGGTGGGCTTGAGGGTAGGAGCTAAGGATTGCTTGTTTGGTTTCATCTAACGATGCTGGGTTAAGGTCTGTAATTGCGATTCTATCACAGCCCGCCGAGGCAAAACTTCTTGCAACTGCTGCTCCGATACCTGGCTGGCCTGTTAGCAATACAAACCATAGGAGTTTTGCGATATCTCATCGCACCAGTCCCACCCGCTCCGGTGATGACGGCCACACCGGGAAATGTATAAGCGCGCGCCATGAATCTGCGTAGAGGTTGTCTCGAGCTCAGCTGTGGAATCTTCTTGCCAAAAAGTAAAAAGTAAAAGGTAAAATGAATACTACTATACTACTACTACTACTACCCATACACAGTAGTATTAAAATAAATAAAGAATTCGCAATCAAGCCGATCGGGTTGTGGTTATATCGTTGGAGTCAAAAAGTCGCGGTGGGGTTCCCGAAGTGGGCGCTAGTGTTGGAGTCAATCTTTCTCTCTTGTGTCTGTCCCTCAAACTCCATTCAACCTCCTCCAAGTCAGAAGTCCGCCAACCCACCCCCGAAAAACCCCCCCTTGCATACAATTGTCTCCAAGTGGGGAGCTATACCTATCCGAATCGTCTGTGTGTTACTCCCCCAAATGTCTTGATGCTGTCACAATCGTCCTCACCTCAACCTCGTGGCAATCGTCGCTCGAGCGTTGGAGCAAAAGCTCGTGTCTGCGACCATTGCGGGCGGACATTCAGGAGAACGGAACATCTGGAACGGCACGTACGCACTCGTAAGTTGGACCCCGTCCTCATGGGAAAATTAAGTAATAAATTATGCCGGATATCGCATTGTTCGCAAAAAAAAAAAATAGTCCATTATTAAGGATTTCTGCGCAGATACAAAGGAAAAGCCGTATGTCTGTTTCTGCGGGGCTGCATTTACCCGACGGGATCTGCTAAAGCGCCACACGCGCATCACCCATGAGAATAATGGCTTGATATCGCCGACTTCACAGCCCCAGCAAGAAGCTGCAGGGCAGTCGCTTGCGCGGCATACATCAGATCCCCCGGTGACCCAACCATACAATGTACAACCCGCACCACGCCCGGATATCCCTCTCGTACCACCTCCTATGGAGCAGTGGTCCGGGCCGCAGCACGGACCGTACCTGGAACAGAACCAGAGCATGCTTAATGCAGGTGGTCAGAGTACAGGCTTAGGCCCACATCCTGCAGTAACTCATGATGCGGACATCTTACAGGCTGCTCAACTATTGCTTCCCGGTAGCTTTCGGGACACACAACCCCCTCGTAAGTATTATCCACCATGGTGCTCGGATAGTCATAAGGCTGACCCCTCTCTAGCCCAGCCATTGCCGTATCTTCCAGAAGAGCTTAATCATTTCCAAGAATTCACCCATTTCTTAGACTCCATTGGACTGCCTTCGGAATGGGTTCCCGCCCTAAGGGATGTGCCTCAGGTTCAGGGTACAGTTCCTGCGGACGTGCCTGACCCGGTCAGGAACCCGAGAGAGCCTCAACAGGGTGTATCTCGTCGGAGCCAGGCGGAGCGCTCGCGCGCCGATTCGCCCTTCCGATCCTGGCTGCCCTCGGTACCTTCAGGGGATCAAAGCTTAGGAACGGTTTCCGACTATGGTGAGCAGTGGATCCCCTAACTGATCACCGAGTTTAATTGAGGTCAGAGTTGCTAAACTTCTCCAGAGCCTCCTCAACATTCCATGAAGGTCATTCCGCCGAAGGTTAGCGAAGAACAGCGGCTACGTCTTGCGGCTTCCTTAGAAGAGCATCGCCACCTTATTCCCGACTTCGTCCTCCCGTCGCGGCACACGTTAACAAGGTATCTGACATCTTTTTTTGATGGATTCCATCCTCATCTACCATACCTACATCTTCCAACACTGCGAATCAATGAGCGCGCCCCTGAGCTTGTTTTAGCCTTGATGACAATAGGTGCCCAGTATCGGTTTGAGCATCGTAACGCAGAACGGCTTTTCTATGCTTCCAAGGCAATTGTGTTGCATAAACTGTCGAAAGAAACACACACCCCACTGGCAGCATACAATGGTATCATCCAAATACCGTTGGATAGCATTCGTGAACTATCCCAACAGACAGGGCAAGCTACAGCACTATCTCCTTCGGAAAATGATCTCGGAACGAGTGCGTGGAGACAAATCGAAACCATTCGCACCTTGCTCACCTTAATGGGGTACGCCACATGGGAGAAGTCTGAGCTGGTTCAAGAAGCCTTTAGTTTACAAGGCCTGCTGGTGCGGTGCTTGCGCGAATTCGGCTTGACTGAGAACATTACGGTTGTCCCAAGACACTCACCCATGCAGTGGCATGAATGGGCGGAAGAAGAATCGATTCGACGTACCAGGTTTATCTCCTTCTGCTTCGTCCATGTCCATAGTATAGCGTACAACATATACCCGGTACTTCGCAGCAGTGAGGTTCATCTGCGACTACCCTGTTCCACGAAGGAGTGGAAAGCAACCACCGCCCAGGAATGGGAGCTGGCTCAAAAAGAGGCTGGCGCTCAACAACTGTTCTTTCAAGACGCTCTAGCACTCTTACTACAACCATCGCGGACGACTGTCTTGCTAGAGCCGATCCCTGCGCCACTGGGGAACTACATTCTTCTTCATGGTCTTCTTCAGCGCATCCATCTTGTGAGTGAGCTCTCTTTACCGACCGGAGACCAAGCCCTTGCTCTACCGACAGAAGAGCTGAATAAACTCGAGTGAGTTACTCCTATCCTATGTCTTTTAGTAAGTCATTGACGTTCCTCACTAGGAGAGCTCTCCGATCCTGGACTTCAGTATGGCAACAAGCCCCGGAATCGAGCCTTGACCCTCACAATGATAATGGTCCCATCCCCTTTACTTCGAGTTCACTGTTGGGATTAGCCTACGTTCGCCTTTCCCTGAATCTGGGGCCATACCGTCAACTCGAGACTAGGGACCCATACCGCATAGCCTCTGCGTTGCACAGGTCACCTAGGCCTGGCAGAAGCTATCGACTGACTCCTGCGCTTATATATTCAGCGCATGCGTTAAGTATCCCTGTGCGCCTAGGAATCGATCATGTTGCGCGCAGCCAAGCGTTCTTTTGGAGCGTCCGCCACTCAATTGCCAGTTTAGAATGTGCTGTCCTCCTCAGCAAGTGGCTTCTCTCTTTAGCGGAGACAGGGAGTGATCAGAATTTAAGTGGTATGTACACATGGATTGATCATCGAAATGAACAGTGCGGGTTAGCTAATTTCAAATCGCCTAGATAATGAGAGTCGAATATTGAACTGGACACGTTGTATTGTCGAAGAAGCATATTCCTCGATGGACTTGGAAGACTGGGAAGCTGTCCCTAGCTTGGACCCTGTCGGCCTTGGACTTGCAGTCATCAGACTTTGGTCCCGCCTGTTCCGAAAGAACACGCAGTGGCCGTTTATCAATGTTCTTGGAGAAAGTCTTGAGAAATACCTGACATTGATTCGTCCGGGCTGAGAGATCAGTAATTATCTTGATATCCGGTATATAGGACGCTATTTATGGCAGGCGGGTCGACCAGTAACATAAAAACAAAGCGACATCGATAACTTTGTTTCTACCACGTGTCCCTCAACCCGTGCGAGGGTCCGCGTGTGGATCAACTCAGCCTACTGAGCACTACCTCCATCGTGATGTTGTGGTCAAGCCAGGTACGAATGCGACGCCGCACATACATCTGGATAGTGGAAAGCTCTATCCTGACAGGAGCCCAGCTTTCTGCACCATCCCAGTCCCATGAGATTCGGTAGTCTTGATGCATCACGGGTAGATGATGCGCCTGAGAACATAGACATTGGTGGTTAGGTACATAACGCCTTGAAGGCACATATTGTCCTGGACTCTATCCAGGTTGGCGGAAGGAAAATTACCTGTGATTGAAAACTATCGCGAAGATTCAAGGGTTTCCTATTTGGGATACTCCTCTCTACACAAACTTCTCACAAAGTACAGACAAAGCTTTGCGTTATACCAGCATATCATGTATATAAGATATGTACATACCATCATGTGGCTTTGCAAGTCATCAGCCATTGTTATAACTACCATGGAGGTGGTTACGGTGGGCACCCAAAATATAAGTATTCTAAATCCATCATTGTACAAATCAAACTTCCCATGTTGACAGACATTTATCGGTGCATTAGTCTTATATAGGCTTCCTTGCGGTCATGGATTGCCTTTCACAGCAATGCCAAAGGATTCCGCCCAACATTACGGCCTATGTACGTGTAAGGTCGAGGCAACATAGGTGATTAGAAATACAATATATAGATTTAGAGTTGCCGTTGTCCTACTGGATAGGGAGTATGTCAATGCATAATAACCTTATTGAACCAGGAGCAATATTGTGAGAGACAAAAAAAAGTGTAAAGGGAGAAGAGAAAAATAAAGAAATTAAACAAAAAGAAAGACACGAAAATGTGAAAAAGAAAAAGATGTTGACGAGAGTGGGATTTGAACCCACGCCCCTTTCGAGACTGGAACCTTACTCCAGCTGAGAGATTATTAGTGAACGTTCGTTGAGATACTATATTGATAGTGGTACTAACCGCCTTGGACCGCTCGGCCATCTCGCCTATGGGTTGTGAAACTGGCTTTTTTATAGATCCTTAAATGCAAGAATACAGCACCCACACTAAGCCCGAGCATTGCAAGGTAGAAAAATGAGATTACATTTAAGTATAATTGCTTCCGAACTTTAATTGCCATTTGACTTTGTTTTGTCTTGTATCATGTTACCTTGTTTTATCTCCTCATATTTTGTTTGGTTCTGGTCTGGATAAAGCTTCAGAAGGCAAGTTGGAGTTAGGACGGGGAGTGGAGTGACAAAATATAGATTTGGTGGAAGAGAGAGGTAATTTGTAATATGCGCTCTGGGCTGGATGTCGGCTAATAGAACAGCCTAATATCGCCCAAAAACCTAGACGTCACGATCATCGAAACCATCAGATTCCAGACTACAAGGGCATGCCTGTCGATTTTCTTCCCCTTAATCGAGGGCGATACATAGGACGACATCCGTTGGGCCAAAGAGTCAGATTAGCTCTGTGCACGAGAAACATGGCTTCCAGGTAGCTAAGCTAGTCGGAAATGCTGGAATTTTGTAGCTCCTGATTTCAATGTAGTGACGTAGGATAGGTGCTTATTATAGCTGCACCATTCCCATGGAACTGTTGGCTCTGGAATTTTGAGGTCTGGACTCTGGAATTGATGTTCGCCTATCAGAGCGATGACCGCGGCTGTCTGCTCTCCGATGAATTGCCCAGCAAGGAGTGAAAGGGATCATAGTCTCGGTAATTCGTATGTACATCCAGATGGATCTGGAGTAAGGCGAAACATGGAATGCGGCAGGCCTAGTGACCAGGCCGCAGCATCAGGTGATAAGGGCCCCGTGACTGAATATGACCTATCCCCTTCGGTTTGTTTAGAATTTCCAGGGTGTTAGTGTATCCCATCTCACAAAGGAAGGTTTTTATTTTCCCGATATGTTTTGGTTGAGACCAGGGTAGAGATGGGACAATGCAAGGACAACGATATTCCCCGAGAGAGGACACGGTGCTGATATTCGTTTGTGCCCCAGCTAGTCAACCAATCACTCGGAGGAGGAGTCATACACGGACATCCATGTAACTCGTTCCGATCTAGGTCTGACAAGACCCTCGGACAGATGTGGCTTAAGGTCTTTCATGATCCTTCAAGAGGAAGTGGATCACCAATGACACCCAGGGACCGAACGGTGAGCCGGTCATTTGACGGGAAGGCCATCCCACACCCAGCCTTTGATGGATATCCGCCGTTCTTTTCTCCATAGTTCGGCCCCATTTCGTGGAAGGTGGCCTGAATTATTATGTCTAGAATCCGAGGGGTCCAATAAAGAGCAATGGTAGTGTCAACTAAATACTACTAGTAGTTGTGCGGGTGGCAAAGAATAAACCAATTGTTGCATTAACATTTCACTACTCCGTACATCTCACAATCATGACCTAATAGTCCCCAGGACCTTTACCCGATGTAGACAAAAACTACTAAAATGTAGTCCAGAAGTGTTTAGTCCACGACTACTTATTCTCCATGTACTGTACATACCTCGCCCTGACCATCACTCATTGAATTTGGTAAATAAATACCTCTCTAGAATTCCCTCTTCCATGTGGACCGCTCTTTGTTCACCGTTTGCTCTTTAATCTCCTCTTGAACCAGTAGGAGCTCGTGGGAACGGCAGCTCTCCAATGGTGGCCCCGATTGTAGGGCAGCAACTTTCTCCTCTTTCCTTTTCCTCCCTTTATTCAACTCCTTTTAATTTTACCCAGTATCCACTTTGGCTATCCTCTCACTCGAAATACACTGCAGCCAACGGTAAGACCCAACAACGGCTAAGGCCAACAAAGAGCGAGATCGTCGCTTGTTCTGCCTGCTTTCGTCTTCGTCTCGCCTTCCCCAAAGCTGCTGCATCTACCGACTACAACTGCGGCTGAAGAACGGTGTGAATATCTTGCCTGTCGAGTGGATAGCTTGGCAAGGGAGGCTTGATTGCTTCATTACGCTGCGAGGATCTTCTGGGTTTTACTCGGCCTTTGTCAACGTGCCCTTGCAGTGGGTTCCCCGGACTGGTCAACGGTTTTTTCCAATACGAGAGGGTATTCTACCTCTCATTCTTACTCTCCTCTCTAGTACTAGTTACTGACCAAATTTACTATTGGCTGTTTCGCTCGCTTCCCCCTGCGTTGGTTGTGCTCTTCTTTCACACCCCTCAATTCACCGCTAGGCTTCGATCTGTGAATGCATTTCTGTTACCGCTATCTCACCTTGGACAACCGTCTCCCCAAAATGCAGTCACAACCTCTCCTCCTGACTATGTAGTTTCTGCGATACACTTCACTTGCTCCATACTTACCTCTTCCCAAGTTTACCATTATCCTGCGCTCAAAATGGAGTCTCTCCCAAAGGGCTTGGTGTCGACGACGAAAAAAGTGCCGTCGGAGCTGGATGACAGGAATATCGTGGATACAAGCGATGTTAGGCGACTGTGGAAAGGTAGTCCATTTCCTCCGATGTAGCGATAAGCTGACTGAGATGTTTCAGTATACAACACTCATCCTTCGGTCCATGAAGGCGACATTGGATACAGACTGGAGAACTTCTTCTGGAGGATTTGGAGTAGCGACCGGCTTTGCGGCTCGCTTGACGGGTCCATGCTGGCCAAACTGTTTCAACAAATATCCGAGTCTAATCCTATATCAATCTCTGCACTCCAGCAGTTAAAAAAAGTGAGCAGGCGTATGCCTCCGACATCAAGTCAACATCTCCATGATTTAGACAAGAGGCTAATTCCCGTCCCCCAGGAAAAAGGAAGCGACGATAAACCACAAGAATCGCCGGGTAATAGAGCCATAAGAGCGCCTTTACAGCCCATCTTGAAAAAATCAAGTGCGCCCTCAGGGGAGACACACAAGACAACTCGGTTGCTCCTTACCGGTCTAGAAGGCCAGAGCATTACGCGCAAACCATCCAACCCCCCAACCCCCGTTCCACAATCTCAACCTATGATGGAAGATACCAACCGACTGATTTCAAAGCCCAAGGCCGTTTTTGTAAAAGGGAAGAACACCAAGCGTCGGCCGGTGATCATGCGACGCAAATCATCACAAACGTCTTCCGGTGCAAGTACCCGTACCCAAAGCCCACACCGGACTGCAAAACTACTAACCCCGGGAGCTCGGACAGCACCATCCAAGCAAGAAGATTCTAATGATTCTGAAGCTGAGACAGTGCACATAGAGCGTAAGTCACCGTTTCCGGGGGCTATGAAATTACCCTCTCGAGAAGCTCCCCTTCAACATTTAACGTCTCTATTATAGATGTCGTACCTCATGAGAAAAGTGGTGATACGGCAGACAAGCCACCCGAGCTGCCACCTGAGTTTCTACTCAACCTAAAAGAAATCCTCGCCAATAAAGAACCAGCCCCACAGAATACCAAATCGACTCCCCCTAAATGGGGCTTTGTTACCACGGACGATTGGACCCACTACGATGTAAGATATCTATCTGCGGCAAACTATGAACAACCGTCATCGGAATCGCTGGTTGATAAGGGCTTTCGTTCCCGCTTCACGGAGCAAGTTGGCTTGGAGAAAGAGTACTTGGCCAAGTCCGTGGGAGCAAGCTCGAAAGACGGACTACTGCAGTTTCTTCAGTCTAGATCTTTCGAAATCAAAAGCAGTGATGCATCTCATGCCCAGCCGGACTCGCCTGTAGATACACCCGCGACGAGCGCCGGCATTGCAATCCCGACACCAAACACTGATAGCTCTACAACCTTCTCTACTAACAGCCTTGGTCGCGCGACATTTGGAGGCTTCCCAACGCTATTAACACCATTCTCATTGACGCGCGGACGCAGTCAGCTTAGTCTGCTCATTGAAGAGCATCGAAAAAACCAACCGGCAGAATGTAACCCAGTGGGCAGTGACGAACAGCAGTGACATAATGCGGACACCTGGATAGCAGTTGTCACCTTGGACGAGGACACTGGGTACTAGAGATTTTGAGGACCAAGACGTAACTTGGGGCTAATAAGAGATTCAGGGTCCATGATATATGTATTAACGAAGACCAAGATCAAGTAGAATACACGGTGATAATCAATTTCGCACCCAACAACGTCATCTATACAAACCACACCCCCCCCCTGAGACCAAGCTCACCCCAACTCCTCCAACCGCACATAAGAACATTAGGGAAAAAAAAAAGGCTACATCATTAAGCAGGTGCAACCTCCTTCTCCCCAGTCTCCAGATCACCACCAGCCCCCCGTCCACCCCGTAATTTCCACCACCTCAGTCCCTCAATAACCATCCCTGCAACCCAAAACACCAAATTCACCAAATCCACCCAAACAGCATGCCTCATCCTCTTCGTCTTCTCCACCTCCTCCTCCGACCCCTCCCCATAGACCCCAATATACAAACCCCCAAACACCCCAAAAACGACCAACCACAAAACCACCAACACGAACCCCCACCCAAGCCTCCCCAACGAACCCATCACCATCCTCTCCCTCCCCAACTTCCCCAACTTCATCATAACAGCCCCATACCCAAGATACACCAGTCCAGTCCCCGCCCCCAAAACCCCAGTAACGAGCGCATACACCCACTTCGCATTCTGCGCATCCCCGTTCTTATGCGCCGCGCGCACGTCCCGCCCGTAAAGCCCGACGACGGTGAGTCCGAAGACGAGCTGCAGGAAGTGCAGGAGGAGCTGAACGTGGGCTTTTAGGCGGGCCTTGAGGGGTGGTTTGGGTGGAGGAGCTGGAGTGATGGTGCTGCTGAGGTTGATCGAGTTGGGGTTTAGGGTGTCGTCATTGCCGTTTTTGTTTTTGTGGGTTTTGTAGGCTTTGTTGCCGACTTTGAAGGCTTTGAAGAGGAGCATCCACCACATTTTTTTTTTGGGTCCTTTGGATGGTTTCTTTTGTAAGGGGGTGGTTGGTGTGGGTGTGGGTGTGTTGTATTAGATGTGGGACCTGACTGGTAGGAGACGGTAGGGAACTCAAAAGATGAATAGATAGATAGATAGGTAGGTAGGCAGGTAGATAGCCGAAGTAAAAGGACAAGTCCAGATTAAGACAGAATAATTAAGAAAAAAAAAACCAGAACCCAATAAGTTCTCAAGGTCTTGGAGGGAAGCGATCCAGCGCAGAAATATGGATTAAGACCCAACAATGGGCATCTATTCGAGAGGATGGATATAAGAGAAAGAAAGCGTTTGCCGAACGAGAGGATTGAAAGAACGTTTTCTTCTCAATGGAGAAGTCCCGGACAAAAGAAAGGCGAAACTGATTGATCTTGAATGAGGGAGTGAAGGAAAGAGGATTGTGATTGTTCTATCTATCTAGGTGGAATGGGAGTGTCAACTTACGCCCTTATATATGTCCGTCATTGTCGTTGTTGTCAATGGAGGGGTGGATGGATAGACGGGCTTCAGTTGTTTTGTCTTCGTTCACTTTTGTCTGTGTATTGGCCTGTCATTTGAGTGTTACTATATTAAGTATCTTCTGCGATGTTTCCCCCTTCTTTCTTGGAATGGTTTGCGGAGTTCCTGTCCATTCGTTTGGATGTTTGTATCTCCTGTTGAAACATGAGGTGTTCTTGCTATGGAGTCGTAGGAGAGGTTGCGCGCGCTTAATGATGTGGCTTTGGTTTTGGATGTGTTGGTTAGCTTGAGGTAAACTAACTAGGGTTGTACATACTCGGTACGTAGGCGATGAAGAATGGTGGGATTGGGTGGGGTTCGGGGAAGCGCTGGGGTGGGGATCATCCTCCATGGTCTAAATTTGGGTCTGCAGAAGATCCATCGATGCTTGCAAAACAGGATGTGGTTGATTGGAGGATAATGCTTGCCATGATTTTCACCATTTATATACATAACATCCATTTCTCAATCACTGAATACCTGTGCTCCTCCTGCCAAGACGAAGGACACACATCTCAAGCAATCCATTGTTCCTCCCTATGCCCATAAATTATTCCGTATGTGCATGTACTAGATTTTCAAGCCAGGGTGATGGCCTTCTCTTTCTATTTTACCATTTTACCATGTCAGTACTCATCCCTTATGACTTTTTACTTATTAAGTTGACCTAAGTATACCTTAAGTATCCTCTAAATAGTCCAAACTTAGTATGTACTAAACATAGGATAGGTAAAGAGACATCTAAGTACTTACAACAGTCTCAATAAAATATATCTTAATAAGAGGTTGAATTCTTCAATGACTGTATGGAAAGATTACAAACAAAGGATTATTCTCATTGTGCACTGGAGATCACATGGTTGCCGAGTTAGGGCCTTCAGGCGCCTACATCTTTTGTTCCAGAAGCCCAGATATTCTTCTCTTAAAGACCCTTTTGAGCCAAAACCCCACATATTCCTGAAGTAGAATCTTCAAAACTGCATACGCGTCTCCACGGACATCTGTCATTAGCAATACTTCTGTTGTTCCTCAAGAAGCAATCCCTCGGAGTACTTTTTTTACTAGTAGTTCGTCCAGGGTGATCGCCTTATATTAGACGCCTAATGACGTCGCAGACACCTGGTTCCTTCCATTGGATGTCTCGACAATAGCTATATGTAAGTGCGGCTAAATCAACCAGTCACAATGTTGGTCGCGATCCGAGCTGGCGCAAACATAGTAGTTGATGGGAAAAACTACTCCGATAAGTTCTTGGCGGGCTAAAGTTCATTCGTATTCCATCTCCTCATTTCCAATCGCAGGATGACGGCCGATTAGTAAATAATGGATCTTATCACTGATGTCAGAGAACATCTGCCCGATTAGCCCGCATTGTAAGGCATATAGCAGAGGTATAAAATCCAGCAAAAGGTCGTCTTAAAATAATCATTAAAATTGAGGACGATTCGTTCAAACCAAAAGGCTATTTTTAAATCTTTCCTCCTCGGAAACCACCATGTACACCATCGAGAAACCGTTGGAAGGGACCTTTGTCTACTCTCTATTTGGCGTTCAACAGCCTGACAGTTTTCAATCACCTGCTGTTGAAAATCTTATCAGAGCATTCAGTCATCTCATGGATGATGCCAACTGCCACCTTGATCAAGTAACCCAGGATGGGATTCTTTCGCCAGGGTTAGGGAAGACACGGATATGGATTGCCACGTGGAAATCGGTCGCCGACTTCGAGGCATGGTGGGAGTCAGACAATGTTGTCAAATTTTGGTCTTCTCTCCCTCCTGATGCAGGCATGTGGCGCGAGTTTGTCAAGGTCCCATACGGTCGATCCCATTACCAAGCCACGCAAAACCGGCAAGCAGGTTTAGGCGTCCATTTTTCCCACAAGCCGGCCGAGAAAAAAGGTTACTGGGGCTGGATAAGAGATTCCATCGGAGAGCTATCTAAAGAAAACCGCATGGATTCCCTTTTGTCGGCGCCACCAATACCGGAACGAGAGGCCTCTCTCAAAGAAAAGACTTTGGGACGCGTCACAGTCAATGGGTTTCCTGACAATATCTGCTTTACTATTGAGAGGCAGGACCTTTCTGAGATGACAGGAGTTGAAAGAGGTGTTTGGTTTGATCAATTTGACCAAGCTGTCGGCAAGTGGATGGACGATCTTTCGCAGGCAGCCCCAGAAGCGGGAATTTTAACATCCCGTATGTGCTATGACGAGCGCCTGGGGACCTACAAGGAAGGAGATAGTGAGTTCCACAAGCACAACAAAACGATCGAACTGTTCTACTTCATGGATCTCAGGGCCATGGAACGACTGGGTCGATCTAACAAAGGCCATGTTGCATTGCGTAACAATATTTTGAAAACATATGGACCAGGCGGGGCTATGTCAGAATGTGGGAAAATGGCCTTGTGGGTGGAGACCAACATCCTTAAGGCACCTGAGATTGATGCCGAGTATGTTGGATGCGTTCCCGGGACGGGCTTTATGGCTTATCAGAACCATGAAGCATTTCGATGTCAGAAGTAGGCAAAATACTTTAAATTATATTTTACTGTCTATATTCCATGAGAAGTGTGGGCCATTGTCTTTTTGGTAGTTTTTATAAATATATCACTGCCATATCCGCGTTTACTAGGGTCGTGAAATGGGGTGGTTAGCTTCCTTGACGAAATTTGGCCTCATCATCTGCTGAAGTACACCCAAAATAGAAACTTGAGCCACCCCATCTGGTTCAATGGTCAAAAGGGGAGGCTGGTGTCTACGTGCCGAATGCCCAGGCTCATCTTAGATAGCACACTCAATTGGAACAGTCACATCGAACAAGTAAATCCTTCGGGACCTCAGCAGCCTCGCCGGACTAATCTGGGGAACCAGCCACAAAGGCCTCCGACAGATATACTAAGCCACGATTCTTCCACAGATAGTTGATCGGGATCCGAGCCGCATAGCTGCCTTCGGGCCATCCTTGGAAAGTCCACCAGAAACGGGTCCTGGGAGTTGCATATGATCGTAAAAACGTAGACATTAGATTTACATGATGTCAACATACATAACAAAAATAATCCGATACCGAATACCAGCCTGGTCTACAGCCAGTAGCCAGGAAATTCATGCATTATACTGTCGACGTCATGCTCATTAGTATCTGAGTGGGGATTCATTATGTAACCGTTTGCTGAAAAAGAGAAAGAAAATGAAAGGCTAATATGCGATCATGCTAAAACCAAGACTAATAATAACGCAAAGACGACAAAGGAAACGAAGAAGCACGGCCTCAAGAGTGAAACATCACTCCACACGAATGGGCCGCGCATTTATTTGTCAGGGTGGTCGAGTCGTCCCCCCGTCTGTCGCAGTTTTAGCGCCGGCCATGGCCGTGGCCCGATTCCCCGGCGGTAACGGAGTTTTGAAGCACGTCGGGGTGGCAGGTGGCGCCGGGGATGATGCAGAAACTGATTCCTCGTCGTCCTCATTTGCTATATAGTCATCGTCATGCAGTCCTGCCCCACCCATGGAGGAATGATCGACAGACGCCCGGTCATATCCCAGATCATAGGCTGCTGGTTGAGCCGCCGCATTCTTCGTCACGTTCTTCGTCGCCTTTTTGTTCTTCCGACCTTTCATCTTCGCTTTCTCCAATAGTCTCTTCTTCTCTGCCAATCGCTTCCGCTCCTTGCGATCCTTGATCTCGTACTGCCGAATAAGAGCCTCCGGGGGACGGCCAAAGATGCTCTCATATTCACAGAACTCACAAATCCAGATGTCTTCCATGCTTGGTGGGTGGTGAAGGTTAGCGTACTGCTGCTGGATCTTGCGCTGGCGTGCAGCCAGGGCATAGATACTCCCAGGTGACCGCTTCTTCTTTTTACCCACGGCTGTCGGCTCTGCCCCTGGAGCTCGGTGTGATAATTGTCCTTGCTGATCTATCTGGGAAATGGCATGGGGGCTGGTCTGCGTCCCTTGTGTAGAGAACCCTCTCTGGTTCTGTGCAGCCGGGGGTAGGGAACTGGGTGAACGATGTGCGGGGTATGGACTCTGCGCTTGCAGTGCCATACCCTTCGATGAGTCGGATTCACACGTAAAGGTAAACTGGGTTTTTGTGGGGGTGGTAGTCTGCTGTTCTAACATGCTAACATTTCCTGATCCTCGAGGAGGTGAGGAGAATGCCGAGGCTGCAGCGTTAGCTATAGCAGCAGAAATGATTCCTTGATCAGATTTGGCAGTGGTGTCAACTACATTGGGATGTGAGAAAAGTTCTCTACTAAGAAGGGAAGGATATGTGGAATCACGAGTATACACACCTGGTGAAGACGAAACCCCGTCGCGGCGACCTGACGTCCGAACCTGTGCCCAACTGACCTGAGTATGGAGAGACAAGGAAGCCCTGCCTGTGCTGCTACGCGCGCCATGACGCCCAAGGCGCCCTCTCCCCGCACCGGAAAGACCGTTGGACACAGGGGATGCAGGGCTTCCAGTGCCATAGAAAGTACTCACATGACTTCCTTCCCCAGATGTAGGTGCGGAGCTCGCGAGGCCCATGCTGGAGAATTCAGGCGAGAGCGTGGAGTGGTGACCCGCCAGGGTTCCCGGTGTGGGGATCTTGCGTTTCTTCTTATTGTTAGTGTTCTCAAAGGCATCATAACCGTCGGGACCTGCCGAGGACGACTTGATCTGCGTCCGTGCTCCGTTACCCGAATATCCTAGTGGCATCGTCGGGGATGGGGACGATTCACGAAAGCCAGCACTGCGGCGCACAACCACTGGGCCATCTTCGTCGCCGCTCTCCGCGTCAAAGCCGGTCTCGTAAGGGTGATGATGGTCGCGCTCAGGGGTCTGTTCAGGGCCGTCACACTGCTGTACATACACTTTAGACTCATTCACAGCCTCTCCATTATCTGTACACGTTCCGTAGAATAGTTGGGTCGCTGGGGGGGCCGGGGGGTAGAGGATGGACTCGGCCGTCTCGGAAGACAGCCGAGAGCGAAGAGTACGTTTGGGAAGGGGACGGATCAGCCTATCCGGATAGACAGGCGACGGAGTATCTGGGGCTGTGTTATACATCCCATCTGCGGGCGACAGTATCAGCAACTGAACAACCGGCAGATCCTCTCTCGGGAGCTTGTCATCCAGCCCTGGGACAATCTCCTGAAATGACACATATCCAGGCCAGATGATGTCCCCCAGAGGAGTAGGCATCCTTGGTGAAAGGACATACTCAGCGTAGCAGTCATTGTGCCAGTATCTTCGTCTCTTTGAACATCCACAACAACAGCCACACGGGCTTTTGTTTCCTGACACTCCAGTTTGCTGATGATGAATACGACTAAGTCTCCCCCGCTTCCTCACTTTAGGCTCTTTTTCCCTTATTTCCCTTTTTTTTTCTTTCTTTTTCTTTTCTTTTCTTTTCTTTTTTTTTTTTTATGTAGCGAGTGCTAGGATCCGTTCTTTTGGAATTATCTAGAGTGATATTCTTTGGGGCCCGACCTGATATGGTGAGGGTGGAAAGAAAGGACGAATACGGAGATGATCCTAAGCCCCAATACCCACTGTCAGTTGTCATGTTCTAAAATGCTGCCAACCGAACCACAACTCGAGACTAAGTTCGGAGACACGGTGCCTAATTTCTTCCAGGTTTCCCCCGGTCTCAAACGCCAAGGACAGTCTGAAGGACTATCTAGAAAAGCAGAAGAAACTCACCAAGGGAACTATTTACCGAAAACGCCGATGCAGACTTTTTGGTAGCCCAAGTTGTCGGTAAGGACCCCGGCACAAACCCCGACCGTCACCTCAGAACAAAACGGAAAGGGAACGACAAAAAAGAATAAGAAGAAATAACGGGCCAATCCAAACAATCGGAGAAGGGTGGAATGGTAACGGGAAACGAGGGGGAAGTATAGGGGAGGAAGAAGGCGGAGGGGTGTGGAATCGTCTCGTCGTCGTTAATAATAATAACTAATGTTCATCTGGAGCTGCGGACCACTAGTGCCTGTGCCTCAGGCCAGAGCCGGCCGCTAATCCCGTTTGGGTCGGGGATATCATCCGGCATGTTGGCCGTCATTCAATATGTCACAGGAGACAATACCCGGGCGATCAGCGAATGACAAACCTGTAAAGTAACGCTATTTATGGGGTTGGAATTTAGGGTCTATGTCTAAATCCCATTGTAGTCTTGCTAAGAAGTGGGAATAGGGAAGATAAAAGGGGAAAAAAGAGGAATGTCATGATCTACGGCTGACACTCCCAAAGTCTAATTTACTATCCTTGTTATCTCAATTCTCGCATCGCTGCAAGGAACTAGTCCTCTTCTCCCGCATCATCCACCAGCCCCCGTAACTCCAGAATAACCTCCACCACAATCTCCGGACATTCATGAGGCGCCCAATGTCCAACCCCATCCACTATCTTATCTAAAGCCCCAGGCTCCTGATAAATCCCCCAATCCAACTTCCCCGACACAAAAACCGCCGGCACCTCAATCTTCCGCGAACCGTTCCCCAAATCCCAGGCGTAAATGGCTTGTTTTCGGTGCCAGGCGCTGGCAACTTCTGACGCCGCCTAGATTTGCCGCTGCCCTCTCACCAGGTGGGCGTTCTGAGATTGTAGGCAGAAAGCAATAGTTCGATGTCTGTTGAGCCATCACTGGCCAGTCCAGACCCCCCGGATCGCATATCGCGTACCATCTTCTCTATTTGCTCTCCTCTCCCACTTGCGTTTAAAAAGTTGCCGATCGCGGCGTGAACACCGAGGAGGAGAACGTCGGGGAGAGCATACCTGGGATCATGGGAGGTAAAATTTACCACTCTAGTGGTAGGCAAATAGGGCGTGTAGGCGCCTGAGAACCCCCGAAAGGTCTTCAGCCTGTATTTATTTACCGTATTCGTTTTCTCGAATATGAAGTGAAATGCCCCGAACTCTGCGTGGAGGGGACTTAGTAACATCATCGCGTTTTCAACGCTGTTAACGTCTGACGAGTGATGATTCAGGCGAGATCTGAGTTCCGGAAAATACCGGTATAAAGTCATCCATACCTTGCACATCTCAAGCTCTTCTTCATCTTGGCGATAAGTTCCCATGGAAAAAGGTATTATATATGCAGCTTGTAAGGGTGCATAGTTTGTATTATTCAAAGGGCGGTTCTTAGGGTCATAGACTTTAGATATTACGCATTGGTAATTGTCACGGGCTAAACAGGCATCCCGCAGCGCAGATTGGTCACTCCGGGTGACAGGATCAAAATTTTCAGCGAAGATGTTTTCAAATGATGATTGGTACCCCAGTCGAGGGGATGGGCTTACACATGGTGTCTTTCCTCCGTTGGCAAGCATTGGGATCATGATTCCAGTATCGATATGCCTCCATAACTTGCGCAAATCTTCATCTGTTTCACACGAGTCGACATCTTCGACCAGGTTTGATTTACCATCTAGAGATAGGCAACGGAAGAAAGTTCGGAGAAAATGTACTGTCTTATCAGACACATCACTGGATGTATATCGATCGAGTCTAGCAGATAAGGTTTCCCCTATCTGCTGATGTACAGTGAAGTCTGTCGATATTGTGGGACTTAAAATCCCCTCGGAGGGGGATGACATCTTAGCGGGGTGTTAACGCTCACCATTAGCGCGAACGACGCTGGATTGAGAAGGCTAGATATACTCCGTAGACTAAGGTTTAATCTCTAGAGTATGTGGGCGTCCATATTAGTGATTAGAAAAGAAAAGGAAAAATTAGGGGTCCTTACTGGGTTAGAGGGGAAATCTTGGGGGTTCGTCAGTGTCGCGTCGAAAGTTTCGCATCGCGAAGAAGAGCGAAAGCGGGGAAGGCGGCGGACCGGACGGCAGCCAATGAAGACTCAGGCATGGCAAGCAATCCATAGCCCGTAACCGTTCCCGTCACTCACTCAGTCTTGCTCGTTTTCCGCTTCTCTCGCTCTCCTCACTCGGTTTCTCTCTCGCTCGTTCGCTTTTCTCACAAAAAGCTCCCCCACCACCCTTCAGACTATGTAGTCCTCGGCTTTGGTGCGAGCTCGCTGTCGCTGGTTTTGGATCTTCTCAACCTTTTGTCTCAATTGCCAGCTCCTACTCCTTTCTCGCTCGCACATTTGCTTTTCCTCCGCATCATTTTTTCATTCCTGTACGAGTCGCTTTCAACTCGCAGCTCTCTACTCGCGTGCGATAGCTTGCCCACGGGCAGCGTCTGCTCGACATTGCCCTTTGCCGACTCACTATAGCTATACCATCGTGCACCTTTTTATTCTCACGGATATTATACCGTCAGACCAGAATTCCTTATTCTTAGCCCACCTTATATACCCGCCGCCGCCTTCCACCATGACTCCTCGTCGTTCCTCTCGTGCCCGTACCTCCCAACCCTCGCCCGCTATTCTTCAACACACAAATTCCTCGAGTTCTTCCGCCTCATTAACTCGTGAGAGAAGTACTCGTTCCAACGCTAAAAATCCGTCCCCTCAGGGGTCGTCGGGCCACCGGTCCCAATCCATCGACGATGCCGACGCCTCCAAACTCGACTTCCCGCAAACGAGGCAGCGTCAGCGCGCCCGGGGAGACGAAGAAATAGATAAGATTGCTGATGTGGAGGAAGAGGAGGGTGAAGAGGATGAAGAAGAGGAGGAGGAAATAACCAGGTGCCTCTGCGGCCAACAGGAATACCCAGGCCTTCCCCCTTCTCGTCGGGACCTCCTCGGACGCAATGGTTTGCATGGGAGAGTTAAAGATGACCCCATCTTGAATTTCTCTGCAGACTCATCAGACTTGATGTCCGATGATATCGGAAGTATGTTCATTCAGTGTGATCAATGTAAGGTTTGGCAACATGGTGGCTGTGTCGGAATCATGGACGAGGCCATGAGCCCCGACGAATACTTCTGTGAAGAATGCCGCAAAGATCTTCATAGAATAAAGAACGAGTCAAATGGGTATGTCCACCACAGTTATTTGATCTTTTACTTTCGTCGCTTGAAGATATTTTTTCCTTATCCTCGAAGTCGGTTCTTCTCATATGGAGAGGTACCATTGGAATACTTTCCGGGTGGATGGTCCACTGGAACATTTGAATTTTCCTCGTTCATTCGATATTTCTTACGTTCCGTTTTCTAGAAGACGCCATTGAGCATCTCAACGTTACGATTAGGGCACTCGCTTACCATCTGACAGGCAATACTCGTCTCAGTATCTTCCAGTCGCCCCACCCTCCCCTGGTTCCTCCTCCCGAGACTCATCCCGTGATAATTCTAAGCGGGCAAAAGATTCCAAATCGCGACAAAATGATCCATCTAATCCTAAGCGTCGGTCGACGATGAACAGCCGCGACGCCGCTTATGACGAAGAAGAGCAGATTCGTCGTGCAATCGAGGAAAGCAGGGAAGAAACCAAGCCAGCTTCAGAAGAGGTTGCAGCCCGGAGAGGGAAAAGAAGTCGAAGTGATAGCGAAGCGTAAGTAAATATGAGACGGAGTGGGGTAACTCCGCCTGGATCAATGACAACTGAGAACGAATCGCTAACGGAGACGCACTCTAGACACAAACAGGCGACAAAGCGACAGCGCACAAGCTCACCGTCTCCGGGTGCTGTTTCGAATAAACAAAGCAATTCGGTATCGCAGCCGGCATCAGAAGACGAAAAGGCCAAGGCTGCCACAAACGGGACTCGAAGACAGAGAGCTGCATCCCGAAGCCAGCATAATAAGGACACTAAAGATGCCGAGGAGCCTGAGGCCGAACAGCCTGAAGCGACAAACCGTAGAAAAGGAAGATCAGATCGACGGAAAGGTGATGGTTAGTAGTGCTACAACTGTGGTTTGTCGTGTCCGCGAGGCTAATGCTTGTAAAGGTGCGGACTCTGACCACGAAGCGGTTTCGCCAACAAAAACAGTTGCAACGAATCCAGAACCACCACAGCCGAGTCCGGACACAACAGCTCCTGCCCCAGAACCTGCGCCTTCCCGTCCATCTACACGAAAGTCTGGTCGACCGCCCGCGCGCCGCGGTGGGCGAGTGGGCCGCAACCAATATACTAGAGACCGTGATGTTAATGGGAATGGAGACTCAAGCTTCATGATGAATTCCCCCCGGCGCGGACAGTCCCACGACACTAACGGAGATTCACCTAGAGTGGCTGGAGTCAACGGGACATATTTGAATGGCAGTGAGTCAGGGAAGCCTAGCCGGCCGCGATATGTGAACCAACGAACTACTATGAATGAAATGAAGAGACGCGTTGCCGCCATTCTGGAGTTCATCTCCCGAATGCAAGTGGAAATGGCCTCCGCTGGTGAGAGTACTACACCTCCGGGGATTAACAGTGACCGGCTTAACGGCATCCTCATGAAGGCTGTGAGTGAGCAGCTGGAGAATGCCATGGCGTCGACGGTTAGCGAAGCAGACTCTGGTACAGCTACGACCGATGGGGAAACTGGAGCCATATCGACAGAAAAGGAATTCAAGGACTTAAGTAGTGTTGAGATGATGGATGTGCTTACACGGCACCTCCTCAAGTGGCAGCAAGAGTATGGGAAATTCGGCGAGAGGTGACAACATCATTCTTGCTTTGGGTTCCTCTCTCCTCCTTTCTCATATGATCCAATTTTTTCTTGGGCAAATATTTCCACCAGGGATGCTTTTTGATGCGTACGATACCCTGTTCGTCTCTTCTCAACATGTGGATATGTATATTACGGATACTGGAGCAACAGTCTAAACTTGGACCGGTCCCGGCGTTACGTGAAACTTACGGCATTAGTACACTTTTCTGCTTAATATGATTTTTGCTTTTGATCCTCTTTACGGGAAACGGCGTTACTGTCACAGTGACTTTGGATATAGTTCATACTGATTATCGATATTGGTTTCTTTCTCGGATGCGGCGGCGCCTTGCTTCCCGGACGTTTACATTCACTACACGGTTTAGTCATTTCATTTAACTCATGTTGAGAGATAGCTTTGTGTGGTGTTTTTCTCTTGGATTCGTATCTTGATCGGAGTCTTTTCTCGGTTCACTACAGCACGGCGGTCTTGGTGTTGGTTGATTGCATTCATCGCTTGGCTAGCCTGTGGTCTTTACCGGGTGGCCCATCCGGACATTTCTCTTTCCTTTTTCTTTCTCCTTGATGTCTCCATGGACGCGTTGACGTGTTGAAACTGAGATACTTGTAACCCTTTTCTATGTGAAATATAAATCCTAAGCTTCATTCCATTTACTTCATCCAGAGGACGACATTGATCAAAGAGATCGTCTTTCTATGTCTGACCCCTTTTGAATAAGGCTATCAGATGGTTCTATCAGGTAGATTCCCAAGAGCTTGGTACTAATCTGTTTTCTATGGCTTTGCTTGAACGTTCTATAGCATTGTCAATTGGGATTTCCAGTTGCCCTGGATGGATGCGATGACATTTAATTATGTATTGTCGGGGTATACAGGAAAGAATACATACGGAAACTGGGATCCAGTAACTAGAGAAGAGTAGTTATAGTGGAGGTTAAAAGGATACATTCTACTTGGATGTATGTTACAAGGAGAGACAGGGAAAGCGAGGGGCTAATAGAAAACAAAAATGTAATATTGCAATGAAAGCCTATGATGCCCATAATTAGTTTGCTTTCTGGATTGAGGCCGGTGTCGTGCATCTATACCTACAGGTCGTGGTGGCAGCACAACCACTCAAGGCGAGAAGACCGTACGAGGCGTTGAGAACGATCACTGAGCATAGCACTGTCTACGCGTAATAAGACTTACGTATCAAGGACAACTACAGAGCAAGGTATGCGGAAGACACGCATGGCGAAGGTAAAATTTACATCAACCAATTCGAGTATATTACGTTGCTAGGTACAAAGGCCATCCATCATACAAATTGAAGCAAATTGGAAACATTGCGAAAATCAAAGCCCACTTCCATTCACCATCATCCATGGGAGATAGAACATTCAGTCGTGATTTATCGTGCGGATAGATGACTGTGACGTCAATACCCCTGACCCAACCAAAGGAGTTGCGGATAAACTAACCTTAACCAGGTAAAGGCTAAACCAAAGTTGGTAAATGATCTACAGACGAGAAGACTGGATAACCTTGTAGTCCACAACGAGCTCCCGACCACCATCGTTGATGACCAGAGCACGGACGCTGCCGTGGCCGTCCTCGAAGGCGTCCTTGATACGGCCGAACAGGTCGCCCTGGCGTGCAACGGGGATGCCCTGCTTGACATCACCGGTCTCGGTCATGGCGACGATCTCGCCATCACGGAGGTCGAGGATGCGGTAGGTCTTGTAGACAGGGCCAATCATGGTCTGGACGACAACCGAGGGAGAGGGGTTCGAGACGAAGCTGGACTCCTCCTGCAGTTGGCTGGTGAAGAGATCAACACCGAGGTAACGGTGCTGGCCAGTCTGGGGCGACACGGAGATACGGATGACCTGGCAGGGACGGCCCTGGAGGATCAAGATGTCGCCGATGCGAATGAAGTTGCAGGGAATGGGCACGGTGTCAGCGTTCTTGCGACCGCCGCTGCGGGGCTCAACAACGCGAATGGCCTGGCGGGAACCACCACGGGAAACTGGACCGCGATCGTCAGCAACGGCGACATCCTGACGGTCATGATGATGATGATGATGATGTTCACCATGATGATGATCATGGTGGTGTAAAGGGTGCATGATGCGGTCGGCAGCGCGTTCCACACCACGACGGAAGGAGTGGTAGTTACCGTTGTCGTCGTAGTATCCCATCTTGCGGGCTGGGGGATGATCAACTACAGTAGTAGTGCTAAGAGTCTGGACTTGGGAAGGAGGGTTGACTGGCTCGACAGACAATGGACGTTGGCCTTGAGAAGAGCCGACGTAGGTGTCGAGAGGGGGAGCTTGATAAGCCTGGTCGTACGAGACGTCGAGCTGGGGGCGGGCAGGAGTACGGTCGTACGAGACGGGTTGACGGTTCTCGTAGGACTCTACACCAGAATGCTGATAGCTAGCGTTGGTGTTGTAGACGTCGTAGGTCGGCTCGTTGACACGACGACGATATTCACGCTCAGTGAGGTCTAGCTGGTTGGACAACTCCTGGTCGTAAACCTTAGGGGGCTCTTGGTAGCGGACTGATGAGGTAGGTTCACGATAGCTAAAGGCAAGGGAGGTTAGACTAAGATATAAAGAAGAGGGTTGGGGGACGAGGTGATTGGGTGATTATATTGTGGACGAGAGGCTGGGGGAGGGCAAAGTGTTTTGAAAAAGAATATGATCTGTGCCATGATTTGGTTTGTTTTGTTTTGGTGCCACGTAATTAGTTTGGGGGGACTAATGGCCTTAGCCCCCCGACCAGCTGAAGCCACCATTGATGTCGTGACACCGCTTGTTGACACTCCCCACTTGGTGTGGAGCATCCCCGGTCCCCACCTGTAAGGGTACCAACAAAACAAAACAAAACAAAAACAAGACGAAAAAATACACTGGGGCCGAGGGTAATCGGGGAAGAAAGACCACAACAAAAATACAAGCGAGCTGAAAGCGAATTAACCCAGTTCTCCCCAACTCTGATATTGGAGAAAACCAGGGCCAATTGCAGCTCCCCATCACAAAATCAATAGTCTATGGAGATCGGAGCTCCGAAATTGAGATCAGATGCACAATAGCCGATAAACATACCGTTCACGCGCGAGATCGACCTCAGGATAGGGCTTCTGCTGCTGGAACTGGCCTTGGTGCTGATACTGGTCTTGTTGCTGGAACCGGTCTTCGGTGTAAACCGAGTATTGGTCTGGCTGGGGGGCAGGGGGAGCAGGGGGCGGAACAGGACGAAAGTCGTGCTGGCCGTGTAGATCTACCTCTTCCTTTCCGTAGATACGGGGATCTGGGAGAGGAGCAGAGGTTCGAGTGTCTTCCCGTTCGACGTGCGAAGGACGATCGAGATTGACTTCTCCCTCTACTCTTTCAGGTGCAAGAGTAGGCTCAGGAACAGCGTCACTCCGGTACGACGACGGGAAGACACTGAAGGGGATGGGGACACGAGCGTCAAAGTCCAGATTGGCTGTCCTTTGGCGTCTTTTCTCGAATGCCTTTCGAACTGATACGAACGAAAGGCTAGACAAGAAAAGACTTTTTAAGGGGTAGTCTTTCTCGTGGGGAAAGGAAAGTGGAGGTGAATGAGACGATTATAGATCCGATAGATAGATCTATAAAAGCGGAGAAGAATTCCTGATGAGAGGAATGCGAGATAAGCTTAAAGGGTTTTGAGAAATGAAGAAGAGGGAGGAGAAGTTGAGGGGATGAAGTATGGATAGGAAAGAAGAGGAGGAGGAGTAGGGAAATAGTTCAGCTAGAAATAATAACAGCATTTGCTAAGTATTCTCATTACATCGTTTTGGTTGTTGTTGACAACACGCGTTTGTTTACGGCGCTTTCCCTGATTCGGGTGGGGTTGACCAACCTCCCCTCAGCTCACAATCTTATCAATTCAATTGTTCTTTCTCTCGCTCTGTATCTCTGACAAAAATTGGCTCATAGTATTCCCTTTCTCCCGAGGTCCATTCCCATCGTATCGTTTGGGAAACCAATACACACATCCATACATACATCCAAGTCACTGTCTAATGAAATGTTTCGTATCAAGCACACCCTTCGAATGCAAAGAAACTAAAGAAGCAGTAAAGTTCCGACTATATATATCCAACCTCATCCACTTTTCTCTTTTCCTGGTCCAGTTAGTCCAATCGGCACTCACCGCAATCTACTCCGTATGAGCTTCATTGCCGCTTTTTTCATTGTAAAAACAAAGCTAAGACTCTTCACATGCACTTCTCCAATTATACGTGGTTTAGTGCGTATCATTTAATTTGTCGCTGGCTGAATGGGAGGTGTACCGGAATCGCCTTGACCAGCACCCACTTTTTAATCACCATGGCAACCTTCACTTCTTCCGAGGCGAATCGGGCATCTGGATCCCTTGGCACGGAGCTCAAGGTGATCGACGCTGGAAGCGGACGGGTATCGGCTCAAGTTCATAATCTTTCGTCCTTCACAGGCTGAGATGTGATTGACTCTTTCGCTCAACTCAATTATGGGAGTCTGGGAGAGTCAATTCTGGTAAAATGGACTAGAACCTATCCGGACCGACTCCGCCGTCGGCTTGTGAAGCTCCTTCTCAACTTCCTGCCTTCGTGGAACTTCTTCATTGGTGTTGCACTGCTCTGCCGCCCGTGTTACCCTCGGCTTTGGGCTCCACTTAGTCTGCGTCCGAGATCGATCATGATTGCTCCAAATTTACGGCTGCTAGTAGTCCGCACGCCTGCCTCGCTATTTTCCTTGAACCTTGTCTCTCCAACGGACCCCGTGCATTGGCTTATCTTTCTGAAAATTATTTTGCCACAATTGCCTGATGAATCATGAATCGCCAGCCACGGGTCTAGCCTTGTCAGCATCGGCTCCAATTCAGGTGGCTGGCTGAGTCCCTCTGGCTGTGCATGTGGGGAGAGTTCATCGTCCCAATCGATCAGAGTGGAGAACACCCGAAAATCTTGCCATAACCGATCAAGTTCCCCATGGTAATCAATTGATCCTCCATCTACAAGCGATGTAGAATTTTGATATTCGGTACTATTGATTCTCAGCTGGGGCCAGAGATACGGTTGAGGATGAGGATACGGTGTACAGTATGAACATTACTCCGGTACAGTCCGCTGCATCGAAACCAAAGATGCCTCGTAGCGTCTCCCACTACCACACAATTCCCCACATGCGATTAACCGAAGCGAACCACATGGTAGATGATCCATCACCCCAAAGGAGAAAAGGAGAGGACCAGAGTATGTAGTAAAAAGCTCAGCTAACATTGCCAACAATAGGAGTCAAGTTCTATTGTAGGTACTTTGTTCCTTCTAGAACCTTGTAATGATGATCGCCTCTGAGCTAAGAAACTAGTTGGCTAACCTAATTCTCGGAGTTGTCGCTAGCTTAGAGATCGTAGATAATGTAGGTACGACGCAGCTGGTAGATCGTCCGTCGAGTAGAGCTGACCCTCCCAAGCTGTATACTACCAACACAACAGGCAGCGCTGTAAATGAAATGGCTCTTCAAGTTTGACAGCGATGTGATATACATCAGTTAAACCTATGGCTGTACGGAATCACTCTTCACATATGCTGGTCCAGAAGAGGTATAACCCACAACCCCATTAATCCTATTCCGCAGTATATTCTCCTGGCCACAGACCCCCTGATCCTTCATACCACAGCTCCATAGTGGCCAAATCGCGATGGTGACAAGCGTGAATGGTAGCGTCACCAGGCTCACCATCTAGCAGACCGACCTAGAACGAACTTGTATGAAAGTTAAATAAGACGCATATGCCGTAAATGCCGGCGACAAAGCTAGTGAGTCCCCGCATTTTTGTCGATCTGAACTAATCTCGCTTATTGCTCAGCCAGCCATTACTGGCACCGCAGTCCAGGTTCCCGGGTCACTGGGGTATTCAGCGTCACCCCGGCTCCTCAAATTATCGATGATATTGTCCAGAGATGAGTGCTGAGTAGTGAGAGCTGCGGATATTCGAGTGATGTGAGGTATACGAGTTAGACAACCTCTTGCTCGTCCTAGTAAAGGACTTTTCGGACCTCACTTGTGCGATAACCTTCGCCTCGGCACAGGAGAAGAGGCCAACGAGCCATACCCGCTGCGTACCGGGTGCAGCATACCACTGTACATACACAAGGTCGATTCCGAACAACGTCCATGATTCTACCTATATCGACAAGCACATCTCTATAGCTAGTTGGCAGCTAAGTATTGTGTCCTCCTTAGCCCTACTGTTCTCTTATAGATCGCAAGTAAAAGACCCAGGCTCATCCTTGTGGACAGTGCAGAAGAAAGCGCCTTCGAGACTGGACTCTGTGTGAGCGTGAAGGGTATCACGACTGATGAAGCTGGCTTATAGATATCCTGCCGCGCATGGAAGAGATAACGCAGGGAAGTACACGAGCTTGGTTGGAGATACCCAGCTCAGTAGACTCGATATCCACACGAGTTTTAAACACACCTGTGATGAACCTCCCATAAACCATACTTACTGACGACCATGGACTATCCCTCTTCTACCGGGACACAGCCTTGTGCCTGCCACTTATACGAGGGATTATGCGATGTATTATACCTCAGGAATATATACCGTCTTGACTCCTGAACAGCACCTCATGGCCGTCCCTTAATATATCGATTTTATATCACGAGAAACGTCATTTCAATGTAAATATGGGATGTGTTGACGATCCTAGAATAGAAGAGGGCTAATTGGTTGAATAAGATTAGAAATATGCAATACTCAACGTGGTGGCTTTACTACTAGACAGCCAGTATAAACCGTTAACTTTTGTTCCTCGTGTTGAGATAGCAATTAGTCTACACAAGACAGGGGGTGGACTTATGCACAATTTAGAGTCGATTGAGGACCTTGACTGATGGTATATAGAAAGACAACATTAGCCCCTTAATTGATGCCAGTGGTCATTCCAGTGTGCGTTGCATGGATCATAAGTGGTGATTATGGGTACTACATAAGTACCTTCATCTTATAGATCTTGGGGCCGCATGTTAGAACAATCATATGTAGAGGTATATCTAACACAACCATGACCATTAGTTGTTATTTTAAATATGTACTCATTTCATATTGCCGATTGCAAGCAAATATATAATAACTATGTAATACATCTATGACTTGAGGATCAAGAGAGAGATATATATATATATATATATACTTTGGCGGGAGGATTAGCTGATATTGGGATAAGTAGTGGATAGACAGAACCACTTTCTAGTAATGCCTGAGAATAACTAATCGACCTCTACAAAAATAAGGCGGACATGAGAGTTCATCAGTATTAATTCTCAGCAAAAGGGGTGTTAATGTGAAGCGAACATGCAATTGTATTAGCATTCATGTCATTATCTCTCTATGCCCCCTGTTCGCCCTTCAACTCCTCCTAACATGCGGCAAGCCGCGAGAGGTGATCCCAATGGAGAACAAACGAGAAAAAAAAAGTCACACGAAAGTAATTGATTATAGATTAACAACAGCGAACCCAAAATGTCATTGTACAAATGATACATAGATGTAAGGGATCAAAAATGAAGTTAGGTCAAATCAAAGGAACCATTCCCGGTATCTGACCGCCATAGGCCTGGTAGCCAAAGAATTTCATCTCTAACAGGGGTATCAAATATCAGTATTAGAGTAGTATTGTGGTGTCGAGCGGTCCCGGCCACCGAAAGCGTATAAAGGTAAGCCGTATCTCATTAGTCTCTGTTTCCTTATTCCACCAACTCCTTCTACCTGGAGCCCTCTAGATAGAGACAGCAGGCAAATGTATTATAAATAAATAAACGAGGAAATAATTAAAGCATATATTCCATAGATATGGTAAAAAGAATAGGATGCATACTCTAAAGCAGTCCATGTCTAGTTTCGTAGGCCAAACGCCTTCCGGAGTCGAGGGAATCGCTTCTTACGACCGGAGGCGAATTCCACGTCTATGGCATCTGTGGCATTGGTACCACCTAGATCGGCTTTCCTGGTGCTAGCATCTACGGCGTTTGACGCCGTGCTGCCATTTCGAAAGGCTTCATCTGCCGTTCGGGGTCGCTCAGAAGAGCGCAGAGTCAAGAGCGGAGCGCCTGCGTCCGCCTCCTTGCGATCGGAGCGGAGCGGCCAACTATCGCCATTCGAAGATCTGGAGATCGCCCTCCGAAGCCGCCTAGGAGAGGAGGACGGCCTGATATTGTTTGTGGTTATCGTGGTGACAGTGTTTCCCCGAGCACCGTCAAGCAAAGGGTTCTCCCGCACTTGTTCAGGATCTAGAGAATCGTTCCTAGCTTCTGAACGAGATCGGGAAGTCCCGCGCTCCGACGGTGCTTTAGGTTTCCTAATGCTTAAACGATGGAATAGACTGCCTTTGCGTCCACTGGGTTGTCGGAGGAACTCCTCCATTTCTTCCTCGGACATCCCGCGAGATTTAGCCACAGCGGCAAGCGCAGGGTTTCGAGCAGTTCTGACGTCATTTTCTTTCGTCTTGGCAGCCCTAGAAACCAAGTCAGGTCGTTCATTATCAGAGCTATCCTCCAATTCTGTTGAGTCACCATCATGAGCGCCTTGACGTCGGGGTATGCCGCGAACAGGAGGGAGCTTATTCACTACGCGTTCTTCATCGTCGCTCGAATCTTCAAACCGACTTTGCCATTTTTTTTTATTTGTACCCTGCTCATCATCTGACTCTGCGAATCGTGACGTGAATAATGCCCCTGATGGCTTTGAAATCCTGGCCTTCTGCACTTTTCCGGTAGAGAAGAAAGCAGGTTTCTCACGCCGAGGATCGTTCGATCGCAGAGTAGCACGTAGTGCACCAGTACTTGAGCCGGATGAAAGAGGCCGGCCATTGGTAGGTGCTAATTTTGTACTTTGAGGGGAATTAGTCCGGAATGGGCTGTTTGAGTGACCTCGTAGAGTTCGTCGTATCGTATGTGGGGATTCTGTCCGCGGGCGATTTGATCTCTTGAAGCTGCTGGATGAATCACTACCGTGGGATAGTGGCCTTTGAGGCTCCGGGCCGTTCCAATGAACATATACATCGTCATCAATACCACCTTTCAGCAAGTTTGGGGCCCACGAAGCGGGTCGCTTCTTGATCTGTTCATCGCCAGCCTTGTGACGCGGCTGATTGGAAACATTTCCAGAATGTGGTTGTAACGGGCCATGAACAACCGAATTAGTTGCTTCACGCGCAGGGCGACCGCCGGGAGCGTTTAATGAATTAGACCGTCTTACTGTACCCGTAGAGCCAGTGGAGCGGGGGGCATCTCGCACATTCGTCCTACTGTTGGACCGCGGGGGAAACGGCGGGTACGGAGACGAGTACGGAAGCCGTTCATGTGAAGAGCTTGGAGATTCTGGAACCGGTGAGAGTGATATAGTATGCACTAGATTTGCCACGCGAGCAATTTGACAGGTTTGCGGAACGTCAGTCAAGTTCGGAGGTACTTGCTCAATGTTGTGAATGTTGTCATCCGTGGTCTCATTGGTTTTCACTGCATCTTTGCGCTGGGTCGACGTAGGCTCATCAACCACAGCATTGATAGAACCAAAACCATCTCCCTCAAGTCCTTCCTCAGCATCACTGTAGATACTCTCGCCGGATTCGTCCTCATCGCTCACATTGCTCCGAGTCGCATGAACCGCAGGATCGCTTGGGTCTTGCTTCTTGCCTTTCCGCCTAATAGAGTCGTGGCTTGTGGAATCAACTTCCAAAGATGACCGTGGAAATCCTCCCGGTACGGTATACCAGTCAAGGCTCGACCGCCCTCTTTCGCCTTCCGGGGTAGCTCGTTGAACTGCAATCCCAGGGACTGTCAAGTATTCGCTTGTCTCCAGCTTCTCTTGATGTGAGTTTAACGAGGCTGACTGAGCATCCTGTGCAGTTTGCGGCTCTCGATCTGAAACAGAACTATTTTCGCTTAGTCCCTCCATGGGTGCTCCACTCTTAGCCGCCGCCGCAGGGGTAGCTGATGCTGTTCGATCTAATTGTGTATGTGGATTGGCGTCTGCTGACTGTGTGTTTGAGATGATAGACCCAATGGCATGGTCACTCGAGAAGGAAATCGGAGACACAGTAGGATCTGAGGAAGTCGTCGATTCATCGTCACTCATATCTTGCCGGGTAGGTTCCTGCTGCTCGCCATCCCTCGCCTTTCGTATGCTCCCAAACGAAGGGAGCTCAGGTCGAGGCTTGAATACTTCATCGAATTCATCCGACCCCACAGTAGCAGATTTCCATTTACCCATTCCAAACCAACCTGTCTTTCCCTTTGGCTTCACAGGAGGCGACTCAAAACTAATATCTTCTGGGGAGGTTGGTGGGCTCGCAGCCACCCCAACAATTTCTGCCTCGTCATCAAAGCTAACCTTGACAGGCTTTCTTCGGGACCCAAGTCTAGAACCCTCATCAGATCCGACAGATGTCCCATCCGAGAGCTCGCTAAGAGCTGGGCCGGGCCGCAGCACTACCCCAGTTCTTCCCTCAGGAGACAGTGAGCATTTTCTCGGATTCTTCATAGCTGATTTGGCGGGAGACACTGACCGGGGAGGAGGTTGGTGCAAATGTTCGCCAACAAGACCCATAACCGACAGCTGACTGGAGAAGCGGGTCGATCTCCCCGGACTGCTGCTCGGCGGGCGAGCTTGCAGCTGCCGAGATTCCCGTTCAGGACCAAACGAGCTAGTAGACTCTGGCGAGCTGACAATAGAACTCGGTAATGGATCCTTTAGTTTTTCAGGTGTTGGTGTCCGGACTGTCGATCTGGTCTCGGGCAACGAACGCTCAACAGGCCCATGCTCGACCCCCTCCGCCGGAGTGTCTGCCTCTGCACGTTCCTCCCCCGGGTAGTCTTCAGGGACAGTCGAAGGTCGTTTCATCAGAACTGGACGTGGCGGCTGTTTATGATCTGTTTCTGGAAGCTGCTGACTGAACGCAGGAGGATCACGAGACTGGTGCTGGTCTGGCTGGTTGTGTACTGACCGACCACCAGTCTCTCGAGCTGTAGGAGCTTTATATGCCAGGTCTCTAGTATTCTGGTCTCGGGGCGCAGCTAAGCGGGGAGGGGATGGCTGATATGTCGCCTCCTCGCTTCTGGGTACGATCGCGGCTTGTGCTGCGAGGATCGCAGTGTCTACCGGCTGGACACTTCTACCGGGACTGCTCGAGAGAACCTCCCTTGTCTTCCTCCGCGCAGAAGTATTGGCAGTCTGCAGAGAGGATTTATGGGTCTTGAGGGAACCAGGAGATGACAATTGGCTAGCTAGGGATGCACAAGCGGAAGTGTCACGTCTATCTATGGCCTCAGAAGACAGGGTCGGGGAGTTGGGCCGAGAGTTCATCGGGTAGGAGAAGTTGATCGAATTCCTACTTCCAGCTCTCTGGAGCTCTGGTATCTGGTCCAATTCGTGGCCATGGGCTGGTGGCTGGCTAATAGAGCCTCTGGCAGCCGGGTCGACGCTCACTCCTCGGCCTGATGGCTGCCGCTTCACAGGGGACGTTGGTCGCAAGGACGGCCCGACACTAACTGAGCGCCGATTTGGGGGAGTCCGGGTCGCATATTCCCGGGGGATTGAAGGGATGGGAGGGGCGATGGGAACTGGACCGGAGCTGGAAGCCGGACGGCGAGGGGATTGATCCCGGAAGGTCCGGTTGCTCATAGAGCTTGAGCTATTGGCTCGACGGAGGGTATTTTGGCTAGAAGGGCGCAGACTACCGGCGATACTAGACTGGGAGGCGACAGAGGCGCGCCGCTGGATCATTCTCTTCGTCTGGACATTTTCCACTGGAGTCGGAGTGGGTGTGAGACTCCGTAAGGCAGCAGCAGCGGCGGCAGATGAGAGACTCGATGAGGACGGTTGAGACTTGAGGAAAGCATGGGAGGCGGCAGACTGGGCCGATTGCGCATTAGACGTCGAAAGGGGCTGCTAGAGATAGACATTGGTATTAGTTGTCCATGGTGTTAGACCAGATTACCATATTGTAGACCGACCTGATGATGCGACGCGCTCCTCCGTCTCCGGAACATTTTGGCGGACTAAGACGAAAACCCTAGAACGTGTCGCCGTCAGGCAGACACGCAGGGTTAAGAGTAAGTATTCCGCTCACCCCGGCAAAATGTCTTGTCTGGGACCTTTGAATAAAATGCGACTGTTTTGACGGGTTCTGCTTTGTTGACTGAGAAGAGAGGGATGGAACACAGGGAAATAAAAACCGGTGAGTGGAAGAAGAATTTCGAAGGGTTTGCCAAGCAAGATCTAAAACAAGGTTAAAAAAGAAGCCAATCCCCATGGATTCGCTTTAGTTAATCCGTCACTCAGTGAAAATGATGAAGTCAGTGGTCGAAGGAAGAACCACGAGTACGGAGTAAAAGGGAGGCGGAGAGCAAAAAGAAGAAAGTCTGGAACTTGCGTCATGACGGTGGAGTTGCAAATCGGGCAATCAATACGAAACTAACGGGTTAAGGGTTTAAGGTTGTGTTTTTTTTTGGCCCTGAGTAATTTTAGTTTTGGCTCCTACAGAGTACAGAAACCAACCGCAGGAACCTGAACCTTTTTTATTATTATTGTTGCATGCATTAATCAAACAGTACTAATTGACTCGAGGGAATTAATTTAAACGCTCCGTAAGGGTTGATCTACTTCCTGAAGAATAACGTTTTTATACATCATATGGGATTTTTCTGGAAGGTATTAAATGGGATAACCCCACTACATGTGATACGTACTGTGTACTAAATAGTACCTACGAAAAGAGAGTCTATTTGTAAAAAATTCGGCGCTATTCGATTTCGCTAATAAGGAGAAATTCACTACGGTGTCACTTGGCGACTTGAACAAGAATATATACAATCAGTATTACATTGCTCGAGAAACAAAAAGCCTATGGATGGACTTACTTCATAGCACTGATGTCTGAAGCTCTGAAGATTATAAAGGGTCAATTAGTCTCAATCTAAACTCCCGGGCCAGACACTACGGTTCGCTTGCTGCAGATCGCCCCGGCTGCAACGTGCTTCTTAGCTCAAATGTCGACTAAAACATTATTGATATGGCTTTCAAAGTTCAGTATTCTTCTCCCTTTCTAGAACTAACCTTGGCTCTGAGACCTGGTAAAACAGCTGAACTGACTACTCGTTGGTGCACAGGACGTTAGCGCTTAGGGCGATTGACAGCTGTGGCTGTATTCAAAATACACGGAGGCGGCTTGAGTCGAGGCCCTTAGCCTTTAGGGGTGGAGGTATCTCGGCACTAGCGGTCTTCTACAGCACACTCTCTTGGCCCGTAGATAGTTGGACAAGTAACCAAACAGAAACCACAGTGGGAAAAAATAAAAAGTTTTGATGACAAGGACGGGATTCGAACCCGCGAAGTTTCCCACTGGTGATTGGTGAAGACCTAAAACCAGCGCCATAACCACTCGGCCACCTTGCCAGGGCATAAGAAGGTACATCCGTTTATTACCCTGAGAGGAGAATAGGAATGACCTTGTCAAGATAAAACTACAAGATCCTCTTTAAGTTGGCAAATCGGAGTATTAGCACCGCCTGGCCTTTGACCTACCCTTTGCTACACGTAGACCCACAATGGTATTGTACTAACCGAGACGAGTCTATCGTCCAACACGGTTGTTAAGTCTGTCGGGATCTTTCATCCAGACCAGTTTGGTTCCCATCCAACCAGAAGAGCAATACACACTTGACTTTCATCAATCAAAGTCTAATTATCCAGGTGTAGGTACAGAACATATACTAACTGAAAACTATGCGAGACGTTGCCTAACAACAAGGCGCTGCGGGACAGAGTGGAAGAACACCAGATGAACAAATATATAGTACACTACATGGGTTCAACTAGAAGGGCGGAGGTAGAGAGTTGCTATCTTTATTGGAGGCTTTTTTGAAATAGTGATTACTTGTGCTTGATAACAACCTTTCCTCACGGATGAAACGAATGAAGGACTTGAATTCAGCCCTAGCATTTAATCCTTTCGCAGAGCAGACCGACTCGGAGACAAACAGCTGCTGTATCTATACCAATTTATTTCCCTGACATGGAAGGCAGTCGAGATTTATAGGCTTCGATTGCATCGAAAATTCTGCCCAAGCATCATACAAGTCCATCCGGAATCGTTGATCGGAGACCTGGGCTTCCACATGAAGTCGGAGTACTTCTCCCAAAGACGCCAAATTTCGACCTTGTAAGTCTGAAATCACTTGACATAGTTCCTCTTTGGCTGGCTGAAAACGGAAGCTCTCTGGAAAATATCTTGATGCCTCAACATGACTAGAATCGGCGATGAGGGTGGTCACCCCGCTTAGGGCTGCTTCCAAGGGTGTAACTCCTAGTGTCTCATAGCGAGAGGGACAGATGAAAACCCCATTACCTTTTGCCAGGTGGAACAGAGCGTGAAGTGATGTTCGAGACAATTTAGATCGGAAAGTTGCATACCGAGTGAACTGTCCGGGTACTTTCTTGCTCAGTTTGTGGAGCTCGGTGCTGTCCATATTGGAATCTCCAGCAATGAAGAGTTGCACAAAGATATTTTGAGACCACAGAGCTACTGCTACATCCACGAGGAGATCCACATTCTTGAAGTAATCAACCCTGGCAACTGCTGTGAACAGTGTAATCCCGCCGGTGTTGAACACCTCCGCAATTTCGCTCTCGACATGGTAGTTTGAACTAGCGAGCTGGATGGGAGGACATACCTCCCTGATTTTCGCAGGGTTCACCCCGTAAGACAAGAGAAGCTTTCCCTGTAAGCGTGAATATTGCAGCACGTGTCCGTTCCCCCGATGCTTGAGCAGCTTTATCCCTACATCCTGCTTTCGTGCTAGGTGCTCCGCCTTGTCTGCATCTCCGTACGCGTGCGCTGCCATGGCCTCTGAGAAGATCCCGGAGAAATGCCGATGGAACGGGGCATGATGAGTGACACAGAATGGCAAACCGCGGGGATGGTATTCCAGTAGGGTATCTGTCTGATGATAGAGCATGGGAGTCCCTTTTAAGCCAGAGTTTTCCATGAGCGTACTAGCGGCAAGGGAGATGGCATTCTCCATGCCAGGGGGGTTCATGTTAAAATTGAACGCGAGTATTGCACATAGATTAAAGTTGATAACTTGAATTGTTATGGTTGGTTCATCAATGGTCTCATCCCTTTGGTACAGGATGATGCCACAGAAGATCTCCATACTCTTGAATGCCTGGGCGGCGGACATCGATAATGCCTCAGTTCCCACTGTAGCTGCGGATCCATGTTTATTAGAATAATATCTCTTGTTTAGAACTATAATAGCAGGGAGAAGAAGATTCGAGAACGCGCCGTTAGCGTAAGAATAACGATGTAACCTAGTCTCAGCTGTGGATTGATGCCTTAGATGGTATTCAAGTGAGGAAGACATTTCGAAGCCTTAGTATGTACTTTGTTACTATATATCAATAGGATATGGTGCATATACGGGTAGGTTGTATTATAGTGACCGTTTGAAGCAGGCCCCAACGGGATGGAGCAGACATATACTCAACTTCACAATCTAACTTCGAGTAAGCTTACAAGTTTGCTCTACCATTCGATATTCCTTCCAAGGTTCGAGATACTCGTATTGGCTTAGAACAGGGGAATGGGAAGCATTTACGCAAGGCTAGACATGACGTTAGCAGAGGTGCCACAGTTGACTTTAGGTACATGGTCAATAATGTCCTTGAGCAGCCAGAAACACGGGTGCTTCGCATTGGTAGAGGATGGTTCTAAAGTTATGCCACAATGGCAATCATGGGATCATTTCTAACCAAGTAAGGAGGAACCAATGATTACTTGGTAGGATGGCTGTTTAGTTGAGTTTTCGTACTCTCCGGTTTCAAAGCATAAATAATATACAATGTTATACAAGCATCGCTACTGAGTTTTCAGACACCAGTAGCAAAGCTATTACCAAAATTGGGTCTAATATACTGGATGTAGAACGAGGTTAATGTCGCAAAGAGGTTTCACTTTGTTATATGTCGCAAGCATTTGTTAGGAAGGATAATAGTTTGCCACAAGTTGTATACCGAATTACAGCCAGGACACCATTCTACAAGGATAACTCAGAGCCACAGCAGCCCAAGCCTCTGGCCATCTTACCCCGAATTTTCAGGGGGCCTGATCGGGTTGCTGTCGTATGACAAGCATCCCCATGGATTTGGCCAATGATAACTATCTGTTTAAGCTTACGGTGGTTCCAGATCAGCCATCTCACTAAGTTAAAGGAATTAAAACAAATGAGATAAAAATCAGAAAATACTTCAGTATGGCTACTTCAGTTCATACATAATTAAGTCAGTATGTCGCCGAGTGCGGTCAACGTGTCATCCTACTAGGCAGATGTATGAAGGTGTGTATCTAAGGCCTCATATCGCTGCATTCTAATCTATTTCTTTTCTCATGGAGAATCCCTGACCAGCGATTGAGGGCTTTCTAAGCATGTATTTACTGCCCATAATGGTCTTATTCACTGTAGAATATGACTGGCGGAGTGTGAGTGAGGACTGTGCGACCTACCTGCCTTGAGTTGCCGACTTTCGTTGTACTATAACTTACGCATTTGTTGAAAGAATCCTCAATTTCCTCATAAAATTTCCCCCTAACAACTGCCATTCAGTGATGGCTGACCCCCAGAACGTCCGGGAGCCTCGAAACCGCGAAATAAAGATATTGATTCTTGGGCTAGCCCGCACCGGCACGTCATGTAAGTCGCAAGTCCCTCACCATCCCCTTAAATGCCAAGTTAACCACCACCAAACAGCTCTCACCGCCGCCCTCCAACAACTGGGATACAGTCCCTATGACTGGCCCGACCGATGTATGCTCGGTCACCTCCCTCGGTGGACCGAAGGCCTCCAAGCGAAATACCTAAACCGTGGCCGACCACTTGAAGCTGACGAGATGGACCAACTCACCAGTGGCTTTGACGTACCGCACCCTATTTCTTATCCTTCAGCTTTCTCTACTTATCCCCCTTGGCTTAGCGAAGGAACTCATAGGCAATCATCGATACCCCCTGCTGCCTCCTTGTTGACGAGCTAATCGCCACTTACCCCACTGCGAAGATCATCCTAAACTACCGCGATCCGCACAGATGGCTCAAATCAATGCAAGACACCGTATTCGCCGTCGCACGATGGCCATCTTGGAGAATCCTGGCATACACGGATCCACGCTACGCAGGAGCAATCGTGCAGCATCACATTACTCTGTGGGATGAAATCTGGGGAGGAGACGAAGGAGAGAGATGTCGGGAGATGTTCGTTGAGCACTACAATTATGTACGGAAAGTTGTGCCGCCGGGGCAACTGCTGGAGTATCAAGTGCAGGAAGGATGGGGACCCCTGTGTCGGTTTCTAGAGGTAGAGGAGCCTAAGGAACCATTTCCGGTTGTTCATACGGGGACACAGTTTATGAGGACTGCTGTGAGGGGGTGGTGGGATTGCGTTGGGAGGAGTATTAGGAATGTGGGAGCAGTAGCGGCCTGCGCATGGATTTTGGCATATGGGTTGTTCTGGAACTTGGGATACTTTTGAGGTTGTTAATGAGATGAAATTGAGTCATAGATAAACGTGGGACTTATCCATTTAGATAAAATCAACGGTTCGGTGGGGCAGACTAGCGTAAAAGGCTGTTCACCGAGTCGAGTTGCCGAGTCGATTGACTCTTAGTCTTTTCCTCCGTCTTCAATTGTCCTACTACTTACTCCCCGCACAACTTTAATACCCCATGGATTCGCAGGGTGACCTAAATATCACTCACTTTGATGGTGTGTATCCTGATAGTGAGTATCGAAATAATCTCTTGCGAGAAGGCGGTATCCCTTAACTAGTGTCTGTAGCTCAAGCACCTCACAGTCTCCTGTCAGCTCTGCTGCAGGGGGGCAATACCTATCAGAATTTTGAGACATCTGATGACCACACAGCATCCCTTACTGGATATACGCAACATGCACCACTCGATATCTGCCCTCTCAATGAAGAGGTGGTACTCCCCGAGATGCAGATGAACGAATTTCTGGATGATGGGTCGTCCTACAGTTTTTATGATACCCATGATATTGGAACCTTCAATGCAACAGAGTTTCAGAAGCCGTCATACACTGCTGGCTATGATGGACAATTACAACAGTCACCTAGTGTAACATCTACGCAGAACCTGAGTTTCTTTGAACCCGACATGGCTTCACGAGATTTTGATAGCTTGAATGCCAGTCTACCTTGCAGCAGAAGTAACAGCTACAGCCGATTAACTGGAAGTTCATTATCAACGCCCACGTCCATCTCGTCAGACTGCGGCATGGATCCGATGCAGAGATGGCGCGAGAGCCCTCCAGAAACTGAAGCAGCATCTTTGTCAGCTATAGCGGATGCCTTGCGTACAATGTCTACTAATAGGGCTGTTCATTCGAGCTCAGGCGGAAGAGCGGAATCTGTCGCAAGCCTTCAGAGCGGCACTAGTCGCTCTTCAAGCTCAATTGCATCGACCAGATCGTCGAGATCAGTCAGCCGCCGAAGCCCAGTACCCAAGTTCAGAGGCCGAGTGAGAAAGACACGCAATGATACTGCCGTACAGAAAAGCGATACTCGGATATTTCATTGTACTTTCTGTTGCGACTCATTTAGACGGAAGCATGATTGGACTCGCCACGAAAAATCACTCCACTTGAACGTCGATCAATGGGCTTGTGCCCCATATGGCGGTTCGGTATTGTCCTCGACAGGGAGAACCCACTGTGCTTATTGCAATTTGCTAGATCCGACTGACGATCACCTTGAGAGCCATAACCATAGCGCTTGTCATAGCACTCAAGAACCGCGTTTCTTTAGACGCAAAGACCACCTTGTACAGCACCTTCGAGGGTTTCATAGTCTTAAAGTTTTACCAACCATTGAAGACTGGAAGGTGGAGCCCCCTCTAGTCACCTCTCGGTGTGGTTTCTGCGATGAAAAACTACATTCATGGCAGGCACGTGCCGATCATTTGGCGAGTCATTTCCGGCAAGGCATGACCATGAGCGACTGGAAAGGCGATCATTGCTTTGAGCCATCCATTGCGGCTCAAATTAAGAATGGTTTCCCCCCTTATCTTCTGGCATCTGAAGCTAAAAGCATGGTGCCGTTCTCTGCGACCGACCCGGCGACATTGGATCATTTGTCACAGATCTATCAACGGAATGGAGAGATATACTCAGAACAGCAATTGGATGCAGTTGACTCCGAGGGCGATCCGTTATTCGACCTCACACCTACATCATATTTGAGATGGGTGACTTTCCGCCTAGGGCGTTTCGCACAACAAAGTATCGCAAATGGCATATTTCCTACCGATAAGATGTTCCAAGATGAATCTAGGCGGCTGGTATACGGAGATAAAGATGCATGGGAGCAAACAGTAGCGGATAATATCGAGTGGTTGACAGCCTTTCGGAGACAGTGCCTTCCCACATATTTGAATGGTAAATGATTGACGCTCTCCAGTGCAGCTCTAAGGACTTTTATACTTAGCTTTCGCTTTCCAATTAGTCTAGAGAATCACCGTTTGTCCGAACGAATATCTTTTGTACGCGATATGAGCGCCTCCCAGAAACGGTTGGATTTCCACAGTAACTCAGTGGGGGCTTAAAATATCTTATTGGCCAGGTTATTCGGTTCAAGGCACGACCAAATGCCTAAGGTATTTTGGTCGAGCGGTACAACGCTCAACCTATCCTGCACGGTTGCGCCCTCTTAAACGTATGTACATCGCTCTTCCATTGTATGGGTAAGAGAAAACCGAGAGGCCAAGGTGGGGCAGCTCAAGCTTACTCTAATACAGACTTGTTGGTTATTTGCTGAAAACGGGCTGAGTGGATACTGATAAGCCAGCCTTAGGGCGCATTCTCCACTAAACCGCGCCCTAAGGCCCATCTCGTGCCGGACTTGGTACTGGTTCTTCACCGACTTCATCAGGTATCCCAGTTTCGAATTGTGAGCTAACAACACAGTATAAGCCGTATAAATATCCCCCGACCCTCGGGAAAGGGCCCCTTAAATATGTTTGAGCTGGTTTCTGAGCCAACAATCCGACGATAGAAGCGCCCCTACGGACGAGCTCCGACCGACGCCGTAATGGACCACTCTGCAACTCAATCGGCTTGTACAGGAATTTCTGAAAAACGGAGACTTCTAAACGAGATTTACGAAAGAAGAGTCAAAGCTGGTAAGCTTGTCGCTGGTGTGGCTGCTAAAGCCAACAGTGACATGTTCAAGGCTACGGTGAGACCACCCACTCAAGCTTCCTTTAACATTCTCTAACACGAAAACTAGGGAGCCGGAAAACCGAAAGCTAAACGCTGGGACTGTGAGACCCTAATTCATAGAAATACCACTTGATCATGAATACCTTCAGTTGCTGATTGGATTCTCCAGCTCATTTTAGCTCGGAATGCAAGTCACGACTGCCTTGTGTGCTTCAACAAACCGCTGGCTACCTCAAAAACCCGGGCCTGATTTCTCTCGGGGGTGGACTCCCCTCTAGCGAATACTTTCCGTTATATGAATGCACACTTCGTGTGCCCAAACCGCCACACTTTTCTGAGAAAGATTCATTATCGCCCCACAGTCCTACAGCCCAGACTGTCAGCATTGGTAAATACGACGTTAATAATGAGCTCTCAGAGTATGACCTCTCTATCGCGCTGAACTATGGGCAGTCAACGGGCTCACCCCAGATGACACGCTTCATTACCGAGCACACCGAGCTAGTCTTCAACCCGCCCTATGCCGACTGGAAAATCTGTCTGACGGTTGGAAGCACGAGTGCCCTTGAGCAAACGGTCCGCATGCTTTGCGACCGTGGACGGAGTGACTCCATCCTTACAGAAGAATATACCTTCTCCAGCGCACTTGAAACCTTCGCACCCCAGGGCATTAAAGCCTTTGGCGTCAAAATGGACGAAGAAGGACTCTTACCGGAGAGTATGGATGACCTCCTCAGTTCTTGGGATGAAAAGGTCCGTGGCGCCCGAAAGCCACACGTCCTATATACTGTTCCCTCGGGACAGAACCCGACGGGCGCGACCCAAAGTCTCAAGCGACGTCGCGAAATCTATGCAATCTGCCAGAAGCATGACATCTACATCATCGAAGATGAACCTTACTACTTCATTCAAATGCCTCCCTACCAAGGCAAGGGCACCCCTGCACAAAAGTCTCCCGAAGATATTGAATCTTTTCTGACCGGGCTTGTCCCCTCGTATCTGAGCCTTGACGTCGACGGCCGAGTACTGCGTATGGATTCTTTCTCCAAAGTACTCATGCCAGGATCGAGATTGGGATGGATTACAGCCAGTACACAAGTAGTCGAGCGATATAGTAACCACGCTGAGGTCGCCAATCATGGCCCAAGTGGGATCTCACAACTCATGCTCTGGAAGCTGCTTGATGAGACCTGGGGGCATGAAGGATATTTGAAATGGCTGATGGATCTGAAAAACAACTATACCAGAAGGAGGGATATGCTGCTTGCCGCTTGCGAGCAGTTTTTGCCCAAAGCCATTGTTACTTGGACGCCGCCCGCAGCGGGCATGTTTGTAAGTTTTTCTTTATCTCTTTGGCTGAAGGATGACAATTACTCGTTCATATAAATTCCCTGAACATTAACTGACGCACTACTACAGCTCTGGCTCAACGTTGACCATTCAAAACACCCAGAATACCCCCATCGCTCCATTGAAGAGCTCGAGGAAGAAATCTTCCTTCAAGGTATTAGCAATGGCGTGCTCTGCACTCGCGGCGCCTGGTTCCGCACTGAACCAAACACACCTGCGAGTGGGATGTTCTTCCGTACAACATTTGCAAGCGCCAGTGAGGAAGCAATGGGCACCGCTATTCAGCGATTGGGTCAGGCGATCCGCCAGTCATATCGAATCAAGTAAATGCAATGCCGTGTGTACAAGTGACGATAGACGATGCCACCCCTGGCCACAAATTAGCAAGGCTATATTGGCTATATCAAAATAAGGCCCGTATGGCACCTAGCAATAGAAGATGACATAATATAACTATGGGGTCCTGATTCTTCGGGATTCATACAAAACCACGTTATACTATTATAAATAGAGAAGACAGTTTATACATTGAGGTAATAGAGTATTCGAAGCCGCCTTACTAAAACAATAGAGACTGAGCCTTCAGAAGTGTAAAAAAATGAGTGACCGAGAAGAATTGGTTGAAAAGTTTTTTCTTGGAAGCTATCAGTAGGAACATAAAGGCCTTTGAACAGAATAGCTCATGCAAATGCTCTCAAGGCTTTATAAGGTGCTTCAAAGAACAAAGGACGAAGAATGTAAGAAATAAAGAAGTTAAACGGCGCGTAGAACGCTATAACTTTACACTATTGCTGTCAAACAAAGCAATACCCCAAGAATGCACAGTACGTACCAATCAAAGCTCAGGAATCTCCAGAGAACAGTGCCAACAGGTATATCATTTTTTGGTATACATCTCAATTTAGCCTCATCATTCTATCACATGGAACCTTCCATAAGGGTTATCATAAGCACTAATGCTTAGTACCAACTAGATTACAAGGGTCAGGAATTGTAACAGCGGGAAGCCAGAACAGGACGGGAGGGTCCTATCGGCGCAATGGATGAAGCATATCAAGGAGCCGGTGGATAACCAAGCGGCCTGCGAAGTCTCATTTATAGTTAGGTATATCAATAGATGCCACTTCTATAGTATGTGGAGTTAGTCCTTCGGGGGATTTGTTCTTATATCAACTTATTTATTTTATCTACCTTATAATATTATACACAGACTGTTATGTCCTACTTCGTGACGTCATTCGTCCATATCCACAACACCCCCGGGGATGAATCGCAGCTTCTGAGCATTATTTACAGAGCAGTACCGAGGGGCGTCTGATGAACAGGAATCTAGTTCTTTAGGCTTCACATAGAAACCCAAGTGTTTTATGATGTCATAGATGGAGCACGACATATCTATACATGATTATCGTATCCTCAACTACTACCGAGGTCACAGAAACTATAGGAATTAAGTTTCTTACAAATGCATAGTGACCTTCAGGGGAGAATAATCAGTCCAACTAATCCACAGCAACAACAACCCCGTTCATCCGACATCTACATGTGACATTTATCTACCGACACTACCCCCCCATCGGGTAATCAATGTGGCTGATCTACACAACACCTCTAACACATTTGGAATCCTAAGTATAAAACAACTAATACACCTCACACCCCCCATATCAAAACACCCCCAACGCCCACCCCCAAAACAAACCACACCAAAACCACAGAAAAAGAAGAAGAAGAAAAAATGAGCAACCCCCTCCCCCTCCCAGAGGGAATAACCACCCGCCTAATCCCCACAAAAACCCTAACCTTCCACATCCTCGAATCCAACCCGGACCCCAGCACTCCCCGCCCCCTCCTCCTCCTACTACACGGCTTCCCCGAACTCGCCTTCTCCTGGCGCAAAGTCATCCCCCCACTAGCTGCAGCAGGTTACCACGTCGTAGCCCCGGACCAGCGCGGCTTCGGCCGCACAACAGGCTGGGACACACGACCCTTCTCGGAGGTCGATCTGCACACATTCACGCTCACCAGCTTCGTCCGGGACATGGTGACCCTCGTACATGCACTGGGGTATCGATCTGTGCAATGCGTGGTCGGACATGACCTCGGGGCCGTCACGGCGGCGATGTGTGCACTTGTACGGCCAGATTTCTTTAAGAGTGTTGTGTTACTGAGTCATCCGTTTAATGGGAGTCCTGTTTTGCCATTTGGAACTGCTGATGGCTCCTCCTCCTCTTCTTCTTCTGGAGAGGGGGAGGAGAAGGGTGGAGGAGGGACGGAGTCTGCAGCGGGGAACCATGTACATGGAGAGCTTGCGGCGCGGGGTAGGAAGCATTATAAGTGGTATTATTCGACTGAGCCTGCGAATGAGGATATGGTGGAGCCTGTGGCTGGGCTTGGGGAGTTTCTGCGTGGGTACTTTTATCTGAAGAGTGGGAGTTGGGATGGGAATAGGCCGTTTCCGTTAGAGGGGTGGACGGCGGAGGAGTTGGTGAAGTTGCCTTATTATTATGTTATGCCATTGGAAGCCGATATGCGGGAGGCTGTACAGAGGCATATGGAGTCGGAGTCGGAGGTGGCGGTTGCGGCTTCGAAGGCGTGGTTGTCTGATGAGGAGTTGGCAGTTTATGTGGGTGAGTATGCGAGGACGGGGTTTCAGGGTGGGTTGAATTGGTATCGCGTGCGGACAGCTGCTGGGGGGAGATATACCGGGGATTTTGATGTGTATGCTGGCCGGAAGATTGAGGTGCCGGCGGCTTTTGTGTCGGGGAAGTTGGATTGGGGGATTTATCAGGAGCCTGGGGCTTTGGAGAAGATGGTGGATGGGAGGGTTTGTTCGGATTTTAGGGTGTTGAGGTTGGTGGATGGGGTTGGGCATTGGGCGCCTCAGGAATGTCCGGAGATTGTGGTGGAGATTATTCTGGAGTTGTTACGGGGGCTGTAGGTGATTCTCTACCCTATGTAAGTGCCGGGGTGGTGGCTTGCCTAGTTGATGATAGAAGGTAGAAGCTAGATAAGAGTAATATGAAGTTTTACATTGATTAACTCCGTCATGCCAGATACTATATACTAAACTGGTTTCCAGACATCCGTAAAAAAAAAGGTAACTATATTGGGTATGTACGAGTGAAGTCAATGTAACAAGCATGCACAATTAGAGGATGGAAGATAAACATAAGCATTTACATCATCATAACGCCCATCACAGCCGCTAATACCGCAGGTAGTAAGGTCGTAAACGTCCCTCTTGTTGCTTCATGTGCAACAGCATCCGACGTCAGCGACGTTGCAGCGAAGATCTGTGAGAAGCTGATATGACTCGAGTTGAAGCAGTTATCGCGGGTGACCTCGGTGACGTCTTCGGGTTCCGCGAATTCGATGTCCACGCACTGCGACATATCAGCACATATCTATGAATAAGACCCAAGGCATATATAACATACATTGTACAAGGCGGCGCCATGTTTAGCCGTCTCGACGAGTTGAATCGTAGCATGATCGCCTGGACTCACACTGATGTTGGCCGGTAACGGGACCTGTGGCAAGCAAACTGTGCCTGGGTACGGCTCATTGGAAGGGCCATTAATCTGAAAAGGTGGGATCATGGGATGGCTCATATTCTCGGGTACTGTGCCAATGCCCAAGTTGATGTAGATGAATGCTGTGGCGTGACCCTGGAACCAGCCAGGTTGGAAAGAGATCGCACCGCCGCCGACAGGCCACTTGGTTCGGTTCGTTGATGTGGGCATACCTCCGCCTGTGGGATAAGCGATTGTTAACAGAATAACTTATTTGGGCTATTGTTGGGTCATCGTACAAGGATAGATCCATTGTTGTCCATAGGGGTATATTAAGGAGCTGTTGTCTGTTGCGTTGGGGCTCATAGCCACCCCGAGACCGTTGGCTTCCTCGACGGTGCCGTTTGTATGTAAGTTGTTCCCTCTATAGCCCGGATAAACGATGACCGTGTGGGCATTTGCCAAGCCCAGACACATAAAGAGGAAGGCCATCCATTGCGATCGTGATGATTGGAATGTCCTCATGGTATACAGTATGAGGCTCGACAGAGATGTCGATTTAGAAAGGGAAGAAAAAAAAAAGTAAAGGTGAAAGCGACAACGACAGAGCGCAGAGATACAAAACTCTCTTGAACCCTCTCGACTTAGAAACACATCCGATATTCAAGCCAACGCGACGTCAACCAATATGCGACCAGTTTAATCGTTTAACACGATCATCATCGAAACAAGCTTCCAGCAACTTAAGGAAGATGGGCGGGTAGACAAGACTTTTTGAGGGGCACAAAGCATGGTCTTAATCCTGCAAACGCGCTCGCCTCCAGACCCAGTGGGGAGGAGATGATCATGTTGGACGAGTGAGGTGGGCGAGGAGATGTGATCCAACCCGCAGATGGGGGAGTGCAACACAAAACTCTGTGAAAACCTTTGACAGCTGCAGCATGGCATTGGATGTGCGCGAGAGGAGTAAACAGTTGATCAGCGCCTGGGATTGGACCGACCCAGAGCTCCGAGACGCTCACTGCAGGCGGCATCACTTTCGGCAGCGTGATTCGCCGTCTCATTCGTGGAAAGCCTGTCCTGCAAGCGCCCCTAATCGGACGCTAACAAAGGCACATCACTGCCGCTATCCAAAGGCTGGGCGCTTACAGAGATCATCCGAGAAATGAAAACCCCTGATGGGGTGTTTGACAGAATAGCATAGTGTAAGTAGCATCGGAAATAGGCAATGCTGTCAATATTGAATCGTTGACATTTACCTCAAGATACAATCTGGAAGATAAACCATATAGAAGACTGATTTGTTTGGTTTGTTCGCGATGCAAACCCAAATCCCCCGATAAGATAACGAAAATCCCACTCTTGACCGCCCGCATCGCGATCAATCGCACCACCACCACCACCACCACCATGCTCTCAATTTCAACACCTACCCGAAATCCCCGTTAAAATCCCTGCAATAATGCCCCACAGCAACCGCAAGAGAAACCTCAATCACCATAAGCGTCTCCAAGTCACCGACTCCAGCGGCTGGACGCACGTCACCACGGGCGGAAAAAGCGCCCATCGAGCTCTGCGTACCACCCAACAGCACCATGACAACCCAGAACAGGGCGAACAACCCCAGATCCTTGTCCCCGCCGAAGCGCCGGCGCAGTTGAATTTGGAGAATCTCCAAGCACAGTTCCGGGGCTATCGGCAACGATGGGAGGGGTCAGAGAGTTGGAGGGTGGTCGAGAGCGCATTATCGTCTGCGACGGTGAAAGTGGATCGCATTGTCTGTATTGGATTGGGAAGTCCAAGCGGGTTTCTGAAGGGTGGTTGGGTGGATAGGAGGAATGTGTCAATGTACCAGCTCGCCGGGTTAGTGAGTGTTGTGGATTTGATGAGTGAGTCTTACGTTCTCGATCTTCCTATGCTTCTACAGGCGGGTAAATAATTTACATGCTGACAATACCTGATTAGAAAAATCAATCCCGAATCTCGAAGTCTTTGCTCAGGACCCCGTTTTCAATACCCATGACAGATCCCTGCTCGCTTCTCTTGACATTACCGTTCTCGACCATCCCCATGGCTTTGAAAAAGTCTCCCCTAGCGCTCTCCTCTATTGTCCCGGCGCGGAACGGACGCACCTGGAACAACTGCTTTCTCACGCGCCTGCGCTGGTTTTCGGTGGCCCGTTAGAAGATATCGAGTCGGAGGCTGTGAAGCAGTTCGTGTTATCAAGGATGTCCGGGAGGATTCCGCGGTTCGAGGACATGGAACATGCTTTCTGGAATATGAGAGTATACTCGCCTGGGAAAGGTGAGCAATAAATGAGAAGCCGACATATTATTAACATTCACTGTAAATACCTTTGTAAGATATGATTCATGACTTTCGTCTAGACTAACTGAATAGGAGTAGAATGCTACTGCCAAGAAACTCTATCAACGAACATATGGATGCTGAATTGAAAGTAGTATTTGCAAAAGTCTGAATCACCCCATCAACGTCGAGTGTTCAGAAGATATATACACAGTGACACTCTTCCATCAACCATCCAGCTATGCATGTGCAACATAGAAAGACTCTCAATAGTTCACACAAAAAGAAGATACCAGAAACGCATCAATCGAACATTTCAACCATCCATTAAATTACAAACCAAAGAGCAGAATATAACACCGAAGCGTATCCTTGCAAAGCCTATACTGCATCGTGAAAAGGAATGTGGTCGTTATCATAAAGGAGAGGAAGGAAAGACGGGGTAGAGAGGGAAGGGTGTCGTGAGAATCGTAGGAAAGATCATGAGGTGCGACATAATCAATGGAACCATTAATTATGCGGCTGTCTTGCCACCACAATCAGGAATTTTGAGCCCTGGCTTCAACTTGCGCGCGGCATCCATAAGACCCCATTTATCTTCCCAATTCTCATCCTTGGTGTTATACTGGATCTTCCACGGCTCATCGAACGCCTCGAACCTAAGAACCTGTTAGAATATGGTCCATCTGAATTTAAACGGGGGCATACCAAAAGTAATCTGTGCCATTCTCCAATGCTTGGCAAATCCAATCCGACATAAATTGGTTCATTTCATCGATGCCAGCCACGGAGCCAGATTTATCGTCCGTACACTTATTGTTCGAACCACAATCGTTACCTCCACCACTTGGCCACCCTACCTCAGATATGACTTGCTTCTTATTTGTGCCCTTCGTTAGCGGGACGTCGTTTTCGTTCCAGAAATTCCAGGTCCAGCTGGCAGCTTCCTTAGCTGTAACACCCGCAAAGAATGGGTGCACGTTAGACATCACTAGATCTGTGGCCGTGACAAGATCTTCCTTCCAGTTGTCACCAAGGTCGGATGTCGCTATGGGGAGGTCATAGTTTTTCTCTTTGAAGTGATTCCTCACATCATCCATATACGAGATCAGCTTCTTCTTCGCACTTGCGATATCATTGCCCGCCCGATACAGTGCTTCGTTACCGACAATGGCTCCCTTGAAAACGGATATATCTTTCGTACCGTCCAGGACCTTGTACAGTTGCTTGATTTGCCGATCATTTGTCGTGTCGTTCGAGTCGATCCACACTCCTAGCCAGACCTTCATGTCCTTCAGTTCTAGTCTGTCAATAGCATGTAAGACCATTTCTGTTTGATTGCAATCAGTGCCGTAGAGCCGGACAGTGTTGGTCAATTGTGAGAGCACCGCCACATCACGCGTGACGTTGTTTTGCGAAGGTGGGTATTTAAGACAGAGCGGATATTGGACGCCCCAGGGAGTATAATCCATGCCCGGAAATACCTTATGGAGGTCGGGATTGTTCATTAAATCTTTGATTTCCGAGGAATCTTTAGTGAGGTCGCCATTCGATTCGGTATCGCTGGATGCCGATTTTGTAGTATCGGGGTTTTCATTCTCTCGATTTCCTAGAGTACCACCGACAGCACCGCCAACAATCGCCCCGACCACAATGAACGCCAAGGCGAGGCCTACAATCCACCCACGTTTGCGACTTCCTCCCCCAGGTGTAGGTTTGGTCCATCCGCTCTTTTCTCCGGCCTCCAAGCCTGCTCCGGGCACAGGCCCATAGGATGGATTGTCGGCTTTCTTCGACTTGAAGAAGCCAAATAGCCCACCTGCGGCGGCTCCCCCAGCAGCGGCGGCTGGAACTGCCCTCGCACTTTGACTCGCAGACTTGCCATTCGGGGCAGGCGTGAAGCCATCATCCCCATCATCGGCGATCTCATCAGGGTTTATGACGAGGGGATAGTCCCCCGCGGCGCTGTAGGCCGATTGTCGTTGATATGGGCCTGCATCCATAGCCCCCACACCCTGATACGGGCTATCAAATAAACTACGTTGGGATGGGTTAGAGCCACCGGGAGTCAGTTGGCCTGCGGGAGCAGCGGCGGCACCTAATGCGACGTTCGAACCGTAAGAATCTCGGGGCCGCAGGTTATCGGTGCTTTCGTGCGATCCGCCGCCTGGGGGAGTTGGAACGTAAGGGTTGTCGGATCCGGTAGTGTTATAGCCTCGTTCAGCAGGCATATTGCGTCCGTCTGTATCCCTAAAAGCGTCAATTCCACTCTGACGGTTATGGGAGTTTGCAACGCCAAGGGCGATACCGCTGATACCACCGCCCACAGCGGCAGGGCCAAGATTGTCCATTCCTGGCGTCGTTGAATTGGTGCGCATCGTTTGCGTGTGCCCCGAATGCTGAACCCAACCCCGATCGCCGTGTTCGTGCGCCGACAGAAAGCCGCTGGAAGGCGAGCTTCCCATCGCCTGGCTTCTGGCAGAAACCGGGGACACATCGTTGTGCCGTGGAGGGCTGTTCATGAAATGTCCTTCTTGAGAACGGATTGGTGAAACATCTCCTGCGTCTCCCGCACCGTCATCACCTTGGTTGAAGCTGAATGACCGGTGGGGACCGGACATCGTTATGGGAAATAAGCGGTAGTGGTGATTTAAATCGTGTATTTAACGGTTGTTGTTAAGTTTTAGACCAAAATTCCCGAAAACCATAAGATCTAGGCCGAAACTGAGAAAATACCCAATATTAAGGCTCCCGAAGGATGGATGAAGTGAAACAGGGAAGTAAACGAGCAAGCAAGGAGCCGAATCAGGCGAGGACAGCGCAGAGGCAGTAGTGGGTTGATCGATGGAGAAATAGAAGGCCCTGAAAGTACCGGATCAGCGGGCAGGGACAGAGTCTCGAACCACGGTTCCCGAGCCGACCCAGACGAGTGTCTGGATCATCCACGAATCGAAACGGGACCTGTGTCAAATTGAGTATGCTGAACACTTTCAAATCAGAGGCACAATAGAGCACCAAAGAGGGGACATACTGGAAGACAATCTGACAATGTCACCAAATTAAACGTGACGGGATGTGAGGGGGGGGGGGGGGGCACAGCCCATCAGCGGGAAGTATGTATGAAAGTAGGTATGTAGATCGCACGACAGGAAACTGGGGAGAAGGGGGAAGAAGAGAGAACGATGGAGAACAAGGCCCGCCAAAGATTGAACAAGAAAAAGGAAAAGGAAGAGAAGAGCAAGTCGGCCGTCAAATGTCTACTTGATACTAGACAAGACAAAAGAAGAAGAAAGAGGCCGACTGCATGCGGAAGATAGACGCAAAGTTGAGTGGCGGCTGGTGACCCTGACAACCATTACCATACGTACATGTACAGGGTCCAAGGGTCCAATCCTGTCCCGGAGGAGACCAAAAATACCTCCACTCCCACGTTACCTCGTCTAGACTAGTCCTTTTCCAGCCTTCTCCCCATCTTTTTTTGCGAGATCTGTCAATGTCCGGTTCCATTCCAACTTATCACCCAACCCTGAATGCGGCCTCTGTTACAGCACAACTTCTAGAATATTATGGCTGAACATGATAAATCAGTATCCTACTCTAACACCTCCACACTGGTCAAATCTATCAAGTACTACCCTCTCCAGTCGACCGCTCCCGGACATGCACACGTAAGCTTTACACAGTATGCGCACATGCCTCGGTTTGTGTCTCAGAAGCCATGATCACTGTATGACCTGCCCTCTCGTGGTGCAGAGCTTATATGAATTTAATGACATTATTCAAGCTTGGACTGCATCAACGACCCTCGTAGTATTTACAATTCTTCGGGATCTTATTTTCTCTTATTCTGTTCTCTTTTTTTTTTTTCTCTTTTTTTCCCTTACTTTCCATTGGCCCCCACTCCCTTCGCATAATTGTTCTCATTTAGACTCAATCAAAAAAATCGAAAACATTCTGATGTCTCGGGATTGCGTTCCCGTCGCATTCCGTCCCGTCCTCTGTCCGAACTTTAATCAGAGATCTATAAATATTCATTCGGATGAAGGAAGTCGGGAACATCAATTATTAGGAAGGTTTGGCGATCATATTTAGAAAACGAAGGGCAAAAAAAGAAAAAGAAAAAAAAAAGCGAGAGAGAAAAGAAAAAGAATCACGAAAACGTGCATCCCATTCGTTCATGGTACATGCAATAATTCATTGACAACATACGGAGTACATAATATCCATATCACATAAAGAAATCATTTTTCCGTCCCAAATCCCGTCATAATCATATCTTCCTGCTGGCATAGTCATTACGGTCATAACAGTGTGTCATGCAAGACAGAAAGGAATATAAAGAAGAATAAGAAGAAAGGGAAAGAAAAGAAAACATGTCCCACCCCCAAACACCACAACCCCATAAACAAGCTATAAACCCCCGTATTTCCGGCTCTGGAGACACCCATGATCTCTAAATAATGGGTATAGTGACCATGTTTCATACCCCAGGTTCACTGCCGGATTGAAGCACGGACTTCATAAAAGTACTGTAAGTAATGATTGCAGAAAAGACGTCAGAGAATCGGTTTCGGCACGACGATCGACGACAGTCTCTATCGATCTAGGTTTCCTAAGCCTCAACTTCCTCTGCGCTGCGTCGGGATGCAGAGTATGTATTTGCCCCACTGACCCGGCCTAGAGGAGCTGTTGGTCGTCTTTTCCGCTCGAGAAATCTTCGTTTTCCGGCTCGGGTCTCGAAGTGTCGGGGAATTGCAGTCGGTTCCTGGCCCGCAGCCAGCATAGTACTGCGCATTTTGTTTCGATACGCGTCAACTATTTCCAGGAAATTGGTTAGTCTCTGCTGTCATTCCAATTCCTCCTTTGAAACTCGTGGTAAGGGAGCCACGTCGATGACACGGGTGTGGGCGATGGACAGTTTCCCGATCCGTCGACGCCACATGTAAGGGATGAAAAGGTGTATGGGGAATTACGCACGAGAACGCTGTAGGAACAGCATGCGCCCAGCGAAGACACGACTTTGGCTCCAACTCATTCGATAACCCAGGTCGTTCAATAAGACTTCCTTATTTCGACGTGCTCGAGACAGTTTTGGAACAGCAATTTCACTCTCCCCTTCGACACTGGGGGCTGGGACCAGAATGCGCCCGACAGTTGGGGTTTCCTCATCATCCTCGTCATTCTCGTCCTTGATGTATCTTCTTCCAGGAATGACTCGGCCGGGAGGGTTCTTCATTTGAATGGGAAAGTATGTTCGAGGGTAGACGGAGTTCGACATTCGGTATGAGTCGGGGATCTCATTCATGTCCACCTGATCCAACATAACTTTGACACGAACGCGGCAACCCCGCTGATTATCGTCGACGAGTATAAACTTGCGGCGTTTGCCCTCAGGAAATACGCCGAACAACGCATCATTGCTTGGGTTGCGCTCATCATCGTCGTTGCCGTCATCATCTTCGACTTCCTCTATCTTGCTTGAAGACGTAGCAACAGCCGGGTGCCGCCCAAGGGCGGCGATTCCACTATCCCGAATGAGAGGGGGTATTGAAGGGCCCCTAGCACCCCCTGAAGGAGGTGGAAAGGCAGGGAAGCCGTGAAATACCTGGGCAGTGCGAATCTCCGTTGGTGAATGTCCAGGAGTCGGATGACCGTCCGGAGCAGGTGGACGATTGGTACCATTCCCAAAATCAGCGGTACCTGTATTATGAACAGACCAGGTTGTATATTAGCCTACACTGAAATGCATATTGTGGATCGTGATTCAGGGCGTCGAGGGTACAGCGTCGATGGTAAAATAACAAACACGAAAGGGTATGGGTAAAACAGTAGAAAGACGAAGGCCACTCCAGACACAATACAAATACATAGGGTACAATATCCACCACTTCACAAGACCTCCTCTGTTCAAACATGGTATCCTTCCGCACGGTGTTATGAAAATATAGATGGATGGTACATGATATTAAGATAAGACCGCCGTTTAATCAATCTTGAGGATGGTGGCGAAAACAAATCATACGTGGTGGAACATACCGCTTACTTCCTCATTACTCGTATTTCCCTCAGGTTGAGCATGGTGGTGATGCAGTTGCGGAGGGCCCATGGCTAGAGGACCCAATGACGGGCGTGGACCGGGAGCTGTCAGACTCGCACCGGGAACACCGGGTGCAACAGGTGTAGCAGTGGCCATGTGAGAAGGCGGCTGTGCTGGGAGCCCTTGCCGTCTATTCATCTTGGCCATCCTTCTCACACGCCTGCTTCGAAGTCGGGGATCTTGATTGCTATTTCTCCAGCTGTCAACTGCACGTTGGATCAACCCCCGTTTTCCCCTCAATGCCGGGTTAAGCTCTGCCAAAGCCCATCCAACAGCATTACATTCTGTTTCGTAGACTAGTCTGTTACCTCTGTATTGGTCCTTACTGCAGCAGGCTCGAGGATAGACACAATTCTCCGTCTTGAACTCCTGGCTTAGGCTATCCACGTTAACGGATTCAACATCACAACGGATGGTATATTCCATCTTCACACGGTCCCGAGAGTACTCAAAAGCAATCCACTGGACTCCGTTGCTGTCCTGGCGTACGACCAATGGGGTGGTGGCTGGAATGGGGCCTGGTGCAGCGCTAGTACTTGCTCCGATAGCTGAGCTGTGATGATGATGCACACCGCTTGGAGGGATTGGGGCACTAGTCGCTGCAGGAAGTGGTGGGTTCAAAACTGTCCGTTGTGGAGGTGTCGGCTGTTGCTGAGCCGTAACTGTGCTGGGGCTAGTCGCCATGGTGACAGCTGGTGCTTGGGTATGGGGTATAGGCGCAGAACTGGTCTGGTGAGGCAATATCATCGACTGCGACGTAAGAGGGTGCTGTGATGAGTGTGCGTACGGTGAAGGCTGCACAGGGTTTATAGGAGAATATGGTGGGTAGCCATACATCTGCGATGCCATCTGTGGCGATTGGCCGTAGAGATTCCGGCTGTGCTGCTCATGTGACTGAGAAGTTACTGATGCCGGAGAACCGGACTGTGGTGTTTGGTAGATTGGAGGGTAAGGCCGCTGCATCTGGGTTGCTGTTGCCATCATTTCAGGTGGTCCTAGCAACGAGTTAGTGACGAAAGAAAATGGCCCGAATGGAATTCCTGAAACGGTTGGTCACTCGATTGTGCTCTAGCTTCAGGAACTATAAGGCCGGCTATGCCTGTAGAGGATATAGAGTGTCCATAAGGGCTTCTAACTCACCACTTGAGGGATACTGTGCTGGTGCACTTGCTGCTGTATATGGAGGATGGGATGCGTAATACGCTGGCTCTTGTGTGGGTGGTCCGTACGGGTTCTGATGGTGCAGAATTCCGCTTCCCAGGGTGTGGGGGCCGTATGATCCAGAAGATAGACTTGCGCTGGGCTGAAGAGGCGAATTGGGGTGCTTTTGCTGTTGGACAAGACTCGCTGGCCTTGGATGTTGAAGTTGAAGATGTGGTGGGCCTTGATGCCCTGAGTGTCGAAACTAGACACAGACCTAGTTAGCACTTGTCTATAGCCTGCTATTCTAGGAAAGACTATTGGAACAAAGTCTCCATGGTTAAGCAGAGAAGGGCAGCAGATTGCGATATGAGATTGCACGCTCTGATTAACTGGGTTGACTCATTTTGTGTTGGCAATGATCCTTGAAGGTCTGGATGTAGGGGGGCTCCACAGAGCCAAGTTCATAGCATTGCAAGATGTTGCAGATAGCTTGGTTCCAATGGTGGATCTATGCATCAAAGATAGAAGTAAATCGGTGAAGCATTTCACTCGACATCACCACTGAATTCAATAGGGAAGGAGACACCAAATTCCCTTTCCTGTTTTCCTGTACTCTCCATAGAGAGTTATCCAAGAGTTCACTGAGCAGCTCAGCACAAACTTGATGCCAAACACGTTGCATGAACGCGTATGCCACATTGATGGGAGGGTCACCAACAAATGGTCTTGGCGAGGCCAAACAACGCAGTATCTCAATGCCTGGGGTCAGGTATAACAGCAGAACGTATTCAGGTTCCTCATAGCTCGGTGATACAGAAAGTGGTTCATGCTGGGGCTTGTGGTTTGCGAAGGCATCCACATTCGACTTCAGGGGTGAATTCAACTCCGGACGTAGTCAAGATACTAATTGAAACAAAATAGCAAAGGGAGCAGGTGGCCCATGGTTCTGCCTCAGGTTATAGGCAAGCATACCCATGGATGGAGCTCTCTGAGTGATCGTGACAGGGAAGATAAGTGGTAGAACTGACGACGGTTCTTGAGTACAGGCCCAAGAGTCCAGGATCTTTAGCTTATTGCCGAGTTTCTCTTGGTAAACCTCATGCAATAGCTGGGTTGTCCTTGGATGGAAATGGTGCTATTGGAATGCGACTTTGAAACAGAATCCAACGCGATTCTAAAACAAAATAAAGAAAGAAAGAAACCAGAAACAAAAACAAAATAGCAGCACTTACATGGTCGTCAGCAGGTTCGTCTTTGTATTTGGACGTCGATGGATGGGCTAGGTCAGTCTGAACCATGCCGGTCATGACTGACCTTTAAGTGGTCTGCAAACGAACTGTCCTGTTATGATCGATGGATTCGACCGGTAGACTGTGACCAAAGGCAATTTAGGTAATGTTCTATTAGAGTTCTCTTTGGAGAAAGGATAAAACGGAAAGAGATGTTTTGGGAGACGACAACGTTTTCGAAGTGGCCACGGCTGTTGTGACAGAACTGCACGGGTCATAAACCAACGAGCGGCTGACAGCAGGGTAGTACCTCGTTGGGCTATAGCTCTAGACTTTGAGGCAAGGGATCTCTTGATGAAAGATCAAGGGTGTGCTGCAAGAGCCAGTGTAACGTGGAGGGTTCCAGGGTTGTTATTTAGCTGCACCGGAGGCACATCCTTCAGGTTGACAGGCGTCAGAACAGAGAAAGGAAACTATCCCCAATGTGGAATGGGAGGACCGGGGGGGAGAGGGAAAAAATAATTAGGGAAATAATTAATAAAAATAAAAAGGAAAAGGAAGATAAAAAAAATAGAGAGGGCAAAGGAGCGAGTGAGTGGTGGGGATATCAGGAGGGAGTTTGTAACTAGCGGGAAGGTGGTGTAATATGGACCAGGGTGGATGCAGGATACAGGAGAACGATGCGATGTGAATGTGACAACCTTGGGAGGTGGAATGAAGCCCAGATTAAGCCTAGAGCTTGGAACTGGGGCCGAGAGATGCTATAGATTAGATGTCTGGGAAGGATGATTTGCAGCATGCAGCGACGGTGCGTGGAAACGAAGAATGAAAGGACCCAGAAGCCGGACGAACCTTGTACGGGCAGAGCAAGGACTTTCCTTCAAACGCAAAAAGAATAGTGTGCAGAAGACGACCGTTGAGCGTCCACGTCGAGTCCTGGTTTCGGTGTATTTTCTGATTTGCTTCCGGATTGATTGTGAATAATGAAAAAAAAAAGAAAAAGAAAACCAAGAGAAGTCGAGGGGAACAGATCGTGAAAAAGGTTAAATATAAGAGTACTTTTTTTGTTATCTTGAACTTCGTAAAAAAGGATAAAAGAAGAAAATAAAAAAAAATGATTTAGTAATTTATAAATCAACGAAAACAAGTTCCAAATAAGAAAGACAAAGACAAAGACAAAGAGTCGGAGTGACCCGCTGAGTGATGTGACGACAATTTATGATAATGGAAATCACCGTGTGCCAATAGTCGGCTCTTAACTTCTTGTACCCTCCAAAGGAACCAGAGATATCGGAGGGGAGCAAGTAAGAGAGAGGGAGGTGGAGGGGAGGAGGTGGTAAATAAAAAAAAAGAAAAGAAAAAAACCAAAAGAGAAGGAGAGGAGAGTAATACTACATATCTAGACTGTCAATCGACAATTGTCTTTAATATGGTAACGGTAGAATTAGTTAGTACTTTTATGTATGTAGGTGTTGCAGAGGCAGTATGAATACTGCTGATAGCCATGTACAATTTCCATCACAAGTACTCCTAATAATAATGAGAATAATAATTAAAATTATGGCACTAGTAAATTATAATAATCTTGAGCCATGACTACAATTATTGGTATTATTATTATTATTATTATTATTATTATTTTATAAAGATAGAATTCTCAAATAAGAAAACAGAAGGGTAGAGAAAAGAAAATATGAAATAAAGGACAAGGGAAAAAGAAAAGGCTCTGTCAGACACATGCAGCTAGGCAAAGTTCTGTTAACATTGCCCACACCATCAGACCAGACCGGGAATGGTGAGGGAGAGCGGATGTGTGTGGGCATGGGTGTGTGTCCCCAGGCGGATTAAGTGTGTGCCTGTATGGCTGTGACAGATCGGGTTGGGCACGATCATTGATCGCTTGCTTTCTATTTTTGCTTTAGCCCTGTCGCAATCAATGTTACCTTTCTTTTCTCTCTTTTCCTTTCTGGGACTATGATGGAGGTTAGTGGGCACTTAGTGCCATTGTTGTCTGGGAGGGAAAAAATAAATAATCATAATAATGATGATGGTAATGAGCGGGAAAAAAAAAAGAGGATTAGAAAGAACGGACATGACTGCAACCAAAAATCCCAAATCTAAAATTCCCCATTGGTATCTAGAAAGTCGCATAACCCACTCCAACCTCTTTAGGTTTGGAAACTTTGGCTTGGATGGTCTGGAATAATGAAGATTGGCGCCGGGAGGAATAGGCACAGTACAGTAGTCAAATGTAGTTTAGTTTGGTTTGGTTTAGTTCATCGGGGGGAAGTCGGCGGCTATGTGGGTTATTATTCTCTTAAGCCTTTCAGTCATAGTGCCCCTTCTTCAAAACAAGAAAAAAGTTTAGTGGAAGTTAAGGAAGCTAACGTCGTGTTCCAGGTTTGGGATCTCGTCGAGGCCAATTTCAGGTACCACACAGGTCAGCTTGTTTCACTCACACGAGCAAGTCCAGGATACCCACCAGCCATCCGAGAACGAGGATCATCGGCATCGTGACTTGAGACGGATCAGGAGCATCAGCCATCAATCCATGATCTCCCTTCCACTGACAAACCAATCTAAAATTGATAGCTTCGTGCTGTACCCTACCTCCACTTAGTGCATATGGAACCAGTAATTCAGTATCAGTGGGATCGTCTACTGTACTTAGTACTACGTAGGTAGATTGGTCTGAGGTAGTAGTATGCTTGCATTGTATGTACATACATCCAGAGGCATATCAAACATTGCAAACCGTCCATATATTGTGACCAAGAGACCATGGCGGTGTTGGTAATTAAGATGATGATAAAAATAATCATTCTGGGCTGCTGCGCAGCAAATATGGCCCGACTTACAATTTTTCTTTTCTAGTTGCCTGTTCATTTTGCCTTTTTCCCTCTTTTACTTTCTGGGTAAATCAATGTTCTTTTTCTTGTCCTAAGCCCGGAGTTGGTAGTAGCAAACTTAACGCAATAATACGCGCGACTCGATCTGGTTACACTTCGGTATGGAAACAACCGATCTGACTTGCTCCCGTCAGCCTTGTTCCCACTTTTCCAAACGCCACACGCCATTCCAATCCACCCCTCCCGAGCCATCCATCAATTAGAACCCACTCGTGAGGGGCACACCGAGCAGCTACCTAATGATGATGCTACTATGTTAGGGTTCCGAGGAGAAGAAAAGCAACACGAGACACTGTCAATAATCCAGAACTACGAATTGTAACTTCCTAATTCATTCCCCGTCCCTCCCTCTTCGGTCCCGTCCAAATAAACTCGAAACAGCCTAACGGCGTTCGGCCGGATGATTCCCCCTTACTTACCTAGATGAGGATGTCACTTACTGCTGAGCCTGAGAGATACTTGTGTAACCCTAAGCCGTAAAGGGGCAAGCGGCTGATCGATCATTACCCTCTTCTGTTTTTGTTGCGTATCAGCAACCAATCTTTGCACCGTGCATTTCAAACCCAACCCAAGATTAAGTAAAAAAAAAAGAAATGAGGTCAGAAAAATAATGTAGAAAGTCCAAAAGAAAGGAGAGAGGGAAAATATGGATATGGATATGAATAAAGAAAGAAATTGCGATAACTTACCGTTGCAATTAGCGATCGAGTCACCCTGTCATCGTTTGGTTGGGGTTTCCGGGTGCCCCAGAGACATCCTCGGAGCCGTAGCCACAACGCTATCTACTTAATTTGAGTTGTCCGTCGGGGCTCGCTTGAATCTCCAGATTCCCTCGAACTACCAGCCTCTGAAGCGTCAGGATTTCATGCCCCTCCCCCAACACACATGTACTTCCGTGCAATCAGCCTGTGCACCCACCTGGCTTAGTGACTCTTGGCATTTTTGGAAAGCGACACTTCGAGGCCCTGCCTTTTTATTTTTTTTTCTTTCTTTTTTTTTTCCCTCTTCTTTCAAATTTACCTTCCAAATGAGACATGAAGCCCAAAGTAATAAAAGAAGTAATAAGGCAGTCTCGGCCACATTGCAACAGAGGCATTTTTTTTCTGAGCTAAGATAAGCTCCCCCATCCATTTCCCAAAACATAGACAAGCATGGGATTGGTCTCGTGCATCGTACCCATGTGAAAATTAAAACTGAATCTAGCAGCGGGTGCGCATAAGATCTCCATCTTGGAATTGCTGGGGTCTCCATCATGGCCTGTAGGTATCCGGACGTGCGTGCATGCCGCTGTTGATAATGTCAAAAGTAGTATCAGGGGAAATGATGCCTCAATCACGAGGTTAAGCAGTCGACAGATATGTGCATGTATGTATGCATGGGCGGACTTACTGTGGACAATATACTTTTTACTTTTGGTATCCTGCACTTTGCTCTGTGCACTTATTCTGCAGTCTATGCTAAGCCCTGAATAGATGCTACCTAGGTACCTAGTATGAGAGGGGGTGCGCTTGTTGCTGTTACGCTTGTGGGCAATGGGGAGCTCCCTCAGCTGTCGTCGATAGTAAGCAACTCTCGTTCGTATAGCGTACCGTTCTTTGGTAGGTTTGGAACATCGGAAAATGCCCTTCCAGAACAGGGCTAGTGGGAAGGTCGTCGTCATCAAAAAAAAAAAATCAAATATCTCCCCTTTTCAGTTCACAACTGCTGCGCCGCTTCATCGCTTGAAAAATCAACCGGCCACTCCTCCAGGAGGCCATGTGTACTCCGTATGGCATGCTCACCACCTTAGCTGCCTTTTAGCGTCGGGTCAGTGGAGCATTTGGGCTGGACGCAAGCAACGGTGTCAGGCTTCCTCGGCCTACGATTGGCACAAGCCTTTGTGATCGATGCAGGGTGCTAAAGACCGCCCATCTTCCGCCTCCATAGTTCCGTATTCACCCCGGTCGCTTGCCGTTCACCGGCCACCTCTAATTATTCATCCTTTTTTTAATGATTTTTCTTTCTCCTCCCTGAGAGAGTATCTTGAAATGCCGCAGCTGATGGAATTTTTTTTTTTTCTGTTTTTTGGTTTTGGTTCACATGACTAGCGATAGTCCTTCTTTGTTGGATTGGAAATTGAAAACCCACTCACATATCGAACGTAGTTCCAGAACAATCTCAGACCCGTCTGGTTTGAAAAATCACATTGCAGCACTTGTGCAGACTTCAGCACGCAGGCAATTTGAGAAAGATAGCCGCGGTCTCGAGATAGTTTACCACAATAAAAAAGAGGGGCAAGTGGGCAAAGCTTTGGGAAACTATAGAGGCGCGGAGCCGACCTAAGGTACGGACAACTGGGGCTTTCAATTACCAGGACATACTCCGTACGGAAACAACCGCCTTGATCAGTATCGGTAGTGAGTTGTGATCCCATGGGGTACCGATCAACGCACATGGGGTTTTTTTTATTTATTTATTTATTTATTTGGCTGACCATGGCTTCGAAGTTTGCTCCGTACAGGGATTGTTTCGGGAGGCCGTGCTCGGAAACAACCATGCGTGTCGATTAGGGTTGTGGGAATTGCTAACAGGTTGAAGGTCACTAGGGAAAACATGCTTAACCGCTCCTGGCCGGCAGACTACGTTAGATCGTCGAGTGGATATGTTAGCTACCAACAGTGGGTGATACATCCTTTTCCCTCCTCCTCGATATCCAGCGCTTTACCTATGCCACTAGATCTCAAGAGACTGAGTCAACAAATGTGACGAGTTTACTAGCTCGCACTTTTGTTTGCTCTCCTGCTGTCAAGAGTCGTCACATACATAGTATGACTATTGCCTAACGAGTGGATGAGACTCGTCGCCAGCTGAAACCGATAACGAGCAGATTTATAATAACCGCTTTTAAGAAATAGTAATTAAAAAAAATAAATGAGCCCCCAGATGAAAAGGAAAAGCGGAGCAGCATCACAAAAAAAAAAAAGCTAAGAAGAGCGAACCACGGGGGGCTGTCTTTCCGACTCCGACCCCTGGGCGGATCAAACAAATCTCACAGGCATTGCTTGATATCGTCGGATCGACTGGGGCTGTGAGTTGATCCGCCGTGATACCCGTAGGTCGCTAAGCCTTCTGTATAAAGGACGGAGGAACGCTCCGTATACTCTATCAAGTTGGACTAAATCTTAAAGATAGGCGTTATAGTTATATCATTATCACTACTGTCAATTCTCCCTTTTCCTCCTTTCTATATGCAAGACATGTACAACCCAAGTTCTACCAAAAATATAACTCACAAAGCTAAAACGGCGCCAGTGTATGGAGTCCGAACAGAAATTTTTTTTTTTTTTAAATACAAAAAAAAAAAAAAAAAAAAAAAAAAAAAAAAAAAAAAAAAAAAAAAAAAAAAAAAAAAGGAAAAAAGAGAGAAAAGAAAAGAAAACCGGTAACTGTTCGAAAACTTAAAACACCAACACATACTACATGCCTAAAGACTAAACCCATAGAAGATTAACTTCCTTTCATCCAGTCGAAATTTAATATTACCACTAATTAATTTCATCCCCTCCCTTTCTACATTTGCCCTTTTAATCTCTTGGCTAGTATACTTCGGGAGATGATCAGCAACCGGGGGGTGTCATGCACATCAGATTTTGCGTTTTCCAAACGGATAATATTAATAACATGTTATCCCTGGTCAAAGAATAACGATCAACAATATTGCAAGAGGACAAAGGGGCCAGATAGGTCCCACGTTCCATACTTGACAGGTTTGTCTCAATGTACTCTAAAGGACTACCAGACAATATGATAGTGTTCAGTACGTATGTGCTACAGTGCTTACAGTACGACAAACCGCAATACCAATCTCGGTCTCAGCTCTGATACTCCTCATAATGATGTGAGTAATATAGACGTCATGCGATCCTAACCCATCACAGCCTCCTGGATGGACCATCTCGAATAATATTAAGAGTCATACTAGAACCAAAGATCACCAGCTAAGCCCAATCTTATCCCTATCAGGCATGCCTCCGTACGAAGTGTCACTGGGAAAAAACTTAGCCAGACGTCGTGACTCTTTCATCAACCTCCCTTACGATCCAGCCCCGCAGTCTCCGTCTCCATAACATCATGGTCCACTCTTTCTCCTCGGACATAATTGAGAGGGTAGGGGGTCAAATCGACGAGACTGGCCCATGATCGCCCAATGCCAACCCTGTAGAAAACAAAAAACCAAAAAAAAAATGATAATCATTTTTTTAACCGTTGGGTATTAGCTACAGGGTGGGGCGAAACCACCTCGAGCTGATACTGATACTACTCTACTCTGAGTCAGGTCCCCAACGGGCCCTGTCAAAGTGGGAAACGCTCCGCAAGGCTCACTCCTTGACCAGCCAAAGTGCTTAGACCAGAAACGAAATCTTGATCGTCTTGGCCATTCCTTGGCACGCCGTCCAGTCCCTGGCAGCTCTAACACCCCCCCCGGGACGACTCACTAGCTTCGCCTTGTTACCTTGGCTCAACAGGTGATCCATGTTTCCCCAACGTTCGGATCGATGACAAAGAGAAAAGTCGAGACAAAAGGGAACAAAAAAGCTAAACAACTATACGGAAACCCTATCTGAATTTTGTCATTCTTTAACCATGGGTCCCTGATTTGAAATAGTTCTCCCCATGGCACGACACGGCCCCAGTATCGGATATCCAAGCCGTAAGAAGCACCCGAGGGAGTTCTCCGTGGTAGATCTCCGAGAGTTACTACTACCTGGCCTTAGTCATCTCGCGTACCTTAACTCCGACAGCACTAGTCTCCCATCCCATCCATATACTCTTTCATTCTGATAAAAGGCAACTGTCTGTAAAGGCTTCGGTCTCGCCAGGCCGATTATGGCCGGCCTACTGCGCGATAAAACTGGTCTGTGTGATGATCCCCACTAGGGAGGAGGTGAGTGGTGAGAAGCTGGAGCATAGCGGAACTCCACCTCACCTCTGCCTCTCTTTGTCTCTTGTCTCATTCTCCCGTTGTTTTCATATTTTGAACCACTCATTCGCACGTTCCGGCTCGGTCCTATCCATCCGTACTTTAGCCCCCTTGTGCTCAGTACTATTGTCAAGCATATTACTGGAGTACATCTCGTAGTTATACAACCTTATCGCCGACCCATGCCGGGACGTCCCAACAAGGCCATTCCAGGATCCGCGTTCGTCCAGTCATTTTATACTACTGCATGGCCATTGACAGGCAGAAACAGACCATCAACTGAAACAAAAGTAAGGCTGGCAGACAGCATCTCACCACTACTAACAGTTTAGGGAGGGGTTACCATCGCTATTGCTATTACTATTACTACTATAATGAGGCCTATTATTATGATTATGACCATGACTATACTTTTTCTCCGCACGCAGATCCATGATAGTAAAAAAAAAAGAAAACCCCATTCAGTCTGCAAATGGAACGCCGACGCAAAAGAGCCGCTTACCCAAATAAGGTTGGTGGCAGGTTGACCTCAAAAAAAAGAAAAGAAAAGAGAAAGAAAAGGAAAAAAAAAAAAAAGCTGTGGCCGAAGCTCGGGAAGCCCGGTCGAAACAACACCTCCAACTTCGAACTAGTATGTCAGTGGAGAGGTACCGTGCCTTAGTACTCCGTAGCCTAAGTGTACACATAATCCACAATCCACAATAATTTCCAGTGCTGACCTGCTCGTTAGTAATCCAGCCTACACAGAATTACCCAACTAGTTCAACAAGTAGTGTACCCTCAAATATTAACAGGATCGTTTTATGGTTCCCTAAGCCCAACTAAACCCATTGTGTCGCGCCGGCTGTAGTACACGGAAATGACCGAACTTCTACCGCCACTAAGCAAACGTTATTTTTTTTTGGTGAGAGGTAACTAGGTAGAGGTTCGATTACCCGAGATTTGGTTTGAGAATAGTGACTGTACCGCGTACCCATACTCAGGTATTCAATTAGTATTTGCAGTGATATCGAATGATTGCCTATGTTGTTGGATGGTATGGTATGGACAGTAATAGGTTAGGTAGCTAAAGGTAGGGATGCTACCCTGTCCGGATCGATTAATTCCGTAGCTAATGGTTGAGGTGATACAAACCACCACCACCAACCAACTATCAAGATAAAATCAATCAATCAAAATTAATATCCATATTATAATCATGATTGTTAAAGGGGCCAGTTAGATTCCCACCTTTGGAAGAACATGTGATCTGAGCCCTGGGCTCAACTCATTGAAACCATGATAAACCAAACCACAGGAAGTATAGTACGTACCTTACTTCCTACTTACTACGGAATACTTACTATTCTTAACATACCTGAACCCAAAGAAAGACCAACCGGTATTCTCCGGCCCCACCACCCGGAGGGAGTCAACCGACGGAGAGAATTTCGAGGTTCCATGGGTTGATTATATGTACTTAATTTTACTTCCTACAAAATTATATGTGCTCTGCGGAAGAGCGGCTAGCTAGCTTTGCAGCTTACGAGATATCCGTAAAGTCTTGGACTACTATGAAACTAAATCAACTAAATCAACTAAGTTAGCCAACTAACTAAGTACTACCCTAGAAAAAATGTAATAGATTATTTTTAGGTGATGGCATGAGGTAGGTAGGATAAAATCAAAGTCGGGTACGAGTACTCCGTCTTTGCACTAAGCAACCAACCAACTAGGAGGAGGAAAAGGGGAAATAAAATAAAATGAAATAGAAAAATAAATTGTAGGGAGTACGAAAGATGCACAAGTTGCAGACGTGTAGGAGGTGGGCCGGGTACTCCCCTCCCCTCCCCTCCCCTCCGCGTCGTACATACACTTTTACATGCTCAGAGCACCGTCGGTCCTAATCTAACTGACTCGTAGAGAGAGTGGGCTGGCATACGGAGTACCCTGTCGTTAATAGCTCATCGCAGGCTATAACATTATTGTTCCAATCCATACCGGATAGTTTCTATTCGGCTAGTCGGGAATTGCTAGATACCGTATATCTTTCTTTCTTTTTTCCTTTCATTTTTTTTTTTTTAAAAAAAAAAAAAATTCTGCTCGGGGCCCCGTACTAGGTTGTCCGGGATTGGGGACTTGGGGTAAAAAAAAATAAAAAAAAAGGCGCACAGGAAACCCCGACGTCTAGACAGAAAGGGAATAGGGGAATAATTCGTAGGTACGCGAAATCAGCAAATTATAACCGACCAGGTCCAATTAAAGACCATGTTCATGTTTCATCCTTGGGGTCCCTTCGCACTGACGCCAAAAGTGAACTAGCAGCGGGTGATTAGCGGAGCGAAAAGAGGGACATCCCGAGGCCCTTGGAAATTTACCGTCCATTTTTACCAGACACCGAAAGACGGATTGGATTGACTTTCAACGTGAAGACATACAGAGTATGGAGTATATACAGAAGGGGGAGAGAGCGGGAAGTGTGTTCCGACGTGCGAAGCAAACCAATTCATAGAATTGATACAGAATCTTCACAAGAGACTGAAAGAAAAGTAAAATAAAATAAATAGTAAAAAGCAAAAATGGTTGCAGAAAAGTAAGTTAAGGCAACGCATCATAAAGTTTAGTAAATATTCACCGACAGGTTTACTCAGTAACGGAATGTGAGCTATGTCAAACTTTTCTTTTCTTTTCTTTTCTTCTTACCCCGTTATTAATTAGATGCAGAAACGGTTGAAGAATAATTCAACAACAATACCTTTACTTCCTAGACACACCACTACTACTACCTACCAGAATGATGGACATGCATGGGAGGCATGTATGTACATCCGTACGAATAAGATACCCTGACGGGCAATGTGTCATCGCAGGCCATGACTCGATGTCCCGTACATTTGTCCAGTATTTCCTTGTCTCGAATTCGTGAGGTAGTATCGTTGTTAGCACATCACTACCTATCCTGGAGCAAACATCCAACGGATTCGGATTAATCAGAAATATACTATGACTAGTAAGTAGTTGCCCACTCCTCCATGCCGATAATCCGAAAGGATTGTCGACCACCAGGCAACACATCCAACAACCACTCCCCGACGTGATTGGGGAACTCATCACCACCGTCTTTCGTCATCCCGATGCTAGTGGTCTTGGAAATGCAACGATCCTCGGACCCTCGGGATTTAACTTAGCTATGGATGTTTGTTTGGCCACCATGAACCAAGTGGCTTTGGGATTAAGAAGTTGTCCCGTACACCGTCTAATGAACCAGCCTATTCTGATTTTCATTTCGTGGAGCAGAGAGGAAATGACCTGAGATGAAGTTCCAGCGCCTAAGAACGCCATTGTCACACCCTCCCGCATTGGAGTCGAAACGTATGTTTTTCTTTTTCTTCATTTGATCACGATGTCCCTTCCCTTTATGCCAGGTGGCAGATTGGATAATAATAGAAAATAAACAAATATATCTATCATTCCCTGTTGTATCTAGTAATGATAAGTAATAAATAAAAAGAAAGTAAAAAGAAAATCCAACGGTTGACGGATGGAAAGGATTCCAGGGGACCCATGCTTTCCCGTCGATTCCTTGTAGACGTGCGTGCGATAAAACATGTTTATCCGCTGCGGGAGAGTTGCGTTAGAACGTGCCTATAGCATCTCTGGAGTTGAACTAAAAAGGAAGCTAAACACGGGCGATGCGACGTCCGACGCTGATCGAAATATAGGGCTTACATCTGGGCTTGTGAGAGCTGTGGTTTCTTTCCGAATGCATTGGCGTTCAATCCTCCGACCAGAAAAGCAAAGCAAAGAAAAGAATTGAAAGATAAACAAACAAGTGGCTACAGGTAACAACTTCAAGTGACTGACTGGCTGTTCTGCAGAAGCACCCAACTCCGGCCCCAAGGGGATACACAGCGTCCTGCTAGAGCTTACCTCCCTTCTTCATCTTCGTGTCCTCAGCCAGTCACCGAGCGGCTTCCGGTAGTACAATATCACTCTAGCAGTAGTCAGGAGACTTGCAAAATTTCTGGCCTCCCTTGCTCATTGGATCTCTCCATGTTTGCTGGGGACGATGTATACAATGATGCAATAAATAACCCGCAACATATAGCCAAAACGTCATGGTCACATTTGATTGATCGCTTCGCTTTCCACATGAACACTGAACCACATCATGATCAACAATTCATCTGCACGCTAAATTCATATTGTAATCGTCGACAACCCATTATACATCCAAGAAATGAGCACATGACTTCATATGTGTACACTACGGTGCAGATCCGAACAATCGGATTGCTGAGCGTAGATGAAACTGAAAGGGAAAAGAGAAGAAAAGAAAAGCAAAGAAAAAGAAAAGCAAAGAAAAAGAAAGAAAGAAGGAAAGAAAGAAAGAAAGGAAAATATTAGAAGGTGGCAAAAGACAGAAAGAGAGCCAACTTTATAATCAATGTTGTCAGTTATCCTGCTGAGTTCACAGACTCCGCCAGCTTATGCTGCTCTGCCGGCTTATCCTCGACTCCTCCAGGAGAATCGTCGTCATCTTCCTCGTCGTCGCTTGAGAAGTCGTCGACTGCACGACCACGCCGCTTATCTTCCTCTCGCCTCCGACGTCGCTCCTGTACATACTCACGGTAGCGGGCATCTATGGGCGGTTAGTTTGGAAATCTACAGACCCGGGAACGTTTAGGTCAAGCATACCTCGTATCTCTTGCGTCCTAACTGCATACGCTTGGATCTCCTCCTTGCTCAGCACCCGCAAGACTATCACGTAGTCCGACCGTTCCTCGAAGCGCTCACGGCCAGCTTCCAGGGCCGCGGGATTGACCAGTCGACGATCAATCTTGGTCCATCGCGCTCCGGGAGGAATGCCTTTCTTGTGCGCGTCCTTCAGAGGCGCTACTCCTTCTCGTACAGGGTTAGGTTCCTCTGGAAATTTGTCTGTAGGTGTCTTTAAGATTCCTTTTGGCGGGGTCTCGCTGTCTTTCGAAACTGTAGATTCTGCCCTTTTGTCTTCCTGACACTCTGCCTGGATCATCTCCTTCGTGGTAGAGCTATCCCGTGGGCGTGGGCGTGAGTGAGATCGGCGCCGTCGAGGGCGTTCGCTGCCGCTTGCAGAATCATCAGATCTGCTAGCTTTCGGGCGAGCTGACGCCTCGCGTCTGTGTCTCCTCAGCTCCTCGTCAGAAGTGTACGCATCAGAATCACTGTCCACTTGGCGTCTAGACGGCCCCTGTGGTCGACTATGACGATCTCGCGTATCCTGATCATAAGAGCGATGACGCTCAGCTCGTTGAGATTCATAGTCATCATAGACACCTCCTAGGACAGCCGTCCCTAGCCCAGTAGTAGTGCCTTGGGAAGCAGGCTCATTAGCGATAGAGCTCCTTGACGCGCCATTATCATAAGGATGCCGACTACTTCGACTGCTGTCGTGCCGCCGATGCCGATGTCGGCGGCGGTGAGAATCTTCGTAATCACTTCTGTATGATGAATACCCTTCATCCGCTTCTTGGTGTAGATGAACCGGGTTCCGCCGCCCCGTCCGCCGGTGCGCGCTGGCGACGTCAATATCGCTATCAGCAGAGCCCTGCATCGGACGCCGTACCCTCGAGTCCCACTCAAGTCTGTCGAAACCTCTTGTAGATGGTGGAGGTTTTGGCGATCGGGGTCCGCCTCTTGGTACTAACTGAGGATCATCAATCCCGGTCAAACTTAGGGGCCTTTCCCTCCAATATGTGCCCCGATCGTGTCGAAGCCGCGCAGCCGAGTCTTTCTCGAACTGCTCACGAGGATTAGTATAGGAATAAGCATCATAATCGTCAATGTCCTCCCCCTTGCGAAGACCTCCCGTAGGCGGATATCGCGAGCGTCTACTGGGGCCGTGCTCCCTGTAACCACTGTGAACTATCGGTGACATAATCGCCCTATCGTTCGGGTCCAGCCTTCCTGTATCACTGGCATAATCGATATGAGAGACCGAAAGAGGGTGGCGCCGGTGGCGTCGAGGCGAAGAGGAATGCACCGGATGATGGTCGTGGCTAGCAAGAGGGCTAGGAGAACGGCGGTAGTTAGATGTTATGATAGGAGGGGCTCTGGGGCCATGAAGCCGACCAGGAGCCAAATGGGTGTCTGCCGCGGAGGTAGTATTACTCCGTTGTCTTGGACGAACTTCATACTCGGTTCGCAATTTGGTTGAATGGCCCGCATCTCGATAGGTTTTGGAAGAAATCCGCTGGGCTTCTAATCCTCCTTCCCGAAAATATCGGGGGTCGTACGCTGTCACCACATAAGGCCCGCTGGACGGATAGCCCGAGTATGCGGATCGACTAGCGGAGGGGGGTTCGTAAGAGGAGCTGAGCTGCACCGTTCCGGTGGAGGCTCGCATGGGATCAATCATACGTGAGCCGCTTGGAGACATGGGCCGATGGTGTGTAGCAGGGCTTATTCCAATCCCTCACAGACAATGGGGTGAGTTACAAACCGCGATCGTGGTAATGCGGAGGTGGGCAACGTTTGATCAAAGAAGACAAAGCACTGAGATAAGCTTTGTCAATGAGACTTCGAAGATTAAGAGGACAGACAAATCAGAGGTAGACGAGACAAAGAATTTACATAAAATGGAAAGAACGGGGAAGAAATCTGCAGTTTGAATAAAATCGAATCCTTTGGGCACCAGGCCAGGAAAGTCGAAGAACTAAAGAAAGTTAAGGCTGAGGGGCAAAAAAAGAAAAGGAGCTAGTTTCGGATGCCTGATCCTGCAGGCCACAAGTGAGACAGCACGAGCGGCAAGACAGCGATATTTATAGAAAGCAGAAGATTGATAGTGGACCACTGAGGTTTTGTTGAGGAGAAGCAAGGAGCAAGATAATAAATCATGAATCACAACGGGGAGATTAACAACCAGAATGGTAAGAGATAATAGTAATAATACCTTTGGGAGTCTTGAGTGGGCTGTGACGAAAGAGGGTCCTCGAAGAAGCGCACTAACAACGGTCAGAACCAACCCATCTAATGATGGCATGGATCACCATAAAAGTGGAACACCAACCGGCTTATCTAATTCGTATAGTCCGGTTGCCTCCTGGAAGAGCTGATCATTCGCCCCATTAGGGCTCCCTTAATAGAAATGGTCTGATTCGCTCAATTTTTGAAGTGAGAAGTGAAGTAGTTACTGATATTTGTCGACAAGTTCCCGCTGTTCCGTAGTGAGGTGGGATCTACTCTGTACTAAGTTGTAGTTGTGGTGGTGATAATAAAGTACTAGGAAACCATGGGTGTCAGTGACATCTCCCGTTCCCTTTCCCTTGGGTGCATTTTGCATCAGTTTGCACCACCCATGGTCACGCCCCCGGGCCGGATGAGTGTCTTTCCTGTTCCGCAACTCAATCGCTTGACTTCACCCAATCATTCCAATCAATGCCACCAAACATCGTGCAGAGCCTCAGGGCATGACTTGGATAAGACCGTATCACAAGGCCTCACTTTCTTCCAGTTCGCATACCAGTCTCGGAACGGTGATTCTGATGCCGATGCCGGATCAAACGGACTTCAACCTTCAAATGGTCCTTTTGTCTCCACTGCCCCTCCGCTTTTAACCATGGTGATACCGCTAGCACTAGTGGCTCCTAACGAATGAGATACCGTTGAAGTCTACGGAGCAGGCTTCATATCCTCCATCAGCGTCATCTAAAACCTTGACTTTTGATTCGGGGGGAAAGAGTCCCCGTTGCCCAAATGTCGGCGGGCGAATCACCCGCTCTCCCGTATCCACCTTTTCCACCTGCCGGTTGCCAAGCGATGCGTCGGCTGAACTTTTGTTAGCGCACAGAAAGATGCACTGCATCCATGACATCATCCAATGGAATGTACTGCCACTCGGGTTCTCAATGTGGGTTCAGGCATACTGTACTCCGGAGTAAGATTAAGGAACCCAAGAGTGGAGTCCGCGAATTTCTAGAAGAATACTCCCTCGGCTACTGTATGCATGTATGTACTGTACCTTTGAGTGTAAAAAATCATCCGTATAACCAAGACACAATGCTAATTGATCATCTTCGAACCCCGCAGCCATGATGAATAAGTCTATACGTAGATTGTGATGTCAATTCGCCGGTTATTGAAGACCCAAGGCTGGGCTCAGCACGGGCAACCGGGCACTTCCCGCCTCAGTACCAGGACGCCCGAATGGTAGTGGAGCATCATTGATGCTCCCTTACTTGGCCGTGATGATTTCCGGTAACAATATTGGGCATCGACCGCCTTGAAACAGCCTTTGCTCCCCGTTACCCACATGTTCGCTTCACTTTCTCTCAATTCTGACTTCTTTGCACTTCACCGGCCGAGTGAAGAGAATGCGGGATTTCTTTTATCTTCGCCCGTCACAATGGTAGACTTTTCCCGTCATAACCGAGGCGTGCAACCCATTAGAGTGATCGAGTCTTACCTACGACCAGGTCATGTTCTAGAGTGAACCCGCGACACACACTTGACACACGGAGTAGCAGCATGATAAAACGCTCTATTTGGATGAAAAGCCTGAAGCCATTGTTAGAGAATATGTTTGTCACATGCTGTCAAGGGGCAATTCGGGCTCTTGCGTATGCAACTATATCGCCCAAATGCCTTGGGAATTCCCAGTTGAAGTTTCACACTAAGGAGTAACAATGTTATTGTCTAGTCATCGACATTGCGCAACAGTGTTTATCATTTACCCACAATCGACCCTTTTCATTGATGCACCGCCACCCTTACGACGGCAAATGTTTGATGAGTGAGTGAAGCTTTATGATCAAACCTTGCTTCGACGACGCAAACTCATATTCAATGATGTACAACATTCTCACTGCACAATCAGCCACTTCGCTACTCAGCCACAGATGTGCCTTGGGGTTAGCCCAGCTCAGGGCCAACATGCTTAGGGCTAATCATGATGTACTTATCATGCGTCATACATCGCCGGGGGTGCGTTTCGTTGCCCCCGGTTTAGCAGATGCTTCATCGCGGAAGGCAGCGAACCTTCAAGACCTGAGGCCTCATTCGAACTCGCATTCTCATTGAGTCGCGCATACCCAGGCGCGGTCGTGGCCACACGGCACGAGCCCAGGATGTTGGGCGTTTACTGTTCTATCTAGCTGTCTTTCACCGAGAATAGGCGGACTCAACAAGGTGCTGTGGTAAGGGCAAACTAGCAGAAGGATTCACACGTGTGCCCTGCAAAGCCCGTGGTGAAGGGTCTAAAGGGCAACAAACGATGATTCACCTTCCTTCACCCTAGTATGGGCATATACAGTCAGTTAAAAACGACTGAAACCCTTTTCCCTATTTTACTCCCTCCCATTATAAAGCATCCTATACCAAACCAAAACCCTGCATGTTTATATAAATAGTATTGGACTCAAAGCGCTTTTTCAAGATAAGAGTAATCTCCTCTCAATCGGTATTTAGCCCCTTCATAATACCTTCCCATCTGTACCTAACACACCTTAGAACTCTAAGCCAAGCCATCAACAAGTACCCATCCATCATCGACAGCCACCCGTACTTCTATATCAACTATGACACGGCGCGCATCGTTAGCTCCCCAAAATGCCGAGGACACCTCCAGGCCCAGCATGGCTGGATGGTGGGTATGCTGCTCATGTGGCGCCGAGAATAATCCCGGTTTGAGTCACGGCCGATGCACTGTTTGCACCCACGAGGCATGTCCTTACTGCACTCCAGCGTGATAAAATTCCTTGCACTGGATGACCGATTATTGTATATTATTTTACCTCTTTTCGTTCTTCACATTGATGGTCCATGTTGGATTCTTCTGTTCGCTTTTTTATTTTATTTTATTTTTCTTTTTTAACTCCCTCTTCTTGGGATGTTTTCGGGTTCAAGCTGTGTATATTATATATCTGCGACTATGTATGAGATCGAAATGTACAATAAGCAAACTGGTGATGCAATGTGATCAATTTCCTTTTGGACTTCCATGAAATGTTTCCCTTATTCAAACTAACTTTATCCATATCCTTCACAGTTAAAGCCAATGTTGAAGCAACACGAGTTAAAGAGGGACTCAGAACCATCCTGACGTAGTCAGTGATCAACCACGTGAACAACCATAGCCATGGTCAGGGCTGTTTTAACTTTCTTTGAACTGCTTTCTGATCTATATGTGCCGAGATGATAGATTGCCGATTACACATCATTTGACATGGATAAGATGGTAGCTATATTTACTTGCTTGTACCTCTCCTTTGGTTCTGTCTTTACTAATCTCTCTTTAGTTTCAAATTTTATATATCTGTACCAATGTGTTTAGTACGATGTTAAGACACTGCAGTTCAACAGCAACGCCCAATTGAATCCAAGCGGGTTTGATCATTCCTTCACAAGTGTTATAACGTAGGCCCACTCATGCATTATAAAGAAATTGATAAAAAAGAAAAAGGGAAAAAAAGAAAAAAAAATACGCCGGACCCGGGAAACTTCAATTCTAGTACTGTAAGACACTGAAAGTACAAAATCGCTAGGCTCGACGGGGATCGAGGGGGAGCAAGCTGATATCCATTATACAACTGGGTGTGGCTACAATGATGCTCATTATCTCTTTTCAACCCACCAGAATAGCAAAGTATATAGAAAGACACAAGCCTCAGATGAGGAACGGAGTATATAGATGCTAGGTATAGCTTCCATCACTTTTACCCCTCAGCTCTGAACTAAAGTGGAAGACAACCTGGTTGAGATCTAAAGTCCTGGGGATATAGAACGCCTTTCCACAGTAGGCCTAAACTGAAAGATATTTTTCACTCTTATTAATATGTATGTATGTATGCGACGTGATAGCTTTGTGTCCAAGCAGACCAGTGCTCCGTTACCAATATTTCCAAGAAGACTAATAAAGAAGAAAAAGAAAAATCGTCTAAGGGTTGAACGAAGATGCAGCATTTTTCAGAACGACCAAAACTCCCGCGTAATGATGGTGATAATGATGATGGATATATACCGCCGCAATGTTCCCAGTATTATTAGCCAAAATTGTATCTCAACTGCGTTGCTCAGCTCTGCTTCGTTTCCGTTTACGCTTCGATGGCCGATCCGTAGACTCGCCATTTGCAGTGACAGGATGTTCAAGGCCAGCCTCAGCCTTCAGTCTCTGTACCACGGGCCCGAGCTCGAAAGCGCTTTCTAGACTACTGTGATCCGCACACGGACTTTGCTTGAGGGGCAGCAACCAGTCAAGTATAGAGTAACCCAAAACTTGTTGGAGGTTTTTGAAAGAAGTACCCAGGTCAAAAGGATTTTCGCCTGGGAGTGTCTGGAGAATCGCAAACACATGCTGTTCCCCTGTGGGTGGGTATTGTTGATGCTCTGCTGTAGTCTCAGTAGTTAGAGGCATCGGCGGTAAAGGATAAGTTATTGTACGAAATGTAGGTGCCCATCGGGACTCAGGGTCGAGCTTAGAAAGCATATGCTTAGGAACACGTATAGCTATTGTCCAGACTGCCGACCGACGATTCAGGTTTTCGATTGTCGTCAAATTATACATCGCAAGTTGTACAGAGCTAAGCGTCATTCCAAGTGTGAAGATTCCGAAAAGGCAACTCCTGTGAACCATTAGATTATTATCCAAACGGTCAACCGTAATCACAGCTGTGTTCACTCACAATCCAATACCAACAGCCCAGTGAGGATTGACCTCACCCGTCTTGGAAGGTTAGCCGACCCAGTACAACAGTTTCACCGAGAAGATATGCTCTTACCTCTCGTCGGAGTTCAGCAGTGAAGATCGCACAAACAATTAGAGTGAATGTGCAAAAGACAAAAGTGTAAAACACAAATTGAATGAAGAATTTAAATGAGGTTTCCGAGACCACACCCCCTACCCTTGTGATAGTGAGTAACACAATGTCTTTCCAAAGGAGAAGCATAACCTACCAAGGACAGAAGTGGTCCATCTTACGAACACACCGGTCTACTTCCCGGCAATGGTGTGCCCTGTCTGTCTTGTACTGACAACAAGTGGAACAATATATAGGCCTTCCATCTGGTTGGCAGATAAAGACGTCTTTCGTATAAAAATTTTCTAACCCTTCTGCATTCAGGGGGAACGCCTTTCCTCCAGCGTTGTGATCGACGCCCCTTTCGAGGTCTACCTCAGCTGATGCGTCTGATTTCTCAGCTGACCCGGGCTTTCGATGGCTTTTCCTCCTTCGTTTGCTGCCTCGACGACGGGTATTCAGCGCCTCGGTATCTTGTTGACCAGGAAGATATGAAGATCCTCGCGGTAGGAAGCCGGGGTTCCAAATGACATTGTACAAGAGCCGGAGATATGTAAGAACCACCGGTGTGAGCAAAACGTAATATACAACAATTATGGCGATGCCAGCGCCAACTCTAGAACTGCGATTATATTTATTTAGAGGGGTAATAAGGTAGTCGACTGAATTCGAAGAGATTATTAGCATCACCGTTGATTTCCAAATAGGGGAACTGACTGCATAGTGGTTTGGTAATAACGTAGGAGGCATAAACGACAGTACAGAGTAGCACCAGAGGTATGATCCTAGCTACCGCTAAACTGACGCGCCTGTCTGGACGCGCCATCAGAGATTAACAGTAAAAGGGCTGGAATTGCCTCTGCATTGAGGAGTGGTAGGACGGACGAGTATCGGATTGAATCTGAACTGTATCTATACAATAACGGGGAAACAAGTATGTACAGCCGCCACAGGAGGCACTATAGGTCGGGAAGATGATAGCCTCGGGCTCTGTAGAAATATGGCCGATAGGGGGATGAAAGTGACGTTGTTGCTGTCCATCGTCAGGAACGTGACAACCAGCTGTTGCAAACTCGTCAAACTCTATACATGACGTCGTCATGTGCTGTCACATGATGGCAAGCGATTTTAGTTTTATCTTACAATCTATCTGTACTCCGTACGATCTAATCAAGATCTCGACCTTGTCGTTTTCAATGACCGTCCGTACGCGGCCGACACAAAGAATGGTTGGTAAAGGCTCCTAGCAGCAACATTAGCATTACACCAATCCCTTGGTCACATTGTCCATGTGGCCAACGTTGAGAATCCTGCGGCGTGATAAATTATAATATTGGGTTTGCTGTCGTTCTCTCACCAACACTGGCCTTCCAAGATAGGATAGCGATCCACATGCCCACCATCCAAAGGCTATCAAGCTTTTTCTTTGGAGTTACTATTAAATCGCGCACTTTGACGAGGTATGCCTTTAGAAGGCTTCAAAGTTTCTGCCTATGAGTTTGTAGCAATGCAAAAGATGCTATCCAAGGATGCGAACGTCATCCGGACGGGGTTATACTAATTCTCTTGATGAACGTGGTACTGTATAGCGGTTGGAGCGGCTGTAGCCTGGGAGAACAACGCTACGTTTAATTTCTTGCACGGTAATCCACAGTGGATGTGAGTAATTATAAGCTTCCCGCATGATGCAGGATTTAGAAGGAGTTGCAAAATAGTACTGCCTCTCCAGGTAGGTATCAGCGTACAGTAAAATCAGGATTGGTGGTCAGTATCTCTTGTTTGATCGATATGGCATGGCGCCTTCAGGAGCGAGGTCCGGGCAGTAGATGCAATATTGCAGTTGCAAAGATGTAGGAAAGGCGGGGTGGGGCGGGGGGGGGGGGGGGGGGGGGGGGGGGGGTAGGTAATTAGGGAGACAGGAACAAGAAAAGAGGGGAAAGGAAAAGAAAGGAAGGAAGGGACAGAGACGGCTGGAGGAAGAGAGAAGGCCTCGCAAAATTGAGAAAGCAAAAAGATGAAGAGTCATTTTCTATTGAGTAATGAATCAATTTTGGTCACTCTGTCATTCTTCGTGTTGGGCGTCATACAAGATCCGCACGTGGATTGCCTCAGGACGACAGCAGGCAGCAAACAGGGATGCCTGGCTTAGTCGGAAACCGAAGTACAACTGTTTGACCGACAGAAACACTAGTAACTTCGCTGGTGGACTCCCATAATGGGTTAAAAGTGACGGTAAGAGCCAGAAGGCTTAAGACTACCAAAGAACATCAGTGCTGAGCTGGACTGCTGGAGAGACCTGAGGCTCTGGGTCGTTGCCTGAATGGTACCTTGCCTAGTCCCCATAGTTTAAAAGTGGATCCAAACACTTTGCCCGTTCAAGCATCTCATCCAGGCTATGCATACTAGTAGTCCACATCCACTTCAGAAGCCAAGAGGGAGTAAATTAACAGGAAGATATAAAAAAAATATAATAAATATAAAAAAACCCTTGTAATAAAAATTAATTAAATCAATCAAACAGATGAAAACTGCACAGTTACTGGAGGAATGGCGGGTATGAACGGGCAAAATCAAGTGCCCAAGCCTTGCCGGTATTCCGCCTTTTGGAAGACAACCAGCGAACCCCGAGGACAAATTGAGTCAACTTGCTGCAGGATTGCAGTTGATTCTTCTTCTAAGGCCTCCAGTCTACCGGAGCTATGATTCAGAATGCTGCTGAATGTCGCTCAAATGGATCTAGACACATAACGGCCCGGACCCTCAGGGCCAAAGTAATAGCCCGCCAAGCCACTTTTTCGATCTACTTGCTAAACCGCCCCTTCTTTTTGCAGAAGATTACCCTTACCTGATAACTGAGGTAATATGGTTTTAGCCCCGATTGGGGCAGAGCTGTGGCCTGGGGCTTGCCTGATATGTCGAAGCCACACTATTCAGGGCGAAGACTGCCTTGTCATTGTCAGAGTGATTCATCATTCTCGTCTTCTACCTCTATTTAAACACACGAGGTTCTCACTCTTCATTTGTATTTTCATTAACAACAATCACATTGACTTCTACTTACCACTGTGTACATTCTTTGCTTCAGTCTATATCTACTGAGCCTTATCCTTCACTGTCTCTAGCTACCAGACCTCTCGCGAACACAAGTTTATAATCTGTCTGCAGCATCCACGTTTCTCGCGACTGCAATCCTGCCGACTATTCCAAACAGAATATCTGAAAACAACATAATGCCTTGCTACCACGAGATGTCGCATTTCTCTCAAGTCCCTGCTCGCATGGAGCGAAGGGACTCAGTCAGCTCTCTGGTATCAGTTTCGTCTATCATGGAGGACGATTCCTTGGTTCATCGGCCATCCATGTCCTATGTGAATGTACCTGACAGCTCTCTCCACGACCTCTCCGGCCATGCCAGAACCAACGGTTACCTTTACATCTGCTGCCAGTGCCAAGATGGACCCAAATTATACAACAACCAACCCCAATGCGTTATGTGCCAGCACGTTGTCTGCTCGGACTGCCGCCATGTGAAGTAATGATCTAGAACATTTCGACCGCTGGAGGTAAGAGTTTCCAAAGTGAATACTAGCGTGGTATTTGAAAGCTGACATGTTTCCGTATAGTGTTCAACTTACTATACTTTAATGTCGAGACGGGATCTTACGACAGCAATGCGTTTTTGATGGCTATCTGAGCGATTTCTTTATGAGCATGGCACGGCAGAAACATTCATGGGCGAGGGAGTCTTGGGTCTTCTTTTTATCGTTAATTTTTCTTTTCCTTTCTTGGATTTTTATTCTCATGCATGAGTGCATAGGGTTGAGCGGTTACAGTGTTTTGACTTTTGTGATGTTTGAGTTTCGTGATGGCCATGGGGCCGCTACAAGACAAAGTATAGCTGGACTATACTTAGTCTTGCAGCCGAAGAGTGCCTCGCTTAAGGCCGAAACTATGGATCGTGGGGCATATTATCCCTACTTTATTTATTTGGTTTTTTTTTCTTCTTTTTTTTATGGCAATTCGTCTTGTTTAGCAGATGCTACTAGATCTCCTGTCTGTATTCTATAGTGAATCAATATCCATTCAATTTTTTGTTGACATTATTCCAATTCTACGATAGTAGAGTTTGACCGTGCCTCAGAAAGTGACCGAGTGCCGCCTTATTGCCTCGCTACACACACCCTTCACCCGAAACCCTCAACGACAAAAGTCAGAACGTAAAGACTAGGCCAATAATCCACCAGTCATCGTTGATTACACATACTGTAGGGATCAATAAATAGATTCAAACATTTGCCACCTGTCATCCGTAACCGCGTTTTCAAACTGACAGGGTAAAATCCCATACATAACACGTGTGGTCGATCCGGCCCCAAGCCAAAACGAACCAGTGACCCCGTATTGATTTTCACAGCTGAGACCATGGGCAAGCTCGAGGCTGACTTCTGGTAGGTTGATACTCTGAGCCTCAAGTCTTGGTCCACCAGTCAGACTTGCGAAATACCTGCAGATCATGCAAGCCACTTGCTAGGTTTCCCTTTTGGCTTTCACATCGCAAATGATCCCACCGCCCTTTCTACCGGTTACTGAGTGCATTTAGCCCTATGCTGGTAAGAGAACTGGCGGTCTTGGGGCTTTTTTTGGCCCTGGTTCTCATGTTTGACGATTTATTTTTCCGCTTTTTCGCGTTTTACATGTTCAGCTCCGATGAATCTTATCTCTATCCCTTCTATTCCTTTGTTTACTGGCCCATTCTCTCCATACGAAGTGACCCTTCATCTGACTGAGAGAGGCTGTGTTCGTGATTTTTCTTTCTCGTCGCCGTGGTGGTGGTACAAGGGAGCCCATCGAAAAACCAACAGGTCGAAGAAACTGGGCATTCGATCGCGTGCAAATCGAATTCCAAGACATCTAATAATAAAATCGCGAACTATCGTCTTCATTTAATCTAGAAATTTACTAAGCCATCATCGCGGGTCGACCAAATCAAGTGCCCGCCCGCTAGGATGAGTCTCAATATGGAGGGTGTAAGACGGGCACCCGTTCTTCCCACCCCACTTCCCTGTAACTACAGAGCGTCGGACGACATCAGAAACCCATCAGAGAGGGAAAAAAAAAAAATGAAAGATCAAAAAAGAAAAGCCCACATGGTGTAATCTTGGCATGATATCACTGCTATAATTATGTCTAGCTTTCTTAATGATAATACGAACTCACCACGGTCTATGTGAACTCCCTCTACTTTTTTGTTTTGCGGATGTCCCGTATGACAATCTGCTATTTCGGGACCTGTCAGATTCTCACGCAAAGCTTGCATTGCAGATTCTGTTGCGCAGTGCTATAAAAATAAACCTGGGGGTTGTATTGCGATTCAAACCAGAGCATCATGATGCAATGGATGTCCACTCTATCGGGGTCAGTTTCCAAGGATCGATTAAGACATGCATAGTTATTATACAATTATACATGGCCCTTGTTTCGTGTGTCAGCCAAAATAAATACTTCCACTGGGATAACATCTAATAACCCTAATAGTACAATCCTCGTACTACTACATACATAGATTATCAATACCCTGCAACGATGCTATTATCCCGATAATGTCCCATTCTTGATTTATTCTCCGTCTCTGCCTTTGTTGGATTTATAAGACATTCCACCGTCTTCCAGGTATGAAACCCCAGTGATCCTAGCACATTAGTAACCATAACATATACAAAACACGCCGATCGCTTGATAATCCAGAAACCCCCAAGCTGTAAAAATTTATAAGCAGCATTTCTATTTCAGCCTTAAACAAAAGTACCCACGCTAGTAGCTACCCGGGTCCTTGGTTTATGTTTTTTTTTAAATCTGACTTGCTTTAACAGACGCCCAGTAGGCCGTTTGATTTTAGTTTCATCCACTCGGCCGGTTCAAGAACCAAGGTCACTTGCTCACCCCTCCTCAGCTCCCAGACACACACTGCATACCCTTACCGTTGGACTTGTTTCAAGAATTCTTTTGTTCCGTTTGTTGTTCGCTGTTGTTGGTAACACCAACAACATTCATGGCCGTGGTATGGAAGGCACACACATATATTATCAGAATGATCTGCGGTGCCATGGTAGGAAGTATGTACTATACATAGATTGTATCTTTGGCTTAAGCTGTTCTATTATTATTACTCTTATTTATTTATTTATTTATTTTTACTCAATTTTCATTTATTTACTCATCTTCTAGGTCTGTCCGTTTTTTCCCTCCCCATTCCGAGATATAGAGTGGTGGAAACTGATTGGAGGTCTCGTAAACCGGGACTACACAGCCCCCAGATGTCGAGACCGGGATAGTCGGGGTTGCTAAGAGAGTTCTAGTATAGTGTAGAGTGCTAGTAGTATAGGTGATGTAACTTAACTTCCTCCATGCATGCCTGAGTCAGAAGGTCACAGTATTTCTGATGAGTCAGTCTTTCAGAGCAAGAATCGCTGTGACTCAACCTGCTTTGTTTGAGTTGAATAGGAGAGCGAGACTGTTGCAGGTGACACGCCCTTGTCTTGCTGGGTTTTGTTTAGGGTGCGGGATATCCTTCCTAATTTTGGACCTCCGCTGCTAGGCCTGACTCCGCGGGGAGCCTGAGGTCACGGGTAATATACGGCGTCGGGCCATTCGGGGTGACCATCGGGGCATCGGCCAATCAAATCCCCGAACTAGACGCCCGTCTGCGCCTTGGGGTTCGTCGGTCTTAGGCGCTAGACGCCCCGTCCCACCGCGTCCGCAAATCAAGAAGAGGACTACAGAGGGGCCAAAAAAAAAAAGAGATAGATTAAAATCAAACACTGCGGTATTGTTCGTTTGTTTATTGCTATGTACTCCTATGAACCGAACGCCCGGCTGTACAATCGCATTCTTCCATTCCTTTGGGAGGGCGTGGCGCCCGACTCATATCTGTCTAGACCAGGCGTCGTTGGTTTAACAATAAGCAGTCCTCGGTCTCACCGGGCCGTCTAAGGGCCTAATGTTTGCTGCAGGGCGTGGGTGGAATCGCCTACGCCCACCTCCTTCAGAGGAAAATGAAGAAAAATATGATATCCTCACCAACTCCACACACCGTTTCTAACCCAAATATTCATAGATCGAAGCGGTATAATAATAAGTGCCCGTTTAAATGGGCCAAAAGGAGACATTAGATGCCGAAACTGTTAGAAAAAGGAGGCGGGAAGCTGGACCTGCTAATATAACAAGGCGGGGAAAGAACGTTTTCTGAAAATTCAGAGAGAAAGTAAAAGAGACGCGGGTATCAAGGTAGTATTGGGAAGAAAGCTGCTGCTGGTATAACCAGTATGAAGAGACTTCCATGTCTAGATGATCTGACGGTTTTGCACAGTTATGTGCTTTGCCTAGTTTGAATCGGCAATTCTCAGACTATATCGGTAGCTCACCTTAAGAGGAGAAGAGCTCCCTTCAATGTGAATGTTCGGGTATTGTAGGCAAAGGATTGTTACAAGGGTAAGACTCGTGAAGGATCCTGGAGGAAGCGTCTACGGTATGCGGCTATCTCCATGGCCACAGTGTTAAAATCTTTCACCTTGTCGCGTCGCATGTCGTTAATGATGTTTTTCAAACCAGCAATGTAGTTGTCTTTTTCTTCTGGTGTTTTGCCCTCTCGAAGAGATCCCATCTGGACAAGGATTTTGTCATCTGTCGATGTTAATAACCCTGTGTGTCAGCATCCGCACAATGCAAAAGCGACCACAGCTGGCAAGAATGAGGGTATAGAATGGATGGATGGTGTGGAAGGCTGGGAGGAAAGTGCTGAAAGGAAAGCCGAAGTTCAAACAACAAAAGGAAAAAAAAAAAAGGATGCGCGAGGCACGATAAATAACTATAAGTCATGGCACATGGGGAGGTGTTGCGTGTAGTTTGCTCAAGTCTGTCGACGCACCGCTAAGAGTCATATCACGAAAATGTTGGAATTCACAAGACCGGTCGTTGCAGACGCCACCTGCCCCTTCGAAAGGACAAAGGTAAACCATAGGATCAATATTATGGCTGTAGGTTAGGGAACGATAGCCACCCGTAACCTCATCAGTGTATTTTGGATGGTAGCGGAAAGCCTTGAAAGATTTCAATGGACTAACGTAAGGCGAGAACTTCTGGTCTGAATCTCCCGGCTGTCGAGCATTCTATATAAGGTGCGTCAGCCTTCAATTCTCTGCCGAAACAGGAGATTCTCGCACATCCAGAAGGCCAACCTGATTGTTTTCAAATAGTGAGACGGCCGATTCTTGGATAGTACCAACCGGTGGTTCACCGGTGTTCTGGGGGTTTTGCACTGGAGAACTAAGAACGGTGGGCTCAACGGGGCCAGGAGAAGCTGGACTAAAAGGGGGTGAATAGACCGAGTCAGCTGGGCTTGCATTTCCTTCCGGTTCCGGGGGCTCATAGGCTTCTGAAACCGTAGATTTATCAGAAGCCTGATCTTCAGTCATTTCAACATCTTGTTCACTAGAGCTCGAAGACATGTCAGACTGGTCTGTCACGTTCGTGGCTTGAGATTGGTCCGGTAGGTGACCATGATGCTCTTCGCCCAACGGACTTGGTTCCACTTGGTTAGTATCTTTTACACCGTCCGAGACCCAAGACATATGGACGTCTGGCACAGGAGACTGGGCGTTGGACTCCCCTTGCCCAGCGGATGCAGAGTCGTCACTATCGTCATCACTGTCGTCGCTATCACTATCACTGGATTCATCCATAGCTGACCCTGTGGAATCGGAGGAAGAAATCGGGGTTGATTCCCTACTAGCTTCAGATACGTCATGTTGGGCCGCAGTAATGCCAGACGGACGCGACGGGCTGCCTGCATCGATTGGAGTATTGACGGATGGCTCTTGAATAGAACCCTTTTGTTCTTGAAGCTGGGACTCAGCCTCAGAGCCACTTGATATTTCGATATCTTTCTCATCTGGAGCAATTAGTTGCAGATCTTGGGCTATATGAAGGCATTTTGAGGCAGTGTAAGCCAAGGCAGACAAAGCTACAGAAACAAGAAACTCTCCGGGAAGAAAGAGTAATGGGCATAGAGAGACATACCTTCATTTGCTGATTCCTGCATGGTTCTCAGCCTGTCTAGTGCTGATTCCACCTCTTCCAGTGACAATCCATCGAGCTCTGTGTTAAGATTGCCCAATTCCTCTAAGAGTTGCTGTCGGCCCTCTTTTCCCCTACTGATATCTAGCAAAAGCTTCTCCTGTTCAAAATTGAATTCCTCTAGCCTTGTCTCAGATCTTTTAATTTCTGCGTCCAAAGCAGGAACTCCGGCTTCGATCTCTCTTTTCCGTAAGACTTTCGACTTCATGTCTTTCAATTGTTCAGCATCCATGGAGACCAAACGACATGAAAGACCGTTTGAAGTCGGATGATGATTAGGGGCGGATGATGTAGTTTCTTGCAAAGTGTCCATGGCGTTCACTTGTGAAAGATTGTGCTCAGCGGAAGCTGGTGCAGCCTGTATGGGCGTATCACAAGCTTCAGTATCAGTTGGTGGAGATGTTTCAGGAGGCGATGCCTCTGAATCCGCCGCACGAGGAGACTGAGTACGACTGGCAGCTAATTTTGCCTTCTTGCGTTCTTCCAGCTCTGCAATCCGCCTGTGCATTGCTTGTATTTCAAGGTCTTTCCTACGGAGGTCTTCTGGATCATTATTCCGTGGAAATTGCGGGGTCGCAGACAAAGAAGCCCCTTGACTTGACGATGTCACAGGTCTCGGCGGAAGGGACTCCGCAGCAAGGTAGTTCCCTGCTGGACCTTCCGGAACTGAAGGGACATCATTTTCTTGGAAGGTCTCAATATCCATAGCATCATCTTCGTCATCCCCATATAGATCGTCATCGCTGATGTCAATGATAAGCCTATCGCCTGAGACACTATTGTTCACTCCGTTGTTAGATGTCTTCCTAGGCAAAGGAACAGGTTCGTCAAAATCAGATGCTCGCGGGCGCTTGCGTTGATTAAAGCGAGGCTGCGGGGTGGAATCAATCATAAGCGCTGGGGTAGACGTCGTAGATGGGTCGTCATGTGCCTCCTGAGCTACATCGGTCATGAACAATCCAGGGATACGTGCAAAAGAACCTGTCTCAGGATCAGGGGGACGCTCAGGCAGGGGATGTTGTATTGACGATGAATTCAAGGTTGGTGTAAGATCGTGAGTCGTTTTCGTGTTTGACAGGTCATTACTTGGAGATGCATCGCCTGAGGTTGACTTTTGCTGTAATCTCATGAGACCTTGCTTCTTGAGTTGCTCGATTCGTTGTCTAGCCAACTCTGTTTGTGCCTTATTCTTTTCCCTGACACGAACCTCCTTTTCTGCTGCGGGTGCTTCTGTGGAAACACCGGTGCTACGAGTCTTTTCAACATCTGTAGCTGAGCTGTCCGATGTCGGTGCTTCCTTTGTCACGTCCCCTGGAGGTGATGTTGGGACTCCCGTAGATTTAGCAGCCTTCGCAGCTAGCATACGCGCAATGACCTCTTTACGTTCCATGGGTTTCGCCGCACACGGTTGAGATGAAGGGGCGGACGTTGACGCGTTTCCTGCCAGCCCAGTCGATTGCGTGACATTTTCCGCCCTTACGGCTTCAGTTGCAGGAATGTCACCTGATCCAGGGGTTTCGACCGAGGCCGTGAGATCTGTGACAGAATGATCGCGCGGGGTTGAAACTAGTGAGGGTGCTTGAGTTGATACATTATCCGGTTGCGGCGTGGGAACCTTGATCCCCACTTCTTCATAAAGTTGCCTGAGTATCACTGGATTGATACCTTCGCCAACAAGCTCACTGTATCGAATACTGTGAGGAGCTAAACTAAGAAGGGCACCCTGCGCTTGTACTCGAAGCTGTGCTGGAGACTTTCCGCCGTTGGATATCACTTGTGCATCTGTTGTAGGTGGGGAAAACACGGATTTCGCAGATAGGTCTTGACCGATCGGTCTTGGACTAGCTCCGGCTATCCTGCCTGCGGGGACGAACGGCTCGACATTGACTGACATCGGAGGGTTGTATGCTGCGAAATATTAGTTTATAGTAGCGTAAAAGTAACACCAGGGTGAGTTACGGGATCCACTGTCTCGGCTGAAAGAGCGTGAACGAGTTGAGGAAGCTTCGCCCTCCTCGACCTCCGAAGACACACATCGAGAGCCTTTCGGCACATGGTCATTGCAATGCGTTTCGCTCGCCCAATCTCCTTTCCCATCTACCGTATGGAGATTAGTGTTTTGTTGTGGTCCCCGTCGGGAAGACGGGGAACTGGTACCATGGCGAGACTCTATTCCTTGTTGCGAACATTCCCCTTCCCTATCAGTAAGTTCACCTTCCTCTCGTTCCAAATCTTCCTTGGGGGCTGATGAGGTGGTAAACTGCGGATGATTATTAGTCACAGAGCCCGAATTGGGTTGAACATCACTCGTCAGAGGGCGACTAGGAGGTGTATTTAGAGGCGCAGTAGAGACTGGCATTGGCGGGTATCTCAACGGCGGCATTTGTATAGGAGGGAAGGGAAGGGGAGGAAATTGCGAATGGGCAAAATTGCCCATGAAAGGGAAAGGAGGCGGCGGCAATGAGCCAGCCGGCCCGGACGCTCCTAGTCCAGGGAGATGAGAATTTGCGGTGAAATTCACATCGTTATAGTCGAGCGGATACCGAGCGCCATCCTGTGACTGTTGATATGCAGGCATTTGATTTTGATTGAAGGGAAAATTGTGCGGAAGAGAAGGCGGGAGAGAGTTTGATGTAGAAGGATTTGATGGCCATTGTGGCGTATAATTGGAAGGTTTCCCCAAGGACGTTGGGGTTTGGTAAGACATTGTTCAGTAATCAACTGAATGACTACCTTTAAGCTCAAATGTGAGATATGCTGGAAGATGTGAGTAGCAGAATAGTTGTCGCGACTTTAGGCGTGACACATCATCAAGCTGTGAGGAGCAGAATTCTTCAAAATGCACCTGCCTCAGGAAGGTGAAGTGAGGTCGCGACCTGATAATATTGAAATGATTCTTTATAGAAGAGAAACTGTACACAAGGCATATATTAAACCTTCCAAAGCGAGGCGAAATGTGAGGGAGAGTAAAGCATACGTCGCAGTTAAAACGACAGAAGACTGTAGGAAGCAAGACGTTAGGGGGAGGTGATCGATGTGCAACTCCAAATCCAAAGGAGGTCAAGTTTCGTGCCGTACATTCACCACGTGACGTGGAGATACAGATCGGGACTAGTTCGTGATCGGCATCGGGAGCCTAAGGAACGCAGGATGTAAACAAACATGCGGGCCCAATGTGCATGGAGCAAGTGGTCAGTGACCTACTGTATCCAGGGACCTGCCACTTGCGGCTTTGCTGCAGCTTTGCCAATTACCTCTTTACCTTAAGGTTCTGTCAACCAGCCGGACTTCCCACATGTTCTTTGACTGATTTTAATGCTTTCATTTGTGATTCTCTATAGCACTTATGTTGAGCTTCTCATGGCCTAAACATCTTATTATACGACTCTGACTAAACGCTTGAATGATGACCTATTGATTTAACTACGATATGCTTCCATCACAATTAAACGGCTCGCCAAAGCGTGCGAACCCGTTCAGCCGGGCATCCATATCCCCGTCACCCTCGCCATCTCCTGCGCCCAGAGCTGCACGTCCAAAGTCAGCGCTTATGACACAATCAAGTAAATTCGAAGAGGCGAGAGGTCACTTCCGAAATTCGTCCTCTCTCACACCATCCACCCAAGCCCCATTTGCTCGCATCACTGGTCGTCAAAGGTCTAATTCTTTGCGGAATGATGTCACCTCAGGTACATTCGCACCGGAGTTCATCAAGTCGGAGGAACTTCAACGTGGAGCAGACCAAATCCGGGGACTTGAAGGAGATAATGACTTTTCTGGGAATAAATACGTCTGGCTACGTGATCCTGAAAAGGCGTTCATACGAGGGCTTGTGCTAGAAGAAGGACATAATGGAAAGCTTCTTGTACAGAGTGATGATGGCGAGGTAAGAATACTATCTGTATTAGAATGTCATGGTTGCTTACAGATCATCAGCAACGTGAGGTAGATGTGGATCAAGTTGACAAGGTCAACCCGGCGAAATTCGACAAGGCGGACGATATGGCCGAGCTTACTCACCTGAACGAAGCTTCAGTGGTGCATAACCTCCACACTAGATACCAAGCTGATATGATATATGTTAGTATTGTCTAATCTAAGAATTCCACGGACGGAAAACGCTGACTTATTTATTCCTAGACTTATTCCGGACTTTTCCTTGTCACAGTAAATCCTTATTGCCCGTTACCGATCTACTCCAATGAATATGTGAAAATGTACAAAGGACGGAGCAGAGAGGAAACTCGACCTCATATTTTCGCAATGGCAGACGAGGCGTTTCGAAACCTAGTGGAAGAGGGCGAGAACCAGAGCATTCTTGTAACGTATGTTTATCGACCAATTGGGCGTTGCCTGGATCCATGCTGACATGCAGGCGAAGAGGAGAATCTGGAGCTGGCAAGACAGAGAATACCAAAAAGGTTATTCAATACCTTGCAGCAGTCGCAACATCTGATACGCCACATGCTCGCTCGGGTACCAAGCAATTGTCTATTCTTTCTCAGCAAATATTACGAGCAAACCCAATACTTGAAGCTTTCGGTAATGCTCAGACAGTGAGAAACAATAATTCTTCCCGCTTCGGCAAATTTATTCGAATTGAGTTCACCCGTTCAGGTCAGATCTCTGGAGCATGGATTGACTGGTACCTTCTGGAAAAGTCCCGCGTCGTGAAGCCTAATTCTCAGGAGCGCAATTACCACATCTTTTACCAATTACTGCGGGGTGCAGACCCAGCCTTAAGGGAAAGCTTGCTGCTATCTGGTCTTGGAATTGATGATTTCGCGTATACAAGAGATGGAAACGACAGCATCATCGGAGTATCAGATGATGAAGAGTGGAATTCGTTGCTTGAGGCATTTCATGTTATGGATTTCTCAGAAGATGACCAGATGCATATTCTTCGCACGATCTCGGCTGTTCTTCACCTAGGAAATGTAGCCATTGTCAAGGAGAGTCTGCGCGCCGATCAGGCGGCCTTGGGCCCTGATGCATTGAAAAGCGTGGAAAAGGCCTGTCAGTTGCTGGGGATACCTTCAAAGCCTTTTGTGAAAGGCTTACTTCACCCAAGGGTGAAGGCGGGTCGCGAATGGGTGGAGAAGGTCCAAACGCCAGAACAGGTCCGACTTGCCCTTGATGCTCTTGCAAAGGGAATCTACGAACGCTGTTTCGGAAATCTTGTCAATCGTATCAATCAACGGCTGGATCGCAGCGCCACCACTGGAGATGACAGTTATTTTATCGGCGTCCTTGATATAGCAGGTTTTGAGATATTTCAGAACAATAGTTTTGAACAGCTATGTATCAACTATACTAACGAGAAGCTGCAGCAGTTCTTTAATCACCACATGTTTGTCTTGGAGCAGGAAGAGTACGCGAAGGAGCAGATCGATTGGCAATTTATTGACTTCGGCAAAGATTTGCAGCCGACAATTGATTTGATTGAGCTAACTAACCCAATTGGTATTTTCTCGTGTTTGGACGAGGATTGTGTCATGCCAAAGGCCACTGACAAATCCTTCACGGAAAAGCTACATTCACTCTGGGACCGCAAGTCTCCCAAGTATCGTGCCTCCCGGTTGAGCCAGGGATTCATCCTCACGCACTATGCTTCTGAGGTAGAGTACGATACGAATGGTTGGCTTGAAAAGAACAAAGACCCATTGAATGACAACGTGACCCGCCTGCTCGCAGCTTCGAGGGATAAGCACGTTGCGACCTTATTTTCGGACTGCGGAGACCCAGATGATGAGGCCGATTACCCTAAGAGTCGGGTCAAAAAGGGGCTATTCCGCACAGTTGCTCAGAGGCACAAGGAACAATTGTCAAGTTTGATGTCTTCACTAAACTCGACTCATCCTCATTTCGTTCGATGCATCATTCCCAATCACAAGAAGAGGCCGAAGATGTTCAACGCCCCCCTTGTTCTAGATCAACTACGATGTAATGGTGTATTGGAGGGTATCAGAATTGCTCGCACGGGGTTCCCCAACCGGCTTTCATTTGCTGAGTTCCGTCAGCGATATGAAGTGCTCTGCCGCAATGTGTCCAAAGGATACTTGGATGGACAAAGCATTGCTCAAATGATGTTGGACAAGTTAGGCATGGACCCAACCTGGTACCGCGTCGGCCGAACGAAGGTGTTCTTCCGGGCCGGTGTGCTAGCTGAGTTGGAAGAGAAACGAGACGAACTTATTCGTTCCATCATGACACGTTTTCAGTCAATTGCTCGAGGTTTCGTGCAGCGTCGTATCTCTAACAAACGCCTGTATCGGGCAGAGGCAACTCGGATCATCCAGCACAATTTCGCGGTCTATCTGAAACTGAAAGCAAATCCCTGGTGGAGGTTGTTTTCGCGAATGAAACCCCTGCTTGGTGAGACACGAACGGCTAATGAAGTCAAAAAGAGGGATGAGAAAATTCAACAGCTGGAGACAAAGGCCAAGCAGGACCTTGCAGACCGCCAAAAACTGGACGAAGAAAGGCGCCGCACAGAGATAGAGATCCAAAAGATCCAACAGACCCTGGAGAGTGAAAGAGCTCTAGCTCTGGATAAGGAGGAGATATTCAAGAGACTGCAGATGCGAGAAGTTGAGCTGAGCGAAAAATTAGCTGGTGCGATTGCGGACCAGGAAAGCCTTGAGGACCAATTAGACGAACTGATCGCAGCAAAGAAGAGATGCGATGAGGAGCTCCACACACGGATAACACAACTGGAGCAAGCCGGGGAGATCATACAACGCTTTGAAGCCGAGAAACATGAGATGCAGGCACATCTTGAAGAAATTGACCGTAAATTGTTAGAGGCAGAGCAGACTTCTACCCAGAAAGACTGCAACATCAAAGAACTAGACCAAGAGTTGAAAATGCTACAAAGCCACCTCACCTTGAAAGAACGGAAGGTTCAAGAGCTGGAAGCCAGGCTATTGAAAGTGGATCAAGACCTTGATATTAAGCTAGCTAACACATCCAAAGAGCTGGATCAGTCGAAAAAGCAAGTTAAGGACTTGGTCGACGAAAACCGCTCGATCCGCCAGCAGATTTCCGATCTCTCTGCAACTTCTACAGGATATGAGGAGATGCTCAGACGCAAAGAGAGTGAGATGGCTGTTCTGCGAAACGATGTAAGAAAACATGAAGAGGATAAGCAGCAATTAGAAACCGAGAGAACATCCCTTTCGACTCGCCACGACAACATGCAAGAACGTCTACGAGAGCTCCAAGCAGAGATGGACGCTATGAGATCAGAAAAGGCTCATCTAGAAAGAGAGCTCACTGATGTCAAAAAGCTCCTCGACGAAAAGATGTCTGAGGATGCAGAGGCTGTGGAGAGCCGGAAGCTTTTGGAGCAGCAGATCCATGACCTTAAGGAACAGTTGTTCCAGGCACAAGCGGACCTTAGTCGAGAACGTCAATCAAGGGATGATGTTCAGATGCTTGCGGAGCACAATCTCGCTGAGTTACGCGATAAGTACACATCTCTCAATGATTCAAAGATAATCATTGAAAAGGAGATGTACATCCAGCAAGATACACTCCGCCGTGCCACCGAGGCCCGTCTCGCCGCTGAACAATCACGGAAAGAGCTTCAGACTGAGCTGATCAAGCTACGAGATCGCTTCACTAGCGTGGAAAATGCTCGTCTGAGTGCGGAAGCTGAGATTGAACGAAACATCAAGAACCAGGCCAACGAACGACTGGATAGCGTGCGGAAGGACCTTGATGAGAAGTCGCGTCAAGTAGATGAGATCGAGGCTGAGAGGGGGCGACTTTCAGTCAGGGTGCAAGAGTTAACCAACGCGATCGCTGAATCTGACAACTTCCGCATTCGCCATGACCAACACAAGGAACGGCTAGAGCGCGAGTTGGTAACTCTTAAGGGCCGCCTCACTGCATCGGAAAATGACAACCGGGCGTTGTTAACTAAGATCCAACAGAAGAATCTCGATATTGCTAGATCGAACTCGAAGGCGAGCGAAAACTCACGTCTCCGGGTTACAACTCTCCAAAGAGAGAAGGGAAAACTCGAAGAGGATAGTAAGAAGCTAGCCCGCCAGCTAGGGGATCTTCAACTTTCGATTACATCGCTGGAGAAACAGAAGGAAAAACTTTCGTTGAGCTTGGAAGACTTAAATCATGAAGCAAACAGGGAGCGCAAAGCCTGTAGGAATGCTGAGAAGGCTGCATCCACAGCCAACCTCCAGCTTGCTGAAGCCAATAGGAATCTAGAGACGGAGAGACAGCTGCGGAGCCAAGCTCAAGCAAACACGCGCAAACTTCAAACCTCTCTTGACACTGCAAACAAAGAGATCGAGGACCTTCATCGTCAATTGATGCTGCTTCATAAGGTTGTCGACCCTGCCTCCGATCAGTCTCCAGAAACCTGGGAGGAAGTGCAGCCGGACCTGTCGAAGAAGGTAGACCTGGCTCAGCTACTAGATACCACGCGGACTCAGTTGCAAGTGACTGAAGAGAAGTATAACAGAGCAGAAAGTCAACTTGCAGAAATGCGACGTCGACACGGCGATGAGATGAGGGAGCTAGACGCCCGCTACTCTTCATCCAAGCGTGCTCTACTGGAAGAGATCGACCAAAACCAGGTTGCTGGGAACCGTACACCAACGCATCTGAGAAAAGATTCTGATAACGGGATTGTGAAGAAGTACAATACGCCAACGACGCCTAACCGAAGGTTTAACTTCAATGAAAACGCCAATGACTCAGCCCGATCTGATCGTACAGTGGACACTGTGGGTTATCAAAAACGGATGGACATGGCAGCCGAACTCGAAGAGCTTCAGAATAAACTTCAAATGAGTGAAATGCATAACAAACACCTCCAGAGCCAGGTTCAGCAAGCAAACCCTCTTCGAGACATGCGGCAAGATGAGAGCCCTTCTGCCAGGCGGATGCAACTCTTAGAGCGCGAAAATGGCCGCTTGCATGACCAGCTTGATGATTCTGCCAAGAAGGTTTCTGCACTTGAGCGAAGCATCCACTTGGGTGACCTCTCCTTGCGGGATGTGCAAGCCAAATCGCACGAGGAGCTTTATGACTTGATTAATTCCCAGGAACAATCCAGACGATCGTTGCTCAAGGTGCACAATGAAGCTATTGCTGAGTTTAGCGACATGAAAGCCCAATTGGAAAAGCTCAAGCGATCGAAAGCTACACTGGAAGTTGAACTTCGAGATTCGCGATCTGAAGCCCAAGAGCTGCAGCTCGCTAAAGACCAGGACGCTGCAAGCCGAAACCAGCTGCTCCAAGAGTTCGCCGATTTACAAATTCGGCTAGATGCGGAGACATCGAAGTCTGCCGACCTTGCCGCAAGCCAAAGCCTTTACAAAACTCGTGCTGATGAGTACTTTAGCAAACTTGAGCAAGCAGAGGTTACCGTTCTCAAGGCTACTCGGGCGGAGCAATTTGCTAAAGTGCAAGCCCAGGAGGCGGAGGACACCTGCGCCCGGATAATGTCAGAGCGCAAAGAGATGGACAGCCTTGTGGAAGATTTGCAGCGGCAAACACAAGCTCTGGAAGCAAGAATGGAGGATCAGGCAGCAGAGCTACAAGGTGCACTACAATCTAAGCAGCGTCTCCAAAATGAGCTTGAGGACTATAGGAATCAACGCGCCATCGATATCGAAGATAAGGAGACTTCAATGGAGCAGACGCGACAAAAATACCAAAGGGAATTTTCTACCCTCAATAATGAACTCGAGATGGAGCGGGAGAAGATCCTTAAGGTCCGCGGCGAGAACTCTCGACTTCGAGAAGAGCTCGAGGATCTCCGTAGTAAATGGGACAATGAGGTATTGAATAGCTCGACATGGGCTAAGGAAAAGTCCCGAATGGAGGTCATGCTCCAGGACGTAACAACCTCTCGCGATGAGGCTGTCAACGCTCACAATGAGGCTCAAAGCAGGGTCGTCACACTTTTGTCGCAGGTCAGGGATTTGCGTACCTCAGTCGACGACGTGACTGCAGAGCGAGATATGCTGCTCAAGGAGAAGAAAATGCTCGAAGTCCGTTTGACTGAAGCTGGGGAGAGGTTGGAAGAACTTGCCAAAGGAGAAAGTCCATCAATGCGCAACGCGGCTAGTATGAATCGCGAACTCCTTGAGCTCAAATCTAAGCTTGCCCAGCAAGAAGATGTCTCTGCAGCTGCTGTTGGGAAGATGAGGCGAGCGGATGCTCTTGTGACTGAAATACAAAAGGAGATCACCGCAGAAAGAGAAGCCAACGCCCAGCTCTTCAAGGATAAGGCTACTTTGGAGAAGCAATTGAAAGAGTCACAGCTGCGCTGCGTGGATCTGGAAACAAAGAGCTATTCTTCAGGCAGCCAGGATATAAAATTCCTGCATAAGAGAATCAAAGATGTAGGTTCACCACCCTGTGTTGCTGTGGAATAATGACCGTGTGCTAACGAACTGTGTTTCAGTTGGAGACCCATCTTGAGGAGCAGGAGGCTAAACATAGCTCAGAGCAACGTTCTTCACGGAATGTTGACCGTACTGTCAAAGACCTCCAGTCCCAAATTGAGCGAAGGGAGAGAATCAACGCACAACTCACTGACGACGTCAACAAGGCCCGCGATAAGATCGATCGTTTGCTTCGAAGCATCGAGGAGCTCCAGCACAACGACACAGATACACAACTGCAGGTGCGTCGGGCGGAGCGCGATCTTCGAGAAGAAAAGGAAAAGTCATTGCGACTAGAGCGCGAGTTACAGGGTTGGAGAGCTCTGCGAGTCGAAAGAGGACGCGGACATGTCACTTTCAGTGATGTCGGAAGCAGAAGGGGTAGCAATGGGTTTTCCTCAAGCGACATACCACAGAGGATGCCGAGCAACACCAAAGGCTTTTTATAGAGAATATAATAATCGAGCGGGTTGACCCTGCAGAGCGCAGCCGCAACTGAGGAGTCAGGTTTCTAATATTGGACCTGGGCTATGGATAATGACAATGACGATATGTCTATGCTGCATGGCTACGCGGTGTTTAATGTGAAGAACTAGTTGATCTTTTTGCTTCTTGCCTTTATGTTTTGTCTCATGTTCTGTTCTTTTCCTTTGGTGGCATATGTGTATATGAAGTTTTAAGTGATACAACGATCTGCATTTAACTTGGTTCAATCATTTAACATGTCGAGCAATTTCACAGAAGATTGTTTTCACGAAACTAAAATCTTGTGTAGCCATCATCCCTTAACTTAAGCCCACTGTGGTGAGGAAACACTAGTACATTATTTCTATATTCTCTTGAGGTTCGAAAGATCACAATGCTTTGGATTTTGCTGTTTCTTTGTCTTAGACTTGTATGAAATGCAGCCTGACGTATTTGATTTTGCACCTATAATCTAAGTAACCTAATCGGTCGACTTAACGTATATTAAATCAGTGATGACTCTGAAGGATCGAAGTATGTAGAAAGATGTGACGAGCATAAGGAGGCTAAGTGGCAAGCATAGAAATTAGATATACTATTAGTACCATAACGATTACTCTCCTAGCAGTCAACCACTATGGCGTAAGAGTATTCATAAGGTGGATATTCCCGTCTACATCCCCTAGGTATCACAATGACAGTTTCATCCAGGCACTCTTACGATAAAAAACTTGCAATATAAACAGCAATTCTTGGTATCTGCCAAGTTCAATTTTATTCGCCAAAACCCAATATAATTGGCCGATAACAGATACTTTAGCCGCGCGCCTAAATCACGGCTAGCGCTCGCTTGAACCAAACGTTTCCCGAGCCCACCTAAGCTCGGATCAAGTTACTTTGCCATGACATGAGGGCATATTTCTTCCACCCCAATCTCTTGTCCCCTCCAGACTTGCATTGAGATCGACTCGCGCAGTTATTCACCATGGTAAGCTTCCTATTTCCCCATAACACCAGCAAGCAAGACTCAGCCTCTCCCAATGTGCGCCCATGTAAAGTTCCACCACCCGCTAATCAAGCTTTACCCTATAACAGGCGCGAAACAGCGAAAAAGCCCAGTCGATGCTCTTCCGCTTCCGGGCGCAGCAGGCCGCGGATCTCGGAATCATCGACATGGGTCGCACCCGGCGTCCTAAGGCGATCACGTCGGTGGACTCGATCCCCATGTGTGAAAAATGGCGTGGGCAGGTCCTCAAGGAGATTTCGCGCAAAGTGTCCCGCATTCAAGAGCCGAGTTTGAGCGATTATCAGATCCGGGACCTGAACGATGAGATCAACAAGCTGATGCGCGAGAAGTGGATCTGGGAGATGCAGATTCGGAATCTGGGCGGTCCGAATTATATGCGTGGTTCGGGGCGGGTGTATGATGATGAGGGGAGGGAGATTCCCGGTGGTGGGAAGGGTTATCGATATTTTGGACGCGCTAGGGAGCTACCTGGTGTCAAGGAGATGTTTGAGGCTGCGGCTCGACGTGGTCGTAAGCCTGCGGAAGAGGAGGGGGAAGAGAGTCGCGGTCGCGGTGGGGATATCGCGACGAGGAAGGTCGATGCGAACTATTTCGGCTATGGGCTGGATGAAGACGATGGGACGCTGCTAGCCTATGAGAAGCAGAAGGAGAAGGAGGCCGTTGAGCTTCTGCGTGGGAAGAAGGAAGATGACGTGGAGGACGGATGGGAGCCATTGCCTGGTGACGCTGGTGACGGCGTGGAATGGAGATTGCCGACCTTGGAGGAAGTACAGGAGGAACTTGTTGACCGTCGGAGGAGAAGGCTGTTGGAGAAGATCACTTGAGATGGACGGTGTGCATGGACTGGTGTACGGGCGTCCTCAACATTTTTCTGTTCAAACTTTTATTTCATACGGCGTCATGGGTGTCATTTCACATTGTGTTTATCATACGCGTATATGCTCCACTTTCGGATCCCTGGCTTTCCTTTCACGCATTTGAGGAAAAGCAAAAAGCTCAACTGATGATACCAACAAGATTCATTCTATTGTACAAATGGACATACTTATTCTATTTACAGTTTATGGGGTTGTTTCCTTGCCATTCTTTCGGCCTTGCGCGCTTGGGACATACTAGTTCCCACTTCGTCTTTCGTGCCTTCTTGACGATGACGTTCCTCTGCCTGCAGGTCATCCAGGATGAACTTCCCCAAGCCACCTGCGCGCCATTTTTGGATAAAATGCAATGCCGCAAGGTCAGTGTTCGGGATACCACCCTTAGCAAGGAGTCCGGTATGACGGGCGAAATCGTTTAGAAGAGGCATAATTTCATTTGTTGGCGGGGACCAACGCTCATATACTTGGGTATCATGCAAATTTATATGGTATAACAGATAGTCTGCTAATGTGACGGGGGAGATCACAGAGTCCTTGACGCAACCACAAAGTGCCAGTTTCAGCATCTTTTCTGCATCTGGAACGTATGGCATGAAGACACCGGGCGTGTCCAGCACGTAAACATGAGAGCCGTTCTCTCTCTCGATGATCTTGACGGGAGTTCCGATTTTCCTCGTAATGCCGGGCTGGCCGCCTGTCTGTACAGCCTTGGCTTTGCGGACTCCCTGATTTCGCAGGTTATTGATCAACGTCGATTTTCCGACGTTTGGCATACCGACAACCATAACCCGACAACCCACGAGTTTGTCGGGTCCTTCAGCATCATTTCGTAAATGTTTCAATATAGAACTCACATCCGGTCGGGACGAGGAACTAACAAAGAACACAGCGCTGTTTTTATCGAAATTCTGGACTCTTCTCTCTGCCTATATGAAGGAACAGCAGTATAAGCATAACTATATGTAGCGCGAACCTGGACGTTTTGGAATTTTAACTTTACCTGTTGTTGGGCTGGTGACCCCGATTCTGCACCTAAATCCCTCTTTGTATATACGATTAATCGTCTGGTTTTCCCCAAGGCTTCTTCAAACATGGGATTGATAGATGTAACTGGCACTCTATAATCGCGACACTCCACGACGTAGTCAATGGAAGAGAGCATATTTTGCATCTTTTTCAAACCTGCCCGGTGGTGACCCAGGAAATACGACCTTGGGATGGACGTATAACTGGGGAAGGTCTGTCGAGGAACGAATTTGGCTGCCATCCTACAATAATCTAATAGATTTTATTAGCAATTAAGCAATATGGTTGTATACAGGTTCTTCTTTCACACATTATTGAGGGTCAATTGCGAAACAGAAACCGGCGAAAGAAACAAAGACAGTTTGATATCATTCCCGGCAATATGTCTGAGATGAACGGGCGGTGAGGGAGGCGGTAATGTTGCTACACCATATTTACTTCCTGTAACTTGATTGGCTGCCGAGCTGACTTGAGCAGCATGCCTCAGGTATCTATCAGAGCCTAGAGGGGTAGTGCTCCATACCTGGGCCAAGGTGGCCATCAAATACACTGAATCCACGTAAGATAAGGGTGTTCACCTAGTTGTCCGAGGACACTATCCGGAACCATCCCACTGGTCCACAAGGGTGTGGAGCTGACGTCATTCCACGTTTGCGCTCCACTGGGCTATCACTGCCACAGATGGGAAAAAAAGTATATCTAAACGTAGATGTCACTCCATGTCGTCAAACCTTAACATAGATCTCAATACCTCTGTAGTGAAGTTTTGCATCGTCGAGTTTTAGAACATCAACCTCCTATCGTAATGTCAGATTTCAAGCTAGCCCACCGAGTTGGACATCTTATCGTTCAACCCGCTGACCTCCAACATGATCCTCCGGAAAGTTATCTCTTCATTCAGGATGGACTTATCGTGGCATGCGGGGTGCTATACGCTATGTGCTACTTCTTTTGCATGCTCCGAACATACAGAGACAAGACATATCCAGGAGCTAGCTACGGGGGCATACAATACCTGTAAGTCACAAACTATCATAAATGTGAGAGTATGTATTCTAAAACGTTGCCCTAGCTGCTTGACCATGGCATATGAGATATACTATGCGTTTACCACAACATCTACATGGTTCGAGAAGCTTGCTTTCCTAGTTTGGTTCGAATTCGACCTTGGCTTCACAGCTGTCGCAATTCAGCACGCCCACAGTCCGAACCAAAGAAAGCGGCTTTACCGGAATATGATTTGCGGCGTTTTAGCTGGTGTATTGTTCCTCCGGTTGTTGGCTAAGGTTTATCCCGATGAACGAGAACAGATCACTGCATATTGGACCGGCATCATTCTTCAATTTCCCATTGGTTGGCTGTGCCTGTACAGCCTGTGGAAGAACCATGATACAAGCGGCCATTCCCTTGAAATGTGGTACGTACCCTTGCTAAACATGGCAACGCAAGAGACCTTTCGCTGAGTGATTTAGGATCACTCGATATCTTGGATGCTTCACGGCGTATGGCGTCTTTTTCTGGCGCTATCTAAACGTTCCCCAAAATTGGGCGTATGTGGGGTCAGCTTGGAGTATTTGGACCATTATATTGACTCTCATTCCGGAGACCCTTTACCCATTCGTCTATGTCTGGGTCTTCAACACAAGAAAGGCCAAACCGGAGTAAGGATCTGTTATACATTGATGTTGCTCAAGTTTTTTGTGTGAAATGTAACATCAGCTTCAAGAGTATATAACTCCGACTCCGTACAGAGAACCCATCTCATGATATATGTATATAGAATGGTTTGGTGTAACCTCGGTGCAAATTTCGACTCGTAACTAGAGTCAATACTCTGGTGCATTTCTCTACCCAATCTTCAGAATGGCACATTCATGATTCGACAAATTGGCAGAACTTTTAGTATGTGGATTAACCATCTGTAACAACTCTCAAGAGCAACTTTAGCAGTTATGTAGGACTAAGGAGTCTAGGTTGTCTAAGATCTTTGCTTCCCGGAGTAGATACTGTGTACTTCTTATGCTGTGCCTTGTGCGTGATAATTCATCGGCGACTGCTGCAAGGCATAACATTTATGCACATATGGTTGGGATACTTTTTTCAGTACCAAGAGAGGAGTACAAGTGCTGTTCGGAAAAAGTTCGTTGCCTAGGGTGAAGTTACTGAGACAGCTCGGAAAGGCGTTTTTAGTAACGGATTTAAATTCAGGAAAATACCTCGGCTCATTCTTTACCCCGACTCGACATCTATCCCTACTTACCCCTATTGTTACCATTGGGTACTCTAGGAGCAGGGTTAATTCCTCCGGACCCAGGAATACAATCTTGATTCGCAGTCACTCGTTTTAAATCATCATCTGAGAGTCTGTCACGGAGCTGATCTCGGAGATATTCACATCACTAATCATGATATTTATTGTGATGATCCACTTCGTCGCAGTGCCCCACTTTAACAGATCCCATAAGATCACATAAACATAATTCATTGCAAAGAAAGAAGGTTTAGATCATAGTAGATCCACTCTTGAAACGATGGCCGTTGTGCAAATGATGGGTGCTTTCCCATGGAGCCCGCGGAGACGGATCCTACTACTTAATGCAGCTCAACCCCTCGCGGGCCATTGTTGATTATTACACGATATACTTCATCCTGTGTGTTATTCCTCGATCGCAGCAACATGTCTTCCTCTACTACACTTGACAAAATCAACGTTGTCAACGACCCTCGGATCCGTCGCTGCTCTGCCGCCATCAATGGCAAGACATATGGTGTGACCTTTTGCTTCCCCCGACGTCTGGAGAAGGTCTCACTAACTTGATTTGGATAGGATATCTCCTCGCCGAGCCTGAGGGCGGCTTTACTCGCACGGTCTTCTTGGTATGCCATTGAATTCAACCAATGGGACCACTGGTAGCTGACTCGTGCAAAACAGATTCACGGTTTCCCAGACTTGTCCATGGGATGGAGATACCAGATTCCTGTCTTTCTCAAACTTGGCTTCCGCGTCGTTGCTGTTGACTGTATTGGATATGGGCGATCAGTAAGCCTAGGATAACTAGCTGTGCTGTATGATTGGTTCTGAGCTCGTGCTGATCTTGTTCGTCTAGGATGCACCAACTGGGTCTCTCGATGCCTATTCCTACAAGTCGCATGCCGACGACTTGGCCGAACTTGGAAAGCAACTCGGCTGCGAGAATATCGTTCTCGCCGGTCATGACTGGTATGTTCCCATTCCCTCCGGGATTAATGCTTGATGAGAACACATCTAATCCTCCGAGTAAGGGGCTCGGTGATTGCCTCCCGTTTTGCTCTCTACCACCCTTCTTTCATTACCCATCTCATTCTCTTCGTTGTCCCATATCTCCCTCCCTCGCCGAAATACATTGATACGGCAGATCTCGCCAAGATCGTCCCCACAGTTGGGTACCAACTGCAATTCGGCAGCGCAGAAGGTGTGGTTGAGTCCCATACTCAAGAGAAGGAAGGTATCCGTGCTTTCCTCAATGGCCTGTACGGTGGGGCCACTCCTGAAGGCAAATTTGCCATGGACTCAACCCGCGGTTTTGACTTCGAGGTGGCCACCAAGCTGGGTCATACAAGATTGCTCAGTGAGGAAGAACTGAAGTATTACGTAGAGGAGTACTCGAGAAATGGACTCCAAGGACCTTGTATGAGCATTCCCTCTCATCCTATAAAAAACAGAAAAACTAATGAGCTTGTAGGCAACTACTACCGTATTCGCCAACAAAGCTGGACGAATGAGCAGTCCCTCCTGGCCCAGGGCAAAGAGGCGATCTCAATCAAGTGCCCCGTGCTTTACGTTCATGCGCTTGCTGACCTTGTGGTCAACTCGGAGATGCCCAAAGCCATGGTACCATTCGTGCCAAATCTCACTGTGAAAGAAGTCGAGGCAGGGCATTGGGCTCTGTGGCAGAAACCAGCGGAGGTTAATGCCTTTGTGACGGAGTGGCTGCAGCAGCAGGGACTTGTTGACTCATCTAAGCTGTAAGGCGGTTGATACTTTTATTTTTTTTATTTGTTTATCTATTCATTACTTTTTTTTCAAGTTCTATGTTGCCTTTCTTTTACGGACTATAATACATTCGCTAGTAATTTTTGTTAGAAGCAGATGGCCAATGCATTAGCAATATAGGTATATGAATCATGAATTCTGATTTTTTTTCTTGGCATGAAATCGATTTTAGTCGACAAGAAATCACCCCTCATTGGCTTACGTATCGATTTATACAGCTACTATAAATCTTAAGTCAAACGTCACTGCCCCCCCCAACTGACTCTCTATCAAGTCTCAATATTTACAACAGAAGCAAGTCTCTCAATAATATACTTGATGAATCTTACTGGGAATGCGATAACCCAATCTTGTATTCAGCGTCGAATCAATAAATGTCCCTAATCTCAGCCTTTCGACCCCGCTCTATTCGAACCTCTTCCCTTCGCCACAGGCCCCCAAGAAGGCGGGATGAGCGAGAACAAAGCGACATTCATGACGCCGTGGTTGAGGAAAGTGACGATGCACATTCCATTATAACCCCTTCAAAGCATACCCCAAAGGCGTTTCGAGTCTTACGCGGCTCTGTATCGGCTGGTGGGCCTCTGCGTCCTTTTCGATTGGTGAAGCAGGATATCATCAACCTGCGCCGGCGATATGTTTCGGATTGGACTATATTCAACCAATTGATCTTCGCTAGCGCGGTATATGTATTCTTTACCAATCTCCTCCCGGGGATCACTTTTGCCAGTGACTTGTATGTCTTGACTGGCAAGACATGGGGAACGATTGAGGTTGTGCTTAGTACGGGACTCTGTGGAATTGTCTTCTCTTTGTATGCTGTCCGGAAGAATCACGAAGATTGTTCAGGCTAATCAATTCCAGATTCTCTATTCAACCTCTAACAATCCTTGGCGTTACCGGCCCTTTCTCTGTATTAGCGGAGAATATCTATGCATTGTGTGATGAAGTTTTCAAGGTATTTCCTTGCAGAAGCAAATCCGCCACTTGTATATCAATCACCTCAGCAGTATTTGATAACAATAACAGGTGCCCTTCCTCCCTTTCATGGCATGGTCTTTGATTCATGCAGCCTGGTTGCATTATATATTAGCCATAATCAATGCCCACGACTGGACTATGCGCTATGTGACAACATTCGCCACAGAAATCTTCTCTCTCTTGAACAGCATTATATATTTCCACAAGGCCATCCAGGAGCTTGAAAGAGCACACGACACTCTCTCATTCGCTGCTTTCCTATACGCGGTAATCGGCGCCGTCGGAACCATGCTCTTCGCCATCTTTCTCTCCACAGCCGAGAGTTGGAAACCTTTATTCCATCGCTACATCCGAATGGGGCTCACGGAGTACGCCGCTGCCATATCTATCATCGTCTTCATCGCCATGCCCCATATCGGCGAATTGGCACACCTTGATAAGATGACTCTTCCCGTCAGTAGCTCCTTCAAACCTACATCACCAGACCGTGACAAGTTTTTCGTCGAGTTCTGGACCTTACCCGTCGGATGGGTCTTCGCCGCCATAGTTCCAGGAGTCATAATCACCATCCTCTTCTTTTTCGATCACGAAGTAAGCTCCATCATATGCACAATCGACAGATACGGCACCCGCAAACCCGGCGGCTTCGCATGGGACATCATCCTGCTGGGCACAACAACTGCTCTCTGCGGAATCCTGGGCATCCCACCCGCCAACGGCCTCTTGCCCCAGGCTCCCCTGCATTCCGAATCACTCATGCATTCGGAGCGAGAACAGCGCACCGTCGTGACAGATGGCGAAGAGAAAGTTGAGACGCACGAAGTTAAGCGCGTTTACGAACAGCGCTGGTCCTCTTTCTTGCACGCAGGGGCTATCCTTCTTTTCGTCAGTCCGCCGTTCATGAAAGTCCTCGGCTTAACGCCGACGAGTGTTCTCGCCGGTTTATTCATGTTCATGGGTGAGCAGAGCTTATCGGTCAAGTAAGTACAGACTGTCAACTCGTTGTTATGGGGGAGAATATAGCTCACCCAAGCATAGCCCTATATTATACCGAACCTTTTATCTTCTTACCCCTCCATCTGAACTCCCGTCTTTACCATCTTCTCTTGCGAAGAAACCAGGGGATCCGGATCTTAATGACAGTAGCACTCCACCACGTCCCTCTTACATCCCCATCCACCTATATACTATCCTACAGATCGTCATCACGGTGGCTATCTTCATCGTCACCCTGACGCGAGGTGCTCCCGCCTTCCCCGTTTTAATCGTGGCTCTTGTTCCCTTCCGCCTACTAGTAATGAAACGCTGGTGGCCGCGCGAGGTCCTCCGCTTTGTCGATGCCTGGGCTTGTAGAGAAGGTACTCCTGAGGACGATGAAGATGCAGAGGCAAAGAAGGATGAGCTTAGCGGCGACGATATCACCGGTCGTGCCGGTCTGGGTACCGAGGCAGTTGGGACCTTTTCCTCGCAGTTAGATGAATCCAGGCGTAAGCCATCTGGGACGCATCCTGGAGCGCCAGCTGTGATATCTAGATCTACGTCTCATCCGGGTGAGGTTGATATTGCGGATAGGAGTGACTCTGGACAGGAGTGGGTGGAACTTGAGTATCGGACGCGACAAGACGAGGAATTGGGTCGGTCGATCAAGGGGTGTTGATATTGTCGTCTCGCTGGTTCGTTAAATGATTAATGATGGGGACGGACAGAGTTCAGTCATTTGGATTTTCTATCATAAATCTATATATAGTTATTTTGACAAAACATTATTATCCCAAGTCGACTAGGGTATCTCCTGTAGACAAGACCTGCGCCAATCCCATTCCTTGACTCCTAATCATAACCAATACACAAAGAATAGCGCCCATGCCTGTATCAGTAGCCCAAAGTCGAACAAAGCGGCAAAAAGGAATATCTTGCGATTCCTTCCCAATTATCGATAATACATCATGCTCTCCAACCCTGAACAAATTCGTGAAGACGATCGATAACCACACCGAATATAGCATTTACGCTGTCACCGATGAGTTGCTCGAAATGACGAATAGCCTCCTCTTCTGTCATCTCTAGATGAAACCTCTCTTTGACCTTGAGTACCGCCTTATCCGGCTCAACGCGGATATCAGGGATATTGGCGTCGACCATCAAACTGAACAAGTTGAGGATAAGGTTTGCCGACTTGCGCAGCGTGGTGTACGCGGTGAAGCAGTATTGCTTGAATTGAAGGTAATGGGGAGATGTGGTGCCGCCCATTCCTTCAACCATTTCTTTGCAGAGCTTCATCATTGGAGCGAATGGTTTGGGGTCTCGACCGAGGATAAAACCGAAGTCGGCGTGGAAGAAATGGCCATCTGGGGCGAGGAGAAGGTTCTCAAGGTGCCTGTCGCCGACACCGAGGAGGTATGTAATCACGCAGTATCCGGCACAGGATTTGATGTAGGTATCCATAGTCTCCTTTCGGACACCGAGTGGTTCGCTCTCATCAGGGTTGTTTGCTTGGAGATATGCAAGGACTGACCTGTGCTTGGCTGAGATCGCAGATAGGGAAGCCGATGGAATGAACTGAACGGCGCCTGCCGTAGCATTGGTCGCGAGAATTCGATATGGGGTCAGCTTAAGATCCAAATTCTCCTTCTGTAGGAGACGGTCCATCAAAATGATTATTTGTATAACGAGCTGGTCTTGACGGAGATCATCACCGACTTTGAAAAGGATTGGATACTTCTGCCCTTCCGATGTCTTGAAGGTGATGAGTAGAGGAGACAGGGTTGATTTGAAGACGTTGGAATCGTCCGGAAAACAGCCCGTGACCGATATCTCTGGATCGATGGGCAGCGGCAATGGAGGCTCGATGTGCACAAGCTCGTTTTTAGGATCTTTCAGATACTTTTTGAGCTTCTCAATCTTCAGTGGCCGGTTATCTCGTGAAAATCTGAGGTCCTTGGCGATCTTTGAGAGCACGGCAACCAGTTCACCCTGGCGTAACAGCGTTTTCCGATGCTCGGGATGCACTTGTTCCAAATCGGCCATGAAATAGTACTCTACCCGAGCGAAGAGTCTGCGCTGCGCGGACAAGGTCCCAGGGCTAGTATCATCACATTCAACCATAAGATACCAGTGGAAATAACTTCCGAGCTTGAAATTATTTGCAGCGCGAGTGATCAGAAAATTAGCCAGCGACGAATCATGGGCAGCATCTTCAGTGTCATTGCTGGAATTTTCTTCGTATTTTAGCGCCTGTACTAGCTGGAGGAGGTAAAGGAGAAGCTCCTCATCGTCAGCCTTTCGAAGCCTTTCAACTGCATAAGAACGGACTGCCGGGTTATCGAACGTTGGTCCAAGGAGCTCCAAAGCATCATCGACATCAATTTCGGTCCATTTAGGAAGAATTTCCACTGCTTGATGTGATTCACCGGCATCGCGCCAGTTCACCGACTTAACAAATTTAGTCAACGCTCGCTTCTCACGAGTTAGATAGTATCTGAAGCGCCAAACAAGGTCCTTCTCCTCAGCAGTGAGGTCTTGCGTTGGCTCGTACGACAGTATGGCGTTTAGTTCATCCCGGATCTTTGGATTTGGTTTCAGGTCTCTGTCCATGATGCCAGTACGGTGACTACGAATGAGTCTTCTGTGCTTGTCCTCACATGGATTACCTGTCTGCCCAACTTCAGGGTCGTATATTTTGATCACACCCTCTCCATCAGCACCTTCGATTCCGGGACCAAAGCGAACCTCCGGTGCAGGTTTCAGCGCAGAACTAGGATTCACAGGTGCATTCTGGGGGTACGACGAGACCGGGGGCGGAGGATACTCGTGATCAGACCAGACGACGGGGTGGTCAAAGCGTGGAAATTCGACGTAGAGAGTAAAGTTCTCATCATTCAAATTACCTTCATCCGAATCATCTCCATCAGCCCCATATTTCTCCCGGTGTTTCTGCTTCGTCGATTTTAGAAGGATGGCCCGCTTCCTTGCGGATTCTTCGGCATTAAGTTTCAGTTTCTCCAGCTGACGAAAGACCATCTGGTCCATCCAATCGATCCGTGGTATTTCTCCCATTTCATGCTTCTTGATCAGGACCTCTACTCGTTCCAACTCTATCTCCTCGAGAGAAGGGCCTAGCGAATCAGGAGTATTGACCTTCCGTCGCTTCGTTGATGGGACAGAAGGGGTAGTTGTCGAAGAGAATCCATCGGCAGCTTTGTGGCGATATACCTTGCACTTCTGCCTCCCCATCTTCAATTTACCCTCTTCATCAAACAGGGATATTGTTGTTCCTCCGAATGGGACGTAATGGCCCTGCGCACCTTCGCCGCCAAATGGGGACAAGTCCCAAATGGTTATCGCAAGCTGGCATTGGTATGGGGCATCCTTGAGTGACATAGGCATCTGTAGCCATTCATTCCAAGCGCGGACCGATTTGAACGTCCTATATGAGGTTTGCAAAGGCACCCCCAGCGGTTTCGAGTCTGACCATAATTGCACCGACACAAATAGATCGGATGTGGGGTTCTGCACGGAACCGAGGTGTCGCAATTCCGGTCGCTTGAGGAGTACAGAAAAGGGTATCTCTTTTTGCTTCCCTTCCAAGGAGCCACTGCCGAGTAATTAGTTGATTCGGAACCCAACATCTGCCATTACAAAGCAACCCAAGGACTTGTTTGGCGTTTGCGGCGTCGCTTACATTTTGATTTGAATCGGAAAGTCCACCTGGGTGGAGATAGCGAATGTAAAGGCCTCCATTTTGATTCGGAGATTCCGAATCCGCCCTCATTGACTCTTGGAGTCCTTCATGACATGTATCTCTGTGAGAGGAAGACAAAAGAGCTTCGTCCGGAGAGATGGCAACGCGGCCTGTTGATTGGCCAAGATTCATGAGCAACTTATCGGATGACGCGGGGTCAGCTGATTTCACGTGATATCTTTCGCAACGCGTTTGGCGCGCGGGCAGTGTTGAAAAAGTAATAATGATGGACAGATGAGAGAGATTGTTGGTGAGGCCACTACTACGGAGTACTATTAGTGGTCTAATTGCCTCATGCCTTTCTTACCTAAGTGACTTCGGTGCTCTGATTAGTTATTCCTAGTGTATTATATCTTTGTCTCACTGGCCTGTCATTGTTTCGGCCCAACCCCTGTCGCGTCTTGTGTTTAACGTACTTTCGTCGAAGTCCCGCCACTAAGCATGGCACGCATTACACACAGCCGTAGGCCTCCAAGTCAATCTTCATCGCCAGGGCCTTCATCCGATAAAGAAAACCGCCAAATTTCTGCTCGTGTTGAAAAAAGAAGCCAGGCTCAGACCATGGCCTCCGGCGCCAATGCCAAGCGCCAGCGATTGTCAAATAGAGCGTCCAATATTCAAAGCGGCAGTCAGTCGCAAGTACCAGGATCGCAACAGGATCGCGATAAACAATTTTACGACCCAGATCAGGATGAAAAAGACCGAAGACGGGTTAGGAAGGGACTCAGGGACTTGACGAGGGAGCTACATGGTACGGTCTCACCGCACAGTACTTTATTTTCAATGTATTAACAATGGTGTAGATTCTAGGAGCGAGTATATGCAACCTGGCAATCATGGCATTCGGGACACCATCCAAAAGGCCAACGAATACTTCCAAGAAGTTAAGCAGACTTCAGACGCTACGATCGACTCACGTCTCTTGGTCAGCGCCGCCGACCTCTCGTACAAGAAGACCGCACATTTAGTCTTGGGAGATGCATCTGCAGGTATAGATGTGGATGAATTTGTCTCTAAGTGCATATCCTTTATGCGCAGGGCTCCAGAAGATTCGCAAGCTATGCTGTCGAGTACACAGCGTCGTCGTGGTCAAGCCTCAGGCAGGAGCCAAGCGGACCCCAATGATAGCGATGAGGATCAAGGAGATGCGATGAACTGGGACTGGCTTGGACGGTCTGCTTCTTTCCGCCATAATGCACGGCCGTCCATTTCCGGGTTCTTGCTAGGACCGTTGTCGGTACAAAAGCGTACCCGACAAATCACACAGCGAAGGGTTAGAGAGCGTATCGATCCGTCACAAGCAGTGCGACCACAGGAGCTTCGGGAAGAAGACCTTGATCGGCAAGAAACGTCCAACCTTACCACCATGTGTACCAGCATCAACAAACTGCTTGCAAGAACGCAGAATGCTGGCCAGGATATGGTAGAGCGACTTCTGTCGCAACTAGAAGAAACTCCCACAGACGAGATGGTGCAAGAAGTGATGGCTCAACATCATGTTGCGGATGATGGTGGTGTTCCCCTGTTTCACTTCTGCATCAACCCGAGGTCGTTCGGACAAAGCGTGGAAAATCTGTTCTATGTCAGCTTTCTGGTCAGGGATGGCACAGTTGGAATTCAGGTAGACAGTCGGCACTTGCCAACTCTACGTAGGTCTCCCCTGGGCTTCATTCATACTTGTTTACCTAACGTTGGTTATGACAGATGCTGCGAAACCGTATGCCCCAAGCGAAGCCCAAAGGAAAGGGGTTCAGAAACACCAGGCTATATTCAGCCTTGACTTTGAAACCTGGCGGGACCTAATCGAGGTGTACGGTATCGAGGAATCCATCATTCCTCACCGCGAAGAAGAGCAACATGAGAACACTGGGCACGGCTGGTATGGTTAGGGGCTGTCTGGCCGCATTGCTCTGCTGACGACAGTCTCTGGAGCCGGGCATCTGAGTTCTTGTTATTTCCTATCTTTCCCGTTTTGTAATTAATCGTCGATACTTGTGATACCCATCTTGTTCTGCACGTTGCAAATGAAAAACCCATGTTTTCGTAACATTGCTTATTACTCGTAAAAGAGTTCTGCGCACGTGTTTCTAATTGAATTGGAATTACATAATAATTCGTGATTTGAAAAAGTTAACTAGTTCCTCCGTAAGGTAGCTTAGCAAAGCAAAAGAAAATCCAGTCTGTTGGCTTAGAGATGCACCGCGTTCTAGACCGTAGGCCCCGCCAGCATTGCCCGGTCAACATCCAATGTCCATGTGTGGCGTAGGCCGAATCCGTATTGCAGTAGCAGTAGGTACTATGTAACATATCGCTTCAGTCAAGCCTCAAAATAAATTCAAGAATTTTCCAGGTACCAAAATATATGATTGGAGGAAGCGGAAGTCTTTTCTGGTTTGAATGAGCCTTAGGCAGGAGTCCTTTGGGCCCCGCGCTACGTTGACGTCACACTTAGCTGTCATACTGTTTCAGCCACAAGTCCAGATTCCTGTGCTTAATTAATTAAACTGATTACTGAACGAACCTCCCAGAGCATGTGAGACCACGAAAAACTAACTGGCTGTAGCTATAGTCCCAATAAGTACTTCAACCCCCCATCACGACAATCTCCCCCTGATCATAGTCACACGAAAAAGTATACTCTCAGTCATGGCTCCGCAACTATTTCCCACGAACCCATCCGAGGTGATGGTAATCCGCAATGTGACGTCGGACGTGATAACAATGAGCTTGCCATTCGCGAGATATGGACGTTTAAAATTCGGCGGACGAGGAACTCTAGGTACATATCTATAGCCAAAAATCGATTTTCTCAACCGTCAAAGCTTGCGCAAAGAAAGTCTAACACCAACTCATACAGTCAAGTTGGCATCCGGCGCCATCGCAGTGTTTTCCCCCGTCTCCCTCACACCTCAAGTCCGCGAGGCCATCTCAAGTCTAGGCGGCCATCTCAAGTACATCGCAGCGCTGGACCTCGAGCACCATATCAATATCACGTCGTGGAAAGAGGCGTACCCGGACGCCGAGATCATCGCGCCCGAAGGCCTCTACGAGAAGCGGCAATCCAACCCCGAATACAAGGATACTCCGTTCCGACACGTGTTCCGCAAAGAGAACCACGGCCAGCAGAAAATCTCCGAAGAGTTTGACTCAGAGTTTGAGACCGAATACGTGTACGGACACCCGTCACGGGAGCTCGTGTTTCTGCATAAGCGATCGCGCACGCTCATCGAGGCGGATCTCTTATTTAATCTCCCCGCAAGGGAGCAGTATTCGAAGACGGGCGAAAGCGCTACTTCGGGACTGCTTACCAAGATTATCAGCCCGTTGCTGTCAACTAATGCGCCTGCAACATGGCAGAAGAGGTTTGTGTGGTATATACTGTCGAGTGGCGACCGGAAGGCCTTTAATGAATCAGTACGGCGCATTGATAAATGGGATTTTAATCGCTTGATTCCCTGCCATGGGGATGTGGTTGAGAGTGGGGCTAAGGGGGTATTTCGGACGGTGATGGAGTGGCATTTGGAAGGAAGGAAGAATATCTGATTATCTTTCTTTGATGTCTGTCAGTTTTTTCCGGCTACTGTGTTCTATACTCGTTCTGTGTTGATGCGGGCGTCCGACTGTACTACTACTACTACTCTGGGCTATTGATATGGGATAATCAATGTAATTGTATCATACCACATGCATTTCTTCATCGGCAATTCTGGGAAATATAAGTTAAGAGAATTAAAACCTTGGTAATCAATCACTCAGTTAAAGTGGAAACCGGTGGGAGAACAAAAAATGAACTAATTAATACTAGGGTGGATGACAATGTGGCGGTCAGATGATCTTCAGGCTACCATGCTGAACATGACGTCACTTCAGCCACAATCTTCAGGTTTCCTTCAGTTTGCTCGTCACCCGTACGGCGAATGTCGTGTATTTCATTTAAGGAAGAGAAAGAAAAAGAGGGAAGGAAGAAAATGAGGGAAAAAGATCCCGAGAAAACACCCATGTTGGGAAACTTGCGATACTATGTGAAATTCTTTCCATGGTAAAGATATGGAGCTATTGAACCCTTCCAGGCATAGGCCAGATATAGAGTGCGATGGATAGTGGATAAAGTGGATAGCCTGCAGTATGGTTTGCTTGCTGTTTTCTGCTTAGTGATGGACATGGTGGAGTACCTTTTCAGCCTTAGTTTGCAGCTAGTTCTGTTGATTCACTCACAAACTAATTTGTCAACGGTAATGATTTTCGAGGATTTCCGAACTTGTTCCCTTGCTTTTTTTTGTCATATGTACGGAAATCGAAAACTTGAAAAATTGAAGGAATCGAACGGTAATCATTGCTCCAGTAGAGGGGTCTATATTGCGCCACATATGAGGCCTGTAAACCGTACGGTCAGAGTATACTGTGCAACCCCCAGGTATACTCAAACTGTATCGTTGTCCACCGCTCAACAAAACTACCTGAAAGATAATCTGGAGCCTAGACGAGACGTCCACGTTGGGCAGAACACGAGCCCTTCTCATGAGCCAATCATCGAGGAGAAACTATGTCATGTCGCCAAAGTGACGATCAAAACCAATTAACTTCATTAACTCGTTCGAGAAAAAAAAAAAAAAAAAAAAGTTGCTGCAGATCTTCCTGGTCTGGTTGGAAGCTTGTATTTAAACCGGTTACTTCCTCCACCCTGCTCGCTTCTTGCAGCCGATCTCTCATATTTTATACCGTCCTCCTAGCAGACTACTGAGTGCAGTGTGATATCGAACCTACCTATACTCCGCATACTCCCTTATCAGGTACCATTATTTCGTGCCTGCATCTCTGACCTCACCATCTACACCGCTACTCCAGACTCACACAACACATTACGCTGTCATCATGCCCGTCATCTCACGTCTTGTGTCGATTGTTCTCCGCGTGGTGGAAATCATCTGCGGTGCGGTACGTTCTCCATGCATCTTCACAGGAGGGGCGATTATCTGTGGGAAAAGACAAAAGAAAGCTAACATAATCCGATCCAGATCGTCGCTGGTATCATCGGTTACTACCTTGGTTCGTTGAATGACCTTGAGGCTTGGCCTCAAGCACGCTGGATCTATACAGAAGTGGTCGCCGGTTTATCCATTCTACTGGGCCTGATATGGCTGATACCTTTCTCGTCCGGCTTCTTTTCATGGCCCTGTATGTCTTCGCCGTGCTGTGCTGTAGCGAAATCGAGATCAATAGCTGACATATTCTGACAGTTGATGTCATTATCTCTCTCGCTTGGTTTGCTGCCTTCGGTATCCTCGTTGATGCTATCCACAAATTCAGCTGCGGAAGTATCTGGGCATGGGGTGGTATCGTTCATAACGACGTCTGTGGTCGGTGGAAAGCGGCAGAGGCATTCAGCTTCATCTCTGCCTGCGTCTGGCTTGTGTCGGCGATTGTGGTTCGTACTCACCTTTACGCCTATGGTGGCAATGTCGTATACTAACTGGGTCTGTGCTTAGGGTATCTGGTTCACCTTCCGCGTCCGTGGCACTGCCAGTGACGGAGTGTAAGTTTTCCATCATGGTTCCTGGCCACCTACGTGATGCTTATCTCTATATAGTAGCAACCGCCGTGGCTTCTTTAGACGTTCCGCTGTTTAAAAATAGAAAGCTATGCTCGACGATCTTGTTTGATTTTCTCAGCTGCCCGACCAGCCCTGGGTATGGCCGACTATCAGCGAAAATCAGGCCGGTGATTCAAAGAAGAGACATCTATCAACCACCACGACACTCTTTATACCCCGATCCTGACACGATACTCCGCGTCGTGATTCAGCATTGGCACAATACAGCGCCGCCCTTGTTAAAGTCGCGTTAAGTTCCGCTTGAGGTTCACGGCTCGTCATCAGCGAGATACATGACCATTAACACGGGAAACGACCTAATGATTCTCTTTAATTACAATTAATACTAATACAGATACCCCGTTGGCGTGTTGATGAGCTCATGTGGCATGTTGGTGGCAAATATTATCACTCGTTATGTTTAGACCATGATCTTTAGTCTTTAGTTGACAATTCAAGTCTACGTTGGCTTTTTATCAAATGTGTGTTGTTGTATGAATGCCTCGCTTTTCAGGTGTCTTAAGATGCTTTGGTCCGTAGTTGCAGTCAGGAAAGCGAGTGACTCCGGCTGGTCGGGCTAAATTTAATCCTTAAAAACCAATAAGCTGCCGCCTTCCCCTTGACGATTGAGACATTCATTAAAAAAAAATATTATACTAAAGTCCAAGTCGTGGAGGAGTTGAAGCCACGTTGAGTGATTCGATGACTAAGTTCATTTAAAAGGGGCCGAATTGATATTCCTTTCCCGCGGTTCACTTTCCACTCATCCATGGCTTATGTTGCCAAAAATGCATTCGGACCAGACACCCAGAGGGGGATCCAGGTCCAGGTCCTCTTCCCCTGAAAAGAAATCCCCGGACTCGGAGGAGTATCCGATGCATATTCTGGCCCATGAGGACCCGTCAGGAAACAACCCATTTGTGATCGTCACCAGGCCAAGTACTGACTCTGTACACGCCGACGACCATTTCCAAGGCACCGATGATTTTCATGGCACCGATGAGCCGCTCCTGCCAACCTCAAGCCCACGATTGCGCCCTGATCAAGAATCGGGTCGATTCTCGTGCTCTCTCTCTAAGATCTATGCATGGATTAAAGGGCCATCGCCGCCGCGCAAGTATTTAATCAACCCGTGGCTGCGCCAATGGCAAACCGCTCCTGGTCGGCTCGTGCAGCGCTACTTTCCTAGCAAGAGCGCTAAGGTCTGGCTCCTTCTGCTTTGCCTAGGTGTCTGGGGCGCTGTGTTTATAGAGACCTTGCATTATTCCATCTCGGCCCAGGACATTCCGGGCTATGGAAAACCTGTAAAACTACCATGTTATGGCGGACTGTGGTATGGTAACGTCGAATGATTTCTTCCTGGTCTGGGCCTTATCCTGTGTACTCATCTACTTATCATGGCAGGTCGAACGCTACTAATTGTGGGATCAATGGCGATGATTGTCGTCCCTTTGATAAAGGAGGGTTTGCATTCCACTGCCCTGCAGGCTGTGCCTCCACGATCGTGCTTGAACCATATTATGTAGGCGCGGAGGAAATCAATTACAAGAATCTCGTTATCGGAGGGGGCATGGAGAGCTCTGAAAGTAACAACTTCGGTGTATATCGTGGGGACTCTGCAATCTGCCCTGCAGCCCTACACGCTGGACTCATCAGCGACCAGAAGGGCGGTTGCGGCATTCTCCGTCGGACAGGCGAGTACTCCGGCTTTGTATCCATCGAGAAGAACGGAATCTCAAGCATAGGCTTCCCATCTAACTTTCCACTCTCTTTCACCTTTGGTAGCGGGGAGTCTTCCGACGAGGGCAGCGTAAGCTGTCAGGACCTCCGATGGCCGTTGTTCACCTTCTCTCTGATAGTAACTGCTATATTATCACTATTCACCACGTCGCCTGCAGCGTTCTACGCTTCTATATACCTCATCGTCTACTTCCAAGTAGCTCTTTCGTCTGATCCACCTTACTCCCCAGATTTCTACGAGGTGGTATCCACCGCACTGGGCCGGTTTCTCCCTTGTGCCTTTGTTGGATTTGCAGTATACTATTTCTGCGTCCGGCACACGCTAAAAGACCTGGACGCCCACTGGGACAAGACCGTCCTCTGGCTGGGTCCCTGTTGGGTGGGAGCCCTCAATACCGACACTTTCGACAAGATCCCCATCTCCCGTTTGACGCCCCACGACATCCAACAGCAACCAGGCGCCATCCCCGCCTTGATCATCATTGTCACTCTTCTGATCGCCATCGTGTTAACCCAGGCCCTCGCTTTCCGCAACGAGGGCAGACTCCCCAAAATGCTGTCTATATACGGCATCATGGTCTGCGGCATCGTTGCCCTTCTCGTCGTACCAAACATGAACCTACGAATCCACCATTACATCCTCAGTCTCCTCTTCCTCCCCGGGACTACCATCCAAACCAGACCGAGTCTCCTGTATCAAGGTCTCCTGGTCGGCCTATTCATCAACGGCATCGCAAGATGGGGCTTCGACAGCATCCTCCAGACCGCAGCTGCTCTACTCAACGGCGCGGAGTTGGGGAGTATCCTCCCCGTAATCGGGGCTCCGTTCATCCCTTCAGCCGAAAACATTGTCTTCAAGTTTCCGGATGTCGCCGAGGATGCTGATGGGATCAGCGTGTTGGTGAATGATGTAGAGCGGTTTCAGGCTTTTAAGTCGGATAATGGCTCTGTGGAATCCTTCAATTGGACGCGGCTTAAAGCCGATGAGCCAGAGTATTTCCGGTTCGGGTACGTCAAGATGAATGCGCTTGGTGGGCTCTGGTATGAGGATTTTACGAAGCCTGTTGTTTGGGAGGCGGATGGGGTGTGGAATAATTCTGGACATACCTGAGAAGTCTTGGGTTGTCTTCTTCAGAACTCTTTCATATTATTTCGTATATATAGAATGTATATATTACTGTCATGGCCCGCATAGGCGATGTTCACTGAGGTGAGCTAGCTATAGCAGACTGGTATATACTTAGTGTATAGCTTGTACAAGGATTCTAAAGTCCATCAAAACATGACAATGCCCTTAAAATGACCCGATTTCATCACGAAGCGCCGTAACACCAAGCATGCTTTATATTCAAAGTCACACGCTTTCCCCATGCCAGCGAAGAAACGAAAACGCAAATACAGAAGTCATACCCAAGAGGAGGTTCACGCTAACCTCTTACTTTTTAGAATAGTTGTTACATCTCACCTGCACGGTCTTCTGCTCTCCACCATCCCCAATGACTAGTGCCGTCAGTTTTCCACCCTTGAAGCAGCCGGTGTCGATGCCCTTGGTGTAAGCCTTAAGAGAAAGTGACGACTTGGAATCATGACCATAGATGACGGTCGTGAGCATCGACTCGGGATTTTCGAAGGTCTCATGGAGACTATCAGAGAGAAGTGACTGGTGCTTGTTGAACAGCTGATATATTCATTAGCCCTGAACAGTAACGACGATTGCATATATGCAAGAGACCGAGGCGGGGAAAAGGGACTCACCTTCGTCCACTTCGTGCCTTTGAACGAAGAACTCGGCACATGCGTATCCAAATCAACAGTCAACATATTCATAACACTATACGGATCTTGCTTATCGAGATCCACCCCCGGAACCAGCCCTGCATGGACCACAACAACCTGTCCCATATCCTGGATCTGGCCTACGTTAAGAACAACCGGACAAGTATCGAGCCAATCGGCCTGCTCATCGCTCAGCTGTCGCGCCAATTTGCGCTCCCTTGTGTACTGTCCCCTGTGCATGTTTGCGTCGTCTAGGAATTCGTCGTTTATGGTGTTGGCGGCGATCATGTTGTGGCGGAGACTGAGGACTCGGTCCTCATGGTTGCCGCGGACACAAGACGCTGAGTATTTGCGAGCTAGGTCGACGACACCTACGCTATTAGGGCCCTTGTTGATCATGTCGCCGGTGAAGATGAGATGGTCGGTGTCTGGGTTGAAGGATGTCTCTTCTAGGAGTCTTTCCACTGTAGAGTCCCCGAGACAAAACAATGTTAGTACTCAGTAAGCGGGATATATAGTGTAGGGATATTATAGGCAATATACGCACACTCATCCTTGCAGCCATGCACATCACCAATAAAAATCAACCGCCTCCCGCCATGCTGATCGGATTCCGATGCCACCTCGCCAGGCAACAGCGACGGCTCCAACGTCCTCAACTGAACCATATTATCGAATCTGGGTAACGCATTCGCCCCAAACCACCCGCCCACTTCCTCCTTCACCTGCGGATCCAGCGCGCGCAAAATCGCTGCATGTTCCTCTAGCCGCGGCAACACGATGAACTTCCAACCAAGCCAGCACGAGAGCAGAACCGTCGTATAAACAACGACATAGCGACGGAAACGGGGTGCCGTTATGATCGAGCCGAGTATCTGGACCCAGCGCGGGTAGTCGGAGGAGGTATCGGTGTTTGTTGTGGGAAGGGAGGCATATTTGGGGTTGATCTTCCACTCGTTTCGGACGTAGTCGATTAACGGGCGGGTATATCTGGTCAGACGGTAGGATGGGACATTGTTGTTGTCGTCGTTGAAAGAGTGTAGACCGTCGTCTGAGGAGTCGTCGGTGTAATCGAGGTTGTTGATGTTGGAATATCTTGCCATGGTACAGGTTTAGATTCCCGAGGTAGCGGGTTCTAGGGGACACGGTCGGATTTCCGGGACGGATGGACTTCTTTTCTTTGAGGATGTGGATCGCCCTTGGTCGGGATGGAGTTCACTATACAGTGACAGTGACAGTGACCATGTCTTGTATATCAGGGGATTGAGGTCGTGTGCCTTCTGGAGCGGCTTAGATATGATAAGGCGGCAATGTTCGTATCCGCGGAGGCTTTTATGACTTAAACCAGTTAGCATGATCATTGATGGATAAGAACCTTGAACTCGAGGCCAGCGAAACGATCGCCAATAAAGTTTGCATTATTCCCAGTTGGGTTAGGGCCCTCTAAATATAGATTATATAATACTCCCATTATCGGTTGGTTATAAAATTATGCCAGTATAAAATTGGAGAATGTTGTTCAATTCCTTTTAATTTTTATTCCTAAAAAAAAAATTAGTAAATAAATCAATAAAAATAAATATATAGAAAGAAAGAAAGAAAGAAAGAAAACACTGACTTATGAATAAAAAATACTCAATATGAGAATATTGTAGCACCATGCGATAATCATCATCGCCTGTCTATATAAGGCACTCATCCCCTCAAAAGTTGCTAACTCGCTATGAAGCACACTCGGATCTCTACTGCTATCCGCAAGGTATACTCCACAGTCTTCCAAGTAATGCAGACTGCTCTAGCGGAGTCTCTGCTACCACGGGTAAGTCTTTACCAGTTCCGGGTATATAAGTCTTGCTTTTATTAAGACAGCGATCATCGACATCTCCCTTCTTAGAGTCAATACCAAGTCCCAGACTCTAAAAGCATAACGCCCAGAAACATAGCAGGACTTACCTTGTTACAATGGAACTAGCCTCAGACAACCCCACTTCGACACTCGTGTCCACAACCGAGCATCCGGTCTTGGATGACGACTTTCCCACCATCTATGACGCATGGCGGCCCTATCTATCTCCCTGCAAGGAGACAGATGAGGTATAGGACAAACACAAGGCTGTGATAAAAGCAATTACGGACCGCGTGGATACAGCGGGATTTTATGCATAGGCAGCTATCGAGTCAACGATAACGAATCACATCACAATAGCCGGCCTACATTGCTGATATCGGCGGAGAGAGAACATTGACGAGACTGGCGTCCGGTAGTCGACGAGGTTAAGAGTATATTGGAGGAGTTCGGGATCTGCACGGTTCATGTCATGATTTACAGGGAGCCGAAAGAGGAGAGGTGGTGAAGCTGTTCGAGGTGATTTGTGTTGTTTGGGTTGTTGATGGCCATAGAAGAGTTGCGGTATTTGGTGGCTGGATTGTTGAATGAAGGGATTTGTGGTCACTACTAGCCCTGCTTTTTCTGGGGTTTTTCTGTTGTTAGTATACCGAAGTACATTCTCCGTGTTGTAGCGTACTACTAGTATTAGTACACCTCTGAAATCTATGATGGTCCTAGACTGTAGTCGTGCATGTACACTCTTCATATCCCTATCAGACGAGAAGACGAAGCCATCCGTACATCCGTACAACAGCATTCTAGATCTACAAGGCTTTCAGTGGGATTCGAAGCTATTTGTTCGATCTACTCTTTGGCTTATGTGCTTCATTCTCAGAAGACGGGAAGCTAGGCAGTGATCTGAAAGATGTATAAATTGCTGGTGCCACGGATTTGGCCCAATTGCTAAGTCATTGAATGGATGATGATGATGATGATGATGATGATAAGTGACGCCCTTGTTTCGCCCTGCGTATGCTTGCCCATGAACGCCTTGCTAATCCGGAAAGTGAAAGAGAAAAAGAAGGAAAGAAAAGAAAATTATTACATATCAATCGAGGAGAATGATGAGTGTGAATGCAGAAGGGAAAAAAAAGTAAAGAGAGAGAGTGTGTGTGAGGGGGGGTACAGGAGGCGGGGGAGAGAGAGAGAGTCGGTGAGTTAGAGTTCAAGATCTTCGACAATCTTTAGCATGCTTTCAAAATCACAAATGAGACATTACATTAGACAGGAGGGTATTCGCTTGCTGCGGTTCAAATTAAAAAGAAAAGAAAAGAAAAGATAAATGCAAGTAAAGTAAGGGAATCGAATCGATCGCCGATGCAGTGAAGAAAAGTGACAAATGAGAGGCAAGAGATCTTTCGGTGAAGCCAAGTTTAAGCACTCGAGCGTCGACGCAACTCATCTCGGTTGAGAAGTCGCCGGATGCGGGTGACAAATCTGGAGGTTGTGGAGTCTGTAGTTCATCAGGATTAGCAAAATGTGACAGGTAACATTTGGAGGACGAGAGGGGACTCACCGCTGCGGTACCTGCATGTTGTATGCTTCGAAGAAGTCTCCGAAGGCGGCCGTGATGAAGAAACTTCGGCCCAATAATTGACATCTGGATAGCCAGGGAAGTTCTTGGACCATGGGTTGTCCTCGGATTGTAGTTGAAGGGCCACGACGTGTGGATAGAGATCTCCCAATGGATAGAGAAGTTCCTCTGAGGAGAGGTCTTGCCTCATATCCAGGCTTTGACTCCTCTGTGGTGAAACTCATTAGATATTGTTTCTATGAATCATAGTCATAAGAGAGAGGTTGCACTCACGTAAGGCTCATAGTTGGTTTTGTAGCCCATCTTGATAAAAGGTTGAGGAAGGAAGAGGGATCGTAAGTTTGTGCAGAACGATCAATGGTCTGCTGAGGGGACGGGTGCGGTGATCTTTTTATCTTTGATATCGATCTTGATCTTGGATCTTCAGAGTGGTTTTAGCTTTTGAGATGAGTGTGATGGGTAACAAAGCGAGAAGCCTTCAAGTCTTTATAACGAGCGATGCAATCGTGGAGGCAGTCAGCCACACACACACACACTGACAAGGTGGGGATTTTAGAGTGCATGGCATCGAATCCACCGATTGATTGACATGGGCTCGACTCCTGATTTCGATTGGCAATTTTTCTTTCTTTTTTCTTTTTTCCCTGATTAACGCCATCTCCGATCCTGAATTAGCGTGTTGAATGATGGGTCAAATCAACTAAAATGATTTGAAATTTAGAAATTAGAACAAGAAAATTAAAGTCATGATCTCATCATGAAGTGTGCACAGGCTGTTCACGAGATGGCTAATGAAAAATGAGGGGAGTGACCCACTTGCAAGGGTTGGGAACCAATCATGGTCAGGAATGAACCGAATCATTCGCAATCAATTACCTCTTAGACTATTAGTGGGCCTTAGCCGACCTCGTATCTAAGCGTGTGTCCTTGTGCAGCAACCCAGGGAACGGAGATGGTGCTTGTGACCGGCCACTCATAATTCTCGGGTGCATTCGGTCGACCCACCCGTCAGGTACACAGACTTCCGTCCCTGAATGGATCTAAACCATATCGGGATTCTCCTCCTGAACATTGAGCAGCTAAGCTCATTCTCGTTAGTCACTTGACTTGGTCACCAATAGTAGTGTTATACTAATTGGGTTAGTCATCCCAACACGAATCAAGTGTTCGGCCTGATCGACAGGCCAACATACTTCATTTCGCTTCTTACTGAATTTCTCCCTTGCGTCCAGTGAGGTCATGTTCACCCCATCACCACGTTGTACAAGATGCTGTCCCTCAGCAAAATATGATAATCAGGGCGTGTCCACGCGCTATCACCTCCTGTGTTACCTCAAATGTAGGGTGTGAACCCCGACACCATGTGTGTGTGTGTGTGTGTGTGTGTGTGGGGAGATGTGGCATGTACTGTACGTATGTGTTGGTGACACGACAGCAAGCAGCTCCTGACCGCTGCAACACAACAGAGGATGCCCACAAAGGAGCTGTCACATCTGCTTCAAGTTGCGGCATCCACTATTGACAGTGACATTCAAGGAACCCCGTTTCGCTCGATCCCACATTGGGTAGGGGCGTTGGTCCGTACCTCGCATAGATAGAGTCCCATTGTCAACTGTCAATGTCATTCATAACGACCGCCCTAGTAACCATTGTCCTGGGCCTCGCTAGGTGAGGCGTGCTGAGCATTGTTGATGGGCTAACAAGGATCAACACTCACTAGTTGGAGAACTCTTCCAAATCTTTTTTTCCTTAGTGTCCCCGGGGTTTCCAAGTTGCTGGGTTCAGACTTCAGAGCGCTCAATAATCAATTAGTCTAGCGATAACTAATCGCCAACCGCAATCCTCTCATTGATCCGCTTACTACATGGGGTAGGACTATCGAGACTAAATGACCAGGGGTTGGTATGTTAGTGACGCCTTAGCGTCTTAGGGCCAGGTAGGGGGTTCCGCTTCGGTTAAGAACTAGGAGCACTAGCAGAGCACAGCCACGTCCAGACCGACACAGCCACGTACTAGGGCTGAGGTGGCTGTTCATATGTGGCTAGAGCTATGTGTGGCTTGACCCATTTTTTCCAATAGCACGATGGGGGATAGCCTCAGATCCTCAATATGAGCTCCACTCTGCCAGGGCTAAAGCTTATGACGACCATGTTCATACCGCAGAGGAACCCTTTCTGGGTCGTCCTTTACTCTATCCTTTCCATATTCACCGAATTTGTCTTTCGGGGTGCCCGTGCTTCTCCCTTTGGCCGACATGGACGATCCATCGTAAAAGAAACATAAATGCTATCATTTCCACTCTCCCTTACTCTCTTCTCCAGATACCCCAGACTACAGTTGAATATAATACTCTATTGACTTTTGTTCTTCATTGTGCTTCGGCCTCTCTTATCTTATACTTTAAGCTCCTGCCGCTTGCCGTACATGCTCCAAGCCAACCATAACAATGGACGTTCAGGGTTCTGGAAGAGAATGCTGGGAAAGTTCTCCATGTATGGAAATACACGAGTCCTCTCCCCTGGCATCTATCGCTTATCATTCCCCTAGTAAGAAACACCCCAATAGCTTGCGCAACTCTCATGATGGGCTTTCTCTAAGATCCGGTTCCCTGGCAGAATCGATCGGTCTGGACTCCGAATACAATGGACATGGACAAGCACCTGCTGTCTGTGTCTCCGAAAGTCCTTGTGAATACGATATGAGCCCAAATCAGGGGAATCTCACGCCCACGGAAGAGCCCCCTGTGGATGCGGAATTCTCTCAAGTGGATCTCAATGAATGGTACCCCCGGTATTGGGCCTGCATGCAACATTTCCTCAACCAAGGACAATACTCGCCTCAGGTGCAAGCATTGGCCGCTTTTGTCAACATTAGACTTCCATATCAGCGGTCCACCACACCGGTCATCGATTTTCCAGCCCCCCAAAACATGGACTCCGGAGTGGAAGGAACCTATAATGCTCCTTCGTTGAGGCCATTTATCCGACGTCTCATCGTGACAGGGTATGATACTCCATCAGTCTTGCAGGCATTTTTTGGCGATGATTGGCAAGCAGGAGTCGGCTGTGTTTGCAAACAGGAACGGATCAATTACTTGTTTACTGCCAAGAGTGGAGGATGGACATCAACCAAAGCGGCATATGACATGCTTCCCGATGAGCAGACACCATTTCTCCGGCCCCTTCGCGAAGCTACTGAAGAGGAACTACGTATCGCCGAATCACGGTGGAGTGAGTGGCTAGCAATGGAAGATTGGATGGTAGGATCGCGAAGTCCATGGTGAACCGGTCTAATGAAGCGACGAGCAATGAACCTGATGATATTTGTCACTCCTTAATTTATTTTCTTTTGTCATATCATCACTTTTCTCCTTTCACCATTTTTTCTCTTCTTTTCTTTTCATTTTTTCTTTTTTTGGTGTTGATTACCCAGTCTAAAATAGGGCTTATTTTTAGCGTCAGAATTTAATTTATATTGATTGCATTTTTGCGCCGCGTCGGATCCTGAAACCTCGGGATCTTCTGGACTTGCTTCGTACTAATTGAGGATGACCAGGGTGGGTTGGTATAAAGGTTTTTTTTTTTTTTTTTTAAAAAAAAAAAAAAAAAAATTGGATTTATCATATGCGCCCACCTGTATGGATGGTTTTCTAGATTGTTCTCAGCATGAATCCTCGGTTGGGAGTCTCGGACACATGGTCAAAAACACGTGCATTAGCGCATTTAAAATCATCTCAACAATGCCCTTATATTCGTAAATCCGTCTGGAGTGGATTAATCAATCTATTATAGTTGACATTTGACGTGTCAACGGGTGTCCATAATTTCTCGGCTAGCGTCCAATTGACGGAAGGAAACAAATCGCGAGACTAAACCGGGGGGTTCAAAGAGAAAGTAGTAGTTGCGCACCGCCACAAGTCGGTGTCTCCGACATGACGGGAGCTCCGGAACCACGCCTTTCCGCTTTCGGCATGGGGTTGCTGTCAATCTTGAAGGAAGTTGATGATCTCAGCAGCCATGACAAATACTCCCTTCCTGACTTTACCATTTGAAGTAAAAGTCACTAACATGAGAAGACTGACTCACTCCTTCGCGCAATCGCTTATAATGCGGTTTATAATGATCAACGGGAACTCCGGTAATGAACTTTGATACATTGAAAGCATGGAGCCTATCGCGTCGCTCCGGAAGTACAGTTCCCTGAAGCTAATTATATCTCCGCTGTCATATCCTGCCTCTGATGGATCCCCCGAGGCTTTTCTCAGCGTCTCGTATCATCGTCAGCCATGATCCGCACGCGCTAATTCCTTTGCTGAAGGCCCAGTTACCTTATTCCATTCCGTTGCTACGGCGCCTCCAGCATGGTCTAGCGTATCCATCATCTACTGCTAAAATTCTGACTACGTTCTCAGGGGTAGATGCGCCAACTTCTCCGTGGCTGGCTGCATATGTGGATCTCTTCGCGGGTCGCGAAACACAGATCGTGATCTACTCAAGCCTCGAAGCCCAGGCGACGTACCCTGGCATTGACGACGACGAATTTGTCTCGATTCTGCGAGCGTCCTGCGAGTCTCTGGAGCAGGCTCGTGCACAACTATTGGCTCTACTATCCCATGTCAAGACGTACATGCTACCGGACTACCTGTCATCCATCCAATCGATTGGATCCTGCCCCATTCCCAACAATCTGGGCCGGGATCCTGCATCCAGACACTCGGGTTTGATCCCTGCGCCGTCCCCTAGGGCTTTCCTAATTGGTAACCTACACACGGGACTATTTTCCTTACTAAGTGACTCGGGGGGTTATACTCATTCGGACCCCGTTCCAGGCCTCCGGGTTCACCGCTTCGATGATCCTCCATATGTCAAGTACCTATTTAAGGGCCAAGACTTTGTCATAGATAGCTCTGACAGCTCTGACAGCCCTGACAGAGCTCCGGCCCCACTTCCAGATGGCTTTCGCTTCACCGACAAAGGAGGCCGAATCGGGGTTCAACCACATCAATACGACCTGATACGGTTTCGCACCAGTGTTCCACGCTCACGTGGAACCTTAACCAAGCTCCCGGGAGTGACTATTTATTCCGATCGTGAGACTCAGCTCCAGCCACATTTGTCTGACAGCTCAGATGCAGCTGAAAACTCAGCTGACCGGGCTCCACTCGGAGAAATGCCCATCGCGTGGGCCTTTCTAGGTATTGATGGCAGCTTGGCAACCCTGCATGTTGAACCGGAGTACCGGGGTCAGGGACTCGCTTTGCATGTCTCCAAAGAGGCCATGCGACGAGGGATGGCCGAGGGTGGCATCTGGCGGGACCGCGGAGAGAAGGGCGAGATTTTGGTCCATGCCAATGTACTTAAAAGCAACACGGCCAGTCGTCGAGTGATGGAAAAGCTGGGTGGTGATATTGGATGGACATGCACGTGGACTGTGGTGGAATACGATATGTAGAGTGTGCATCGGTGTAGAGCGTTATCCTGCTTTGGGTATATTGATTTGATAGGCTATAGAATGCTCTCCATCTTAGTGAGAACTACACCTATCATACAGATAATGTCTCGTATTTTATATACAATATTAAGATGTTGACTGCATCATCAAGTGGTGTTTTGATGAAGTAAACTAAATAATCTTGCAATCTTTTGCGACCGGGTCGGGACATACAACAAATATATATAGCGACATTTTCACCCAGGCCTACTGTGAAGAGTCTATCTTGTTAAATATACCCTAACTTACATACTTCAATTATAAAAGATAACAACACAATTCTAATAGAACTACACAGAAATATAAAGATATATATAAAAGATAAAAATAAAGATAGGAAGTGATGTGACGAAAATAACGGTGTGCCTTACTGTGTAGAGATTGAAAGGTCAAGATGAGATTACTGTGTACGGAGTAGGAGTCGATAAGCATAGGTAAATCACCACCTCACAGTTTCTATATAAATTGTAAAAACTATAGCCGCCTGAATAGAACATTGTATCTTTTATTTATTTATTTTTTTTTTTTTCCTCGAGAACGTCACTTCATGAATCTCTTGCAGACTTCGACAAAGTATGACTCTGACTTTCAACTTCCTCTTTGGGCATAGCCAATACACCTTACCGGATACGGACTAGGTCCCCGATGTCGCAACCCCGCGGTGAATCATTGGATGAATCATCGTCTAAAGGAACTCCCGAGATAAAGTCCCGTTTCCATCAATTGCAACTCTTTCTCTTTCAATTTTCCTAAACTTCTGCTACCCAAGATACAAAATGAGCGGTCCTAAGGCTGTCGCTGAGAATATGCTCTGGGGAGGTCGATTCACCCGTGAGTACACCCGTATTCTATTAGACTGTCCACTGTACCCAGGTTTGAGATACTGATGCCTAGTGTTATTCAGAGGGCCTCGACCCCCTCATGGTTCAATACAACCAGTCCCTGCCCTATGACCGCATCTTTTGGAAACAAGACATTGCCGGCTCAATTGCTTTTGCTCGAGCCAATGTGAAGACTGGTATCCTCACGGAGCAAGAGTTCTCCGAGATTGAGCGTGGCTTCAAGCAGATTGCCGAGGAATGGAGCACCAACACATTCGCCGTCAAGGAAAACGACGAAGATATCCACACCGCAAATGAGCGTCGACTATCAGAAATCATTGGCAAGGAGATTGGAGGCAAGTTGCACACCGGTCGGTCCCGCAACGAACAAGTTGCGACTGACATGCGGCTGTGGTTGCGGGATGAGCTGCGCAGGCTGGACAGCATCCTGTGCGATCTCATCAAGGTTTCGATCTCTCGTGCAGAGGCCGAGCTCGACTACCTCATGCCAGGTTATACCCATTTGCAAAAGGCCCAGCCAGTCCGGTGGAGCCACTGGATTTTGTCGCACGCTACGGCTTTTGCCAGCGAGCTGCAGCGCCTCCGTGAAGTCACCAAGCGTGTCAACCGTAGTCCCCTTGGTACCGGTGCTCTTGCAGGCAACCCTTTCAACATTGACCGTGAGGCAATGGCCAAGGAGCTGGGCTTTGAGGGCCTGCTGTACAACTCCATGAATACTGTCGCCGACCGTGACTTCGCCATGGAGACTATGCAGTGGGGTAGCTCCTTCATGCTCAAGATCTCTCGCTGGGCCGAGGATCTGATCATCTACAGCAGCTTGGAATTCGGCTTTGTTCGCTTGTCTGATGCTTACTCCACCGGCTCATCGTTGATGCCTCAGAAGAAGAATGCAGGTAAGTCTAATACCCTTTGCTCCTTATGTTTCATCAAACAAAGTGATCGCTGACAGAAAACAGACAGCCTGGAGCTTCTGCGCGGAAAGGCCGGTCGAGCCTTTGGCCAAATGGCTGGTCTGATGATGACGATCAAGGGTCTTCCCACTACCTACAATAAGGATTTGCAGGAGAGCATCGAACCCCTCCTCGATCACATCAAGACTGTTAGCGACAGTATCCAGATCGCAACTGGAGTGCTGTCGACTCTTACCGTTATTCCTGAGAAGATGACGGCTGCCTTGGCACCGGAAATGCTTGCTACCGAGATTGCCGACTATCTGGTTCGCAAGGGTGTCCCTTTCCGTGAGGGTCACCATATCTCTGGTCGTGTTGTTGCCCTGGCGGAGAAGACCAGCATTCCCATGGATACACTTTCCCTCGAGCAACTGAAGACAGTTGATGCCCGCTTCGATGAAGATGTGCGCACCTGTCTGGATTATGAGCGTGCAGTGGAGTTGAAGGATGCTGTCGGCGGCACTAGTCGGCGGGCTGTCTTGGAGCAGACCTCTGTTCTGAGGAGCCTACTGTGAGTGCGCAGTCATTTACCATTTCGGGCCATATTAAAAAAAGTAGCAAGATGATAATATCTGGTATATACATATTCTAATACATAAGGTTTTCAATCAATCTTTTTCTTGGAACTCTTGGAACTCTTGGCAGCAGTACCGCAGCTTAGCCTTAGCAATCTTTGCAAAGCATTCTCTAGCCGTGTCGCGCCGACACCAGATGGCAACGCGATCCTGAATATTACCATTGGCATCCTTTCCGTTCTCGTGTGTGCGGTCTGGCTGCCAATGTGCTACCTGTACAAGCCCGTTGCCATTCGGGCTGTCCTTGGAGTTGAATACATCCTCTCCTGGCTGCGTGAGGTGCTTCCAGAAATCTTCGGATAATGCAGTCCACAGTGGTCCCATTTCGGAGGGATTCCTTTGCCTCGGATATTCGCGGCAGACTAGATGGCCATTGAGGACAAGAAGCTGAGTTTGTCGCAGAGTCCATCTGGGGCAGAGCGATGGATCCGGGTCACAGAAAAACTGCCAAACGCAGAGTGAGTACACTTGAATCCCGTATCTTCTAATGCTGGGTTGGGAAACCTTTTATCCTAGTCAAGGCAGTCGCCCTTATCCCACAGTGCGGCCCATCCGTTCACATACTTGTCACCTTGATAGTGTGCGAGGAATCTTACAACTGGCTCAAGGTTATCCAACATTTTCCCGGATATCCCTGGAGGCGTTTATCCTTTTTCGAAGAAGGAGCAGTGATCAATCGACAATCTACTGAATATACAGAGTAATTCCCCGCTCCTGTACATACTCAAGAAACTTTATACGCGTCCATGCTTGTGCAGACCGCAACATTCCAAAGAATCCATCTATCACGCAGATGTAGATCGCAACCCTGCAGAGTTCTCTTCGTTACGTCAACGAACAGAAAGTAAATACGTGGCCCAAGCCTGCAGAATGTATCGTCATGCCTTGACCAGGTCTTTTCCGACTCCGCAACAAGATGGCGGTCAAGAAGATCCCTGTTTCAATGACACATCTTTCAGCTAAGGCATTGCCGGAAACTTTCTGCAACGGAGATGATCGCTCGGGGTAGCTTGTATACATTTATCTCTGGCCTTTGATGATACTTGTGAGCGCTATCTCTCATCCTTCAAGTTTCCTTGGCTGACGATGTGTCATATCCTTTTTACATGCTCTGCAACTGACCTGGACATAAGAATTCGGAACTTGGATGTCTGTTAATTCCTGGGGACCGTTTCCCTTCCATTCACTTCACTGCTGTGTTCGTCACAGCCCCACCAGTATTCCATGCGAGGTACTCTTAGTTCCTAGGGTGAGATTGGCTATAGAGTGGATTCGAGAGTCTGGATGAGTGACGAGCTCACAATCGAGGACTTTCTTCTGTCTTTTCTCCCGGGTCATAGAGTAAACGAGAGAAAGATTGATGGATATCATAAATACATACTCTGTACATGCAGAGATGAACCCCGCAAAGTCAAACACCCCGAAGTAAAGTAAAACATACCCAGTCCTACACAAGGGGAAATAAATGGGGGAAGAAGAGAAAGTATTACTATTATTTGGGGCCTTTTGAATGCTTTTCTCCATTGGGCTTGTCAGTCTGTACCTCTCCAGGATTAGCCACCCACTCTGGTCGATGGGTCGATCGCATCGACTTCCTTGCAGTATCATAATCCATAAAACTCATAGCATGGGAACTAGCCAGGCCATGAGTAGGGAGACCATTTTGCTCCGAAGCAGAAGTATCAAAGTTCGCAGATAGGACTACGCCATCGGTAGTGATGACCGGCGGCGAATTGGCAGGTGTCGTAGACTCCTCTACCTGTTCCCGTGGTGGTGTCATTGGGGGTGTAGCAGGTTGCTGACGTCGGTGGTACGGAACGTTGATCAACTCCCTGCAGGGTTGGGCTGGCAGTTCGGCGCGTGTAGGGACCGACTGATTTGAAGACTGGCGTTGGTGCGGTGGGATGTTTATAAGTTCTCGGGTGGGCTGTGCTGGTAGTTCGGCGCGGGGAGTGTAGACTCCTGTGTCGCTGAGCTCGGGGGTTGAGGCGTTTGGGTGCGTGAATAGGGTGTAGGGTTTTTGGGGAGGGTAGAGGTGGAATGCGTCTAGTTCGGCTGCGGTGGACGTTGGTGAGATGGGGGTGGTACCGTTGGTGGAGTAATCGGTAGGAGTGAGGAGAGAGTTGGTTTCTGCTTTTTCTTTCTTTGATGGTGCTGGTTGGTGTTGGTTAGTTTGCGCGCTCTCTCTCTCTCTCTGTGTGTGTGTATACTAGGTGTAGAGGGGGATAGGAAGGGGTCTTTGTTTGTGTACCGTGTCTGACTTGTTCTGTACTCGTTGGGTCATTCTGTGGTGATTTGTTGTCGGTATCAAATGTCGTTTCCTTGAAGATATCAGTGAGAGGACTGCGAAGGGAGGTGAGTCGCCTTACACGCTTCTTGCGTTTGCGATAGACGAAAAACAAGGCAATAGCAAAGAGTATGAGAAATGCGATGCCCCCTATCACTCCTCCTATGATAGACGCAACGGGCGTTTCATGGCCGGTTTCCGCATCGGCATTGACATTGTCGGCAGCGCTCGTACCGGTGTCAGTACTGATGGGTGATGTGCTGGATGTAGAAGCGGCGGTGGTCCCGGGAGTACTGGTGGTTTCAAGATGACTAGTCGTAGCTATGCTGGTTTCAAAGGTGGACTGTTTCGAAGATACTGGGTTCGTGGGTGTCACAGCATGGATCTTTGTAGACGTGCTGGTAGTGGTATCCGTTGTCGTGTTATCATCGTCCGGACAAACACCACCAGCAGAACATGGGTCGACAGAGCAACATCCCTGGAAAGGGCCTTGAGAGCAGACATACCACCGCTTCTGACCGGAGCACTGGTGGCTCATAGTGAGGATAGAATATTGACTATAGAAACAAGCAATATATGCCTGTAAGGATTCTAAACCCTAAAAAAACATGAGAAAACAGAGGTGATGGGAATTTCCTAAGGCGAGCCAGACGACTCGCCTTCCACGGAGCACCGGGTGTCTATTATTCAAGACCCGGGCCTGAAAAGAGATGAGTACTCCAAGATCACCGTCACTCAATGTGCACCCATAATATCCACACTGTCTAGACTAAGAAGGCTAGACGTTGTGCGTATTGGGCAGGATTCTGCGCCTTTGTTTGCTATACGACTTGGCAGATCCATGTGGTCCAATGCGATTACTATCCATGCAGGGCCTCGGTATACATGCGTAGGACAGGTAAGAAACCTGACCGTCCACAAGGCTCAATTCCTGGACACAGGTGCTGTTCCCCTTCGGGGGTGTGGAGAAATGGCAGTTATGATGACTTCTGATAGAACCACAAAACCGGATCGATCCGTACGTTCATTTGGGCCGTAAAGACTTTGTTTTAACTGGGAGTTTGAATGATTGAGAACGGAGTTGGGAACTCTTTTTGCTTTGTTACCTTGTCAGCGTTCAGTTCTATGCCAGATATGGGTGTGGCTGTTCCTGGGTTCTTTGTTTTTTTGGTTTACCTGATAGATCCACAGGGTGGACAAAAGAATCAGACTTCATGTCTCCCCCATGACATTCAATTGATCAATCAAATGTTCTCCTGGGCATGTTGTTGATTGGGCCAAACTGACGATAGGTTCACATCGAAAGCTAAAGGAGCCCCTTACACTAGAAACTTTAATAGCTTGGGAAGTCACGGTATTGAGCCAACCCTAATCGACCCAGTAGCATCTTGAGAAAAACTTGGAGACCTATGCCTCTCAGTTCAAAACGAAATTTGCAACACAAAAGAAAACTCCAATTGTATGATCGGTAATAAAGGGCTATAAAATAACAATACAACGTGAGTACACCGAACTCATCGCCTGGGAAATTGGATATACACATATAAACACACAGGAAATAAACACTGCCAGATTTTCGTGACGCTATTTTACCTCCACTAAAACGACCCCTCCTCTAAATACACCTCTCCATCGGATCACACTTGAGTGACACGCTTAGTAGACACGCTTGAAGGGTGGCACCGGCTTGCACTCCTTCTCATCCAGGGTGTTGTGCTCGACGGCACGGTAGCCCAGGTCGATCTTGCCGTGGGGAGTCTTCTGCCATGTGAGAGTGTGCTTCATCCAGTTCTCGTCATCACGGTCGGGGTAGTCCTCACGGGCGTGAGCACCACGAGACTCCTTACGGTTAGCGGCGGCAACAGCGGTTTGGGTGCTATATCATCTTGTGGTCAGCTATTCTGTTTGTCAGATACTTCAGGGTAATACATACGCGCAGGTCAAAAGGTTGCGGAGTTCAAGGGTTTCCACGAGGTCAGAGTTCCAGATCATGCTGCGGTCCTTGGTACCGACCTGGTCGTACAACTGGTCGATCTCAGTGACCTTGGCGACACCCTCATCCAAACTCTCCTGAGTACGGAAGACGCTGACGTCAGTCTGCATGGCCTTCTGCATAGCGTTACGGATGTCGAAAGTCGACTTGGGGCCGTCCGCAGTACGAGCGAAGTCGAGATCCTTGATGGACTGAGCACCGGCGTCGGAGCTCAGCTCACGGTGAGGCTGGCCAGGGGTGGCAATGTCACGGACACGGTGAGAAACAGCGCGACCGAAAACGACCAGATCCAGAAGAGAGTTGGCACCAAGACGGTTGGCACCGTGGACGGACACACAAGCGGCTTCACCGCAAGCGTACAGACCAGGAACAACCTTGTCGGCACCGTTCTCATCCTGGGTCAGGACTTCACCAGTGTACTTGGTAGGGATACCACCCATGTTGTAATGGACGGTGGGCAAGACGGGGATAGGCTGCTTAGTCACGTCGACACCAGCGAAAATGGAAGCGGTTTCGGAGATACCGGGCAGACGCTCGTGCAAGAGCTCAGCGGGCAAGTGGCTCAGCTGAAGGTAGATGTGATCCTTCTCAGGACCAACACCACGGCCCTCGCGAATTTCCAGGGTCATGGAACGAGAAACGACATCACGAGAAGCCAAATCCTTGGCGGTAGGAGCGTAACGCTCCATGAAACGCTCACCCTCGGAGTTAAGCAGGTAACCACCCTCACCACGAGAACCCTCGGTGATCAGACATCCAGCGCCGTAGATACCTGTGGGGTGGAACTGAACGAATTCGAGATCTTGGTTGGGAAGACCAGCACGGGCAACCATGGCCATACCATCACCAGTGCAAGTGTGGGCAGAAGTGCAGCTGAAGTAGGCACGTCCGTATCCACCAGTGGCCAGGACGGTATGGTGGGCCTTGAAACGGTGCAGAGTACCATCCTCCTGGTTGTAGGCAATGATACCGCGGCACTCACCATCTTCCATTAGCAGGTCAAGGGCGAAGTATTCGATGAAGTAGTTGGTGTTGTGACGCAGGGACTGTCCGTAGAGAGTGTGAAGAAGAGCGTGACCAGTACGATCAGCGGCAGCACAGCAACGGTAGGCCTGGCCACCCTTTCCGAATTCCTTGGACTGACCACCGAAGGCACGCTGGTAGATACGGCCGTCCTCGGTACGAGAGAAGGGGCATCCGTAGCCCTCGAGCTCACGAACACTGGCGGGGGCTTCTCTGGTCATGTAGTGAATGGCATCCTGGTCTCCGAGCCAGTCAGAACCCTTCACAGTGTCGTACATGTGCCATCTCCAGTCGTCCTCGTGCATGCTATAGTGTATAGACTTAGCGCAACTGCTATTGACACGCTCACCAAGGGATGACCTACTTTCCAAGAGCAGCGTTGATACCACCCTGGGCAGCAACAGTGTGACTTCTTGTAGGGAAGAGCTTCGAGACACAGGCAGTGTTAAAACCGGCTTCCGCAAGACCGAAGGCGGCACGAAGACCAGCACCTCCAGCACCGACGACGACAGCATCGTACTCGTGGTCCTGTCAAAACAGTCAGAGCGCTAGATCATTTGGTGTAGTCATTGTTATATAGACTTACAATGATCGGGTACTTCTCGGCGATAGCGCCGGTGGCTTCCCTCGCGCGCAATGGGTTGCTGCCAAAAATCCGGGCTTGTGGAGAGACGGGTCAGTAAATCAAGGCATAGACAATTCTCGCGACCTCCAATGCGTACCTGCAGGCCGGGTTGAGGAGAAAAGACGTCTCTGATCCCTCAAGGCACGAGAAATCTGCGCAATCCGCTATGTCAGTATATGTAAACAGAGGGGACGATGGCGCTTAAGGGTCCTGAAGAGACCGTCGGCTAACTGACCTTGGATGCGGGAGCTAGGCTCCGCAAGCTCAGGGAGCTCATGATGACGGGTCAAAAGAAAAGAAACACTTCTCTAATGAGCCGAAGAAAGGGTGTAGTTAAAAAGGGGGGGGAGGGGGGAGAAGGAAGCAGCACAAAGATAGGGAGAGGAGAGTCTTGAAGTCAACGGTGGTGGTGGTGCTCGCAAAGCAGCACTTTTGGATCGTCGGTTCTGCTGGGCCGAATTCCTGGCTGACATAAGCCTTTTCTCACTTGCCGACGGGGAGGACCGGGGCCGAGACTGCCAATGAGAATACACGCAGTGGTAATCACCTCGGGCAGCCGGCGTTTTCTCATTGGCCGAGGATCTCAAGGCACGTGGCCGGTCTTCTTTTAACCCGGCAGCAGCGAAGAATCCCGGAGACAGACGGTACAACGGAGAGTAGCTGGTCTTGACACGGACGGGGAAGCGTTCAATTTTTATTGCCTTTCTCAATCTGAGGTTGGCGGGACAACTACAGCATTCTTCTCCCTATGTGCTGAATTGAGCTACTCTCTGAATGACACAATGTTAACTATCCATTGCTGAGATAATCTATTACCCGGTCCAGTCATGTGATCTTCTGCTGGCGGCAAAGAGAACCAGCAGGGATATGCGACAGGTTCATCTGCTTGTCTTCGCTCCCTCAGGTTAGTGAAGATTGGATCACATCTATATGCGAATTCCTATTATGAGAACATTCGTAGAATGAACCACTAGCTAAAAAAAAATTGATCATACACATCCATTCAACCATGCAATGTAGCCCAAGATGTAGAGGGAAGAAAGGCGTTATCTAATTATACTGCATGTACGTAGCCGTCGAGTTGAACTTCAGGTTGCCCTTGATCACCTTGTCCACAGCCGCCAAGAAGTCCTTCTCCGTGGCAACCTTTCGTCGCGCCCGGATCGCGAACATACCGGCTTCTGTTGCAACACTCCGGAGCTCAGCTCCTGTGGCATTCGGGCACAGCCGAGAGATCAACTCCCACCGAATGTCCCTCTCCACCGACATGCTCTTGGCATGAATTCGAAGGATGTTAGCACGACCCTCTACATCCGGAAGCGAGAACTCGATCTTGCGGTCAATTCGTCCAGGACGCATCAGGGCAGGATCTAGCGTCGACGGCCGGTTTGTAGCGAACATGACCTTGATATTACCACGAGCATCGAAACCATCGAGTTGAGTGATCAGTTCCAACATAGTACGCTGGACTTCGTTGTCGCCACCAGCACCGTCGTCGAAACGTGCACCACCCACGGCATCGATTTCGTCGAAGAAAATAATGCATGCCTTCTTTGTTCTTGCCATCTCGAAAAGCTCTCGAACCATCCGGGCACCTTCACCGACATACTTCTGAACTAGCTCGCTACCAATGACACGGATGAAAGTGGCGTCGGTTCGGTTGGCCACAGCTCGAGCGCAAAGAGTCTTACCAGTACCGGGAGGTCCGTACAGAAGGGCACCCTTTGGTGGGTCGATACCAAGGTTGACAAAGCGCTCCGGGGAAAGGAGGGGCATCTCGACGACTTCTCGCAACTTCTCAATCTGTTCTTTGCAGCCACCGACATCTCCGTATGTCACATCGGGCTTATCTTCAACGGTCATCATTGTTACGCTGGGGTCGATCTTAGGAGGCAGAGGCAACATAATTTGGTACTTATTCCGGTCGACACTAGATACAGAGTTAGATCTAGAACGGGCCATAGAAAGCCGGTAAACTTACCCAACCCGCATGCCCTCCTCAATATCTGTCGGACTCACTCGCTCCCCTAGGTTGACAACGAACTTGGCGATTTGCTTCACATTGATGACATATTTGCTCTTGTCCGAGTCCTTCTCATCTTGAATAATCTTCGTACAGCGGGCTACCTGCAACGGTTGCTCTTCTGCCATGCGTTGCCTATCTGCAGCAACATCCCAAAGGTGTGGTGGTGCAAGACCAGTGTCGGATTCCTATACATGTCAGGTACGCAGGTTCATGCTGATAACAGCTCGGTCGAACTACCTTGACACCGATCTTCTCGTTTACACTTGCTTGCTTGTCTTTAATCTGCTTCTCGAGTTGCTTTAAGGCGTTCGCATAGGGAGCGGCGCCATATGTCTTCAGCACTTGGATATCACTAGCAATATTTAGCCATCTATCCCCGGAAACCTAACAACCATCACAATGGAGCCACCGTATCACTTACGATTCTGTGAGAGGGGTGATCTTCTTCTCCGGCTCTTCATCATCGGCGAAGTTCTTGTACTTCTCCCAGTTCTCTCCCGTGGCGCTAGGCATGGTGAGAGGTAGTAGTTGTGAGGCGATAAGACAGTGGACAAGGGTGTATCGAGTTTTAGAGGAACAGAGTGTAAGAGAGCAAGAGTCGGTAATATACGTAAAGGTAGCGTGAAAGGATAGAAAAGGACGATGAATGGGAGATGAGAGCTTGATCGGAAGGAGGAGGAGAGTGAGTGAGTGAGTGAAGTAATCAGGTGTGAGCTCCAGGTTGCTGCGGCGGTCGGTTCGAGCTGTTGGCGCTAGTGGTGCCAAGCCCAACACCAGCACAAGAAATTCCCAGAGCCGCCTCCACGGTCTGGATCTCCTTCGTCACATTACCCCCCCCATCTTTCCTCTTATTTTCAATTTTCGGTACGGTGTTTGGATCAGAGACAACTTTCAAAATGGCTACGGCAGTCTCTCAGGGGGCCGCTGGCAATAACACCTTCAAGGTGCGTCCGTGTCGCAGAGAGAAATACTTGGCGTGGGACGGGTTCTAATAGTCGGACAGGACAAGGAGAAGCCTATGGCAGTGCGGACGTCCAACATTCTGGCCGCTAGAGGTATTGATTATGTTCTGAACCTATGGGGAGTATGGTGCTGACATGAGAACAGCCGTCGCCGATGCCATCAGAACGGTATGGATGTTGCAATAGTATGCATCCCAAATGAGGGGCTAACATATCAATTAGTCTTTGGGACCTAGAGGAATGGATAAAATGGTACGACCTCCGTTATCTCTCTCTTTCTCTCTCCAAGAATATGTCGCTAATACGATTCTAGATCCAAACACCCAAGGGCAACACGATTATCGTACGAATCCTATTCTCGAGCCAACAATCGATGCTAACCCCCCGCAGACCAACGATGGAAACACTATGTTGAAGGATATGAGCGTTATGCACCCCGCAGCCCGGATGCTAGTCGACCTGAGTGCTGCTCAGGATGTTGAGGCTGGCGATGGAACTACATCGGTTGTCGTAATCGCAGGAAGCTTGCTGGGTGCCGCAGAGCGTCTCTTGTCCAAGGGCATCCACCCCACCGTCATTTCGGAGTCATTCCAAAGAGCTGCAGCCGCAGCCGTCGAGATCCTTCACAACATGTCCCGCCCAATCAGCTTGGTCGACCGTTCCACTCTCCTCCAGGCGGCCTCTACATCTCTTTCATCGAAAATCGTCTCGCAGCACTCCGGTCTCCTTGGCCCTATGGCCGTTGATTCGGTGCTGAAGGTTGTGGATCCTAAGACTGCTGAGAACGTTGACCTCAGGAATATCCGGATTGTTAAGAAGGTTGGCGGCACAATTGAAGACAGTGAGATGGTTGATGGTTTGGTGTTGAACCAGTCCGTCATCAAGAGCAGTGGCGGTCCCACAAGAATCGAGAAGGCCCGGATAGGTCTGATTCAGTTCCAGCTTAGCCCACCTAAGCCTGATGTGGGTTAATTCCCTTCAAAGATAGTGTTTGCATTGCTGACGAAGATGAACTACAGATGGAAAACCAGATTGTCGTGAACGACTACCGCCAGATGGACAAGATCCTCAAGGAGGAGCGTCAGTACCTTCTCAACATGGTTAAGAAGATCCAGAAGACGAAGTGCAACGTCCTTCTCATTCAGAAATCCATTCTCCGCGATGCCGTGAACGACCTCTCCCTCCACTTCCTCTCTCGTCTCAAGATCCTTGCCATCAAGGACATCGAGCGTGATGAAGTTGAGTTCCTGTGCAAGAGTCTTGGCTGCAAGCCCGTCGCCAACGTTGACTCTTTCACCGAGGACAAGCTGGGCACTGCAGACCTTGTGGAGGAGGTTCATTCCTCCGGGGCTCGCTATGTGAAGATCACCGGCATCAAGTCCGCCCCTACCACCAACCAGACCGTGTCGATCGTCGCTCGCGGTGCCAACAACCTCATCTTGGACGAGGCGGAGCGTTCCCTGCACGACGCCCTCTGTGTTATCCGCTGCCTGGTCAAGAAGCGTGCCCTTATTGCCGGTGGTGGAGCACCCGAAATCGAAGTCGCTCAGGCCCTCGCAAAGCGCGCTCGTGAGCTCACCGGCACAGAGGCTATCTGCTGGAAAGCCTTTGCGGATGCGATGGAAATCATCCCCACCACGCTGGCTGAGAACGCCGGTCTCAACTCTATCAAGGTGGTTACCGACTTGCGTCACCGCCACGCCCAAGGTCAGCACAACGCCGGTGTCAGCATCCGCAGCGGCGGTGTGAAGGACGATATCACCGAGGAGAACATTTTGCAACCTCTTTTGGTGAGCACCAGCGCGATCGAACTCGCTGCTGAGACCGTTAAGATGATCATGAGAATTGACGACATTGCCTTGTCGAGGTGATTTACGGCGGGGATAAATCTTGAAAAGTGGAATGTATAGAAAAGGGTAGTGGTTGTATCATGACGAGTAATTCTTCCAAAATCAGATGATTATTTAAGCTACCTACATACCTACTTAGCTGCTTACCGGGAATTATAATATGCTTCATATGTATCGTACATGCTAACAGCCCCCTATATCAAAAGGCTAACGTCAAAACACTCGCAATATTTCATGCAGCAGCTTCATAGAGTCAGTCCCTTATGGTTTACATTTTTTGATACCTCCAGAGCTTAGCAATGCGGTGGTGTCCATCTTACCTTTACGTCGGAATTGGCCAAAAGTGTCACCTTAATGGGAACTACGTGCTATAGTTAACTGAATTCATTTCTAGGGACCATTACGCCCAAATGTGATGAAGGGAAAAGGGTATAGACTGCAAGACACATGAGAAACTTATAACGCAGGCAGACCATAACGCCAAAGATCAACAAGCACATCAAAGGGAATAAGAACAGCTCGGCCAGGAACTTTTCCTCCAAGACACCCCGAGACAGCCCATACATCACTTGGATATAATCAAAAGAGGTTGCTATGCAAACAACAAGAGAGATAAAGAAAGTATAGTATAGGAACTGCCCAAACAAAAGAAAGAAATATAAAGAATGGCGGGGAAAAAATATGTGCACCCAAGTTCTCGTCACACCATATCATTGATAACTCGTAACCAACGCCCGTTCGGTTCATAAATACCTTTTAGATCCATCTGGTTCACTTGTCGTTCTCATACGAAGCATTTCACGCAATCACACCTGATCCAGCAGCTCCAGAGCTCCATCGGAACCGCTTCAAGCCTCCCTTGATGGCCTCTTGACCACAAGCCGCGGATGTTCTGCCACCAGAAAAGTTGCCATCACCCATGACTGACCCGACCCCTGTGCTTGCCTCCATCCTTCCGACCTCACGGCCAATCACATAACCTGCTGAGAAGCTGATTGCTGAGAAGAGAACCACGACACCAGCACTGATAACCCAAGTCATTATCGTAGGACTAGCCGTCGAGTCTGCGGTAGTTGCTCGACGATTCTTCCTAGATGCAGAGGCGTGGTGTTCTCTCGGGGAACTGGACCGCCGTCTCACCTTCGGAGCGGAGGGAGAAGAGCGTGGTGAATAAGTAGCCACGGGTGGGTTCATGGGCCGTCTGGATGTATTAGTCTCGACAGCCGATGTGGGCACTTCTTCAGATATATGTTCTCCCATTGCAACTGACTCCGACACCAGTCGGAACGAAGCAGGCTGTGCTCGAGAAGGCCCCGAGGGTGGGGTAGGTTGCGGATCAGATTTCGGCAGGCCCCGTGCAGCGGCCGCACAGGAAAGAAGGGTGGAAAGACTAGAGCGGAGGGCGGCATCGTGGTCTGCATGGTAAGACGGTGAAATCATATTGTACGGGCTATGCTGTTGTGATTGCCTGCGAGCTGGTCTTATGCTGGCTTGAGAGTTCCGTCGGATGGCAGTTTGACGGCTGGAATTCGATACCTCGCTAGGCTGGGGACGACGCCTCTCAACTGGCCTGGTCCAGGCTGGGTTCTCCGATGCTGGCGGATGGGTGAAGACATTTGGCTGCGGGACAAACGGGGATGAGCTGATCCGCATCCCCAGCGCTGTTGAGGCATCATCCTCATCACTTGAGGGACTATCCGGCATCAACGGAGGCCCAGGGTGAGCTAATAGCGGACCTCCAAGGGATCTCTGAGGCATGTCTTCATTGGAACTTGTCATAACGCGATCCGATTCACTTTCACTTTCCTCGTACTCGTCTTGACTACTACTTTGTTCACGGGACGAATAGTCAACCTGCGCCGCTGTGACAGCAGCCAGGCGCTGCAGACGCCGTCGCCGACTACGGTGATGGTATGCTCTCGATCCATGTTGCTCGACACGCAGACCCGTTGTGATGATGTCATCATTGGTAGCAATGGAGGAAAGCGACGAGGAGGATGGCTGCGAGGCGACCTCGATCCACGAGTCTATGTAATACTGAAGTGAGTACATATTGTTATAACAGAAACGGTGATGCCTGGAATAAGGGGTGTAACGATATGCATGTTGTACGTGTAAGGAAGTTGTAGGAGAGGGGACAACGAAGTAAAGGGGACGTCTATTTGTCCCAGAACGAAGTACTTACCTTCGGATCTCGTGGGAGCGACACCAGATGGAGAACGTGACAGGAAGGGATTCCGATGATGAGCGTCTCGTGGCGCTCGTTGAGGCTCATCGGGTTGCACCTGACTTAGCAGGTCATAGTGGTTTGGTTGCATAGTGTTGAGTATCTGGTCGCTCAGAAGTATTGGGGGAAAATCAAAATGGTGAGATGGCAGAGAAGACAGGCCCCGAAGAATATAATATAAAGTCGATGAAGGTGGATGGGAAGGAGGGGTGTTTGCCGATCAATATCACATCCACATAATCAGACCACCTGTGGCTGTAAGGGAACCGTCCGAAGCGGTCAAGAATGATAGACTGACCATAAGCCCAGGAAGGGGGGTGAGTGTATGAAAGTGGGGGGAAGTGCGTGGGGAAAACCAAGTAAGTGGATTGATGGATGAGTTTATTTGCGCCTGATTATCTTATCAGGAGCGGATACCACAATTTAACCACTTTAATTAGTTCACATCGCCCATCAAAACCACGACCCTGACAGAGGACGAGTCAAGGTGGTTGGTTGGTTGGTTGAGATGTGCGGGAGTAGGGAAGATGAGGACGTGGAGTACTGGCTGGTCGAGGGAGAAGTAGAAGAGAAGTAAGTACTGGCAATATGGAAAGAATGATGTCGACGCACAGCTGACTGCCTCGTGCTGGTTTTTAAGTTCAATCAGCAGATCACCACCGGGAGCCACTCACAGTTCACCCGACATCGGCAGAGGACCAAGGAATGACCACAATGACTCTCCAAAGCAATCCGGGAATGCCACCAAAGGAGATCAAACGGCAAAGACCAGCAAGAAAGCCTGCAAGAGGAACAAAGCTGAGAATGACCGGAACTGTCCATGGGAGCCACTTACCTGACAATCAATATTGGCGTTTGCCAAGGCTAAAGCCTCATACCTCTCTTTTACACCGGGTTTGAGGACTGACACTTATGTCGACAAAAAACAATCACGAAAAAAACACATTCCTATTGAATCAATAACGATCATCCATTATTTCATTCTATCCAATTACAATAATCATGCAAAACCACAAGTAAACTTTTCGAGTGCTCAAAGCCAGTCAGTAGCAACAATCCGTACGTAATCATACAAACGATCCTGAATCCTGTTCAACGGAGATTAAAGAAAACAACGGTTCGTCAAGGTATCGTGTGGAATTAGAAGGTGACCTTAGTACCCTTGTACTCGGGGATACCGCCACGGGCCTTGTTGGGGGGACCACCACCACGTCCACCAAAGCCGCCGCGGCCACCGCGACCACCACCACGGGGACCACCACCGCCACGTCCACCAAAGCCGCCACGACCACGGCCACCGCCGCCGCCGCCGCCGCCGTTGTTGGCACGGGGGGTGCTGAAGTCCAGGCGGACCGGGCGGCCATCGATCTCGGCACCGTTCAGCTCGTTGAAGGCTGCGCGAGCTTCCTCAACCGACGAAAACTGGACGTATCCGAAGCCCTTGGGACGGCCCGACTCGGGGTCGGTCGGCAGGCGGATGCCCATGACGCTACCCTTCTGACCGAAGACCTCGTGGAGAGAGTCCTCGTTAGCACTGAATGGGATGTTGCCGACGAAGAGAGTGTCGCTCTCAGGGCTGGCCTGATCACCGAAAGAACGGGCACGAGCCTGAGCCCGGTCCTGGAAGCCACCCTGATCCCTGTTGGCGGGACGTCCGGTAGCGTAGTCAAGGTTGATCTTGCGACCGTCGATTTCGGTGTCCTTCTTAGCCTCAAAAGCCTTAGCGGCATCGACAGCATTGGTGTATTCGACATAACCGAATCTGACAGTGTTAGTACATCATCGTGAAGGACTCGATAGAAAATTACTCACCCGCGAGAGCGGCCAGTGTCGCGCTCAGTCATGATACGAACACCAGAGAGCTCACCAAATTCCTCGAACTCACTCTGAAGCCAGGCCTCATCCACGTTCCAGGAGAGATTTCCAACGAAGAGATTGGCGGATGCACCGGCAGCAGGCTCTTCAGTCTTGGTCTTCTTGGGAGTGGTAGAGACATCCTCCTCAGCCTTGCGCTTCTTGGAGTCCTTGGCAGACTCTTCGCTGTCTTCAGACTCAGACTCGGAAGAGTCGGAGTCGGAGTCAGAGTCACTGGAATCGGAAGACTCCTAGAACCATTAGCATCTGGAATGAGATAGAATATGACAATACTACATACCTTCTTAGCCTTCTCGGGAGCCTCCTCGCTGTCAGACTCGGACTCGGACGAGTCACTGTCACTGGCCGCCTTAGCAGCCTTCTTGGGAGCCTCTTCCTCATCAGAAGAGTCCGACTCAGAGGAGTCGGAGGACTCGGCAGCCTTCTTTACCTCCTTCTTAGCAGGCTTCTCATCCTCTGACTCGGATTCAGACTCAGACTCAGACGAGTCAGAAGACTCTGAAGACTCCTTGGCCTTCTTGGACTCCTTGACCTTCTTGGACTCCTTCTTAGGCTCCTCCTTCTGCTTCTTGGCGGGCTTCTCCTCCTCGCTCTCACTGCTGGAAGCGTCCTCCATCTCTTCGTCGCTGTCAGAGTCGGACTCCGATTCAGAGGAAGCTTCGGAAGAGGATTCAGCGGCCTTCTTCACCTCCTTCTTGGCAGGCTTCTCATCCTCACTTTCACTCTCGCTGCTGGAGCTGGAAGACTCCATCTCCTCATCGCTGTCAGACTCAGAGCTGCTGCTGGGAGTAGGCTCCTTCTTCTTGCGCTTAGACTTCTCGCCCTTGGAGGCGACCTCGCGAGCAATCTGCTTGCTCTTGGCCTTAGGAGACTGGGAAGCCTTGGAGACACCAGAATCCTTGACCTTGCTCAAGGCCTTGTCAACGGGCTTCTCAGCACCCTTCTTGGTAACGGACTTAGTCTTGGACATTTTGAATCTGGCGACACCGACAGTTAGCTCAGAGGATAAAATAGACATGCGGCGAGAAGTTAATACAAACCAAAATATGATAGACTTAAAGTATAAATCAAAGCGAAGATTGTCTAATGATAGATCCCACGAATGTGCGGCAAATCGTACAATCCCTCAATCACCCGATTTTAGAGAAGAGATTTCTCAGATACCCACAAATAACCCACAACGACAGTGTTCAAGCCCACAAGAGACGGACAGGAAATACGCAACTGTATAATGAAACCCACGAGAGTAACCCACAGATCCCACAAGAGATATTGCAATATGCCACAGCCCACAGCCCTCTGTATTAAGCCCACAGGATGTCTGTTGAAAGTGAATACGGGGGGGAGATTGGTATGATTCACTCGGTAGGAATACTACTAAGTGAAAAGATATTGAAATAGAAAAGGCAAGGATAAATAATAAGTGAAGATAGAAAGAGGAAGAGGAAAAGAAAATTTCAAAAGCTGGAGCTCTGATAAGATGTGGACCCGGGCGGAAAACAGAGAAGGAAAAAAAAAAAAAACGGGGCTGGCAGAAATTCTTGCACACCGCCTACCGGACCCAGGGACAGACCAAGGAGGTGCTCCGTACCTGTAAGCGGCCAATCAATCACCCGGCAGAATTGTTTGAGCATTTTCTCAGGTGGTTCAACCGTGTACCATTTGTATTGTCAGGATCATCCTCCCATTGTGTTAACAACGGCAATTCTATATCCCTTAGAGATCTAAGTCGACAGCTATATATCAAAATACTTACAATAGAGAATTTGAGATCAAACTGGGTTTTTTTGGTCAAGATAAAGACATCTGTATACACAAATAAAAAACCCATTTCCCAGGTCGGAGGTCTAACTTGGAATATTGACCGCCTTCCCCTTTAGGCTTGGCCCGGGTGCTTTGAGTGGAGGCAGAGTAGATATTTGATTGGTGAAGATTTACCCACTGTATGTCATTCTCCAGAACCAACAATTGCATTGAGTTGGCCGCATCCATCTATTCTGCCCCCGACTCGTTCTTCTCTACCTAATTCACCAGACCTTGGCCCTGGGCTCATCTATTCCACGGCTTAGTTTCGCATGACAGATACGCAGTCAATGGGTCGCCCTTAATCACATCTCGTCTCGACAATATGACTTTTCCCCCTTCTTCCTACCGCCCACGGAAGAAGAGAAAGTTCCCCTTGTCGTCCACCGGGTCAAACAACGCCCTCATTGTGGACGATGGAAACGGCAAACATACTCCTGCATTCCCTTTGGCTTCCTTCCTATGGGCCGCTCGGGCAGGTGTATCTCAATGGCTCATTCTACCTCTGATTTTGATGGCTGTAGGCCTATTTCGCTGGGCTGTTAGTTTGTGGGGATACTCTGGTAAGCTGAACGATCCCCCGGTGAATGAGACTTGTCTCTAACCCATGTAGGCTTCCAAGTGCCCCCGATGCATGGAGATTTCGAGGCGCAGAGACACTGGATGGAGATAACAATTAATCTACCCATGTCAAAATGGTACACATACGATCTTCAGTACTGGGGGCTTGACTATCCGCCATTGACTGCATATCATAGCTGGCTGTTGGGAAAAATGTTCGTGAACGCTTGATGCCGCGAGATATAGCTGTATTGATGCTGATGATGGCAGTGGTACTCTCTTTGATCCCTCATGGTTTGCTCTGGATGAGTCCCGTGGCTTCGAGGATCCTCAGCTGAAAGTATACATGCGTGCTACGGTGGTAGTATCCGAGTATCTTATTTTCATCCCTGCAGTTGTCAACTTTCTGCGCCGATACACGCAAATGCATGGAGTCCCAGTATGGTCCGCCTCTGTCGCCCTGGTTGCTATCCTTCTGCAGCCGTCGACTATATTGATTGATCACGGCCATTTTCAGTACAACACGGTGATGCTGGGGTTTGTAGCTGCAAGTCTGGATGCGATTCTGGCAGGGCGCATGCTCTGGGCATGTATCTTCTTCGTGGGTGCCTTGGGGTTCAAGCAAATGGCTCTGTATTACGCTCCCGTCATGTTCGCTTTCCTTTTAGGAATCTGCCTTTTCCCTCGGATTCAGCTCATCCGCCTTCTTTGCATTTCCCTGGTCACAATTGTCGCGTTTGCCGTCCTTATTGCCCCACTTGTGGTGAGTGCACTCAGTGCTGATGCTCAGAATGAGTTGTCCTCTATTCCGCTGCCTCCCCTACTACAGGCGCTGCCTATCGAGCTAGACAAGAGCTCGATACTTTACGCACCCTTGCTTCAGCTGGCGCAGCTCATCCACCGAATCTTTCCTTTTGCTCGTGGCCTGTTCGAAGACAAGGTTGCAAATGCCTGGTGCGCCATTCACACGTTTTACAAACTCCATCGATTCGAGGGGACTCTACTCCAACGGGTGTCATTGGGTGCCACATTAGCATCAATCTTTATCCCCTGCGCCATAATTTTCCGTCACCCACGTGCCTCTTTTCTTCTTCCGGCCTTGTCCACCGTAGCCTGGGGATTCTTCTTATTCTCTTTCCAGGTCCACGAGAAGAGTGTTCTACTACCATTGTTGCCCATGACGCTCATGCTCTCTGGCGATGGAGGTTTAAGCAAAGAAACCCGCGCATGGGTGGGGTGGGCCAACATGCTTGGCTCTTGGACGATGTTCCCTCTTCTGCAGCGCGACGACCTCCGAGTTCCCTATTTCGTCATGACATTACTCTGGGCCTATCTACTTGGCCTTCCTCCCGCCTCTCTGGAAGTTTACCGTAGCCGAAGCTCTTCAGATGACTCCTCGCCGCTCCCCGAACATCACATTATCACCAAACTTGTTCATTTGTGCTTCTACTTTGCCATGGTCGCGTGGCATGTGCTAGAAGCCTTTGTTCCCCCTCCGCCTGGAAAACCTGATCTCTGGGTCGTGCTGAATGTGCTTATCGGTGCTGGCGGATTTGGACTTGCGTATCTGTGGTGCCTGCGGAAGTTGGTTTTACAGTGCTGGATGATTGAGCGCAAGGTGGAAAAGGATACGCAGAAAAAGAACCAATAATACACACAAGCGTTTGTTCCTACATTCAAACCACATCAGGAGGTTAATTTGAGAGATACCCATTTCCTTTTCAAGGGCGCCATGCACAGCTCGTGATTTGTATATAACACTTATTGCGCAACCTACACTAACCATATCCTATCTTCACTCAAAGGCCGGGGCAGATCAAAACGAAGCCTTGATACAGAACACTATCTCCATGTCAATCCCCTCACAGGTTTGATCAAGAGTCATATTTTACATTCTAACTTATCTCACATGAAAGGAGAGTTCCCATCAACCATTACAGCAATACACATCTAATATACAGTCTATGCGTAAACCCGAATCCCAAAACACCATGCAGTGAAAACCAAGCTGCGTGCACTTGATCCCGTTCCTGGCAGCGAATAGCCTAGACCTTGAATCCGTATCCAGCCATACAGGCCTTGTACTGTTCAATCATGGACTTGCATTCTTGCTGGGGCTCGTCGGATTTCGAGAAGAGCATGCAGTCATCACGGGCGGTCTTTTCGGTTTTGCAGACGCAGCAGGGCTGTAGAAATAATTGATTAGCATCGGGTTTGGGGATGTGTCGAAAAACGCTAGGGTAATCGTACTTTTGGCTTCTCGGCAGGCGCCGGGGTAGGTTCGGGGGTTTTCTCAGTAGAACCTGGGGGATTTGTATGTTAATGAGTGGACTTGCGGAGAAACCGGAGGTCTGGAGAAGTTGACTTACTGCTGGAACCGACGAGCCACGACATGATGGAAAGGTCGTTTTGAGTGGTTGATGGGAGAGATTGACTGAAGAGGGGGGGGTTAAAACTAGATGGTAGGTTAAGACGCGAGATTGCGAAAGATTGTACTCCGTGGATGAATCAACCTGGATTCAAGAAAACGATGCTGATTAATGCAATGATGCGATGCGCCAAATGGCGGCACTGGTTGCTGTGGATTCCTGGAGCGGCGATCGCAAGTTTTGTAGTAATTTTGGTATTGATCAGATTGGGTTTAGCGTGAGATTTTGGGTTCTCTCATTGCAGGTGCAAATCATCCCGCTTGACTGGCTTGAAGTTTTTATTCTTCTTTCCTTCGCACTTGTTTTGCTTTTCCACACTCTTTATAAACGCTCACTGGGTTTTCGCTAGATATAGTCGTCTTAGACAATATACAGATCATCATTTTTGTGTTGTCTTCTCACATTGCCTTATTTGGATACCAATTCCACCCCTGAAATTACCCCGCCATGGCCCCTCCTAAGGTCTTTTCTCTTGAAGGCAAAGGCCTCAAGCTGGACACCGATGTGGATGTCGAAGCCCATATTAAGCCTCTGATTGAGAGCACCGACTACACTGAAATCCGCCTTGGTGGCAATACTTTTGGCGTGAAAGCCTGTGAGCGCTTGGGTACCGCCTTTTCCACCCAGAAGAACCTCGAAGTCGCTGAACTTGCCGACATTTTCACATCGCGTCTGATTGAAGAGATCCCCGACGCCCTGACTCACCTTTTGAATGCGCTCCTTGAGATCCCGACTCTTCATACCGTCAACCTTTCCGACAATGCCTTCGGCAAGCGGACCTCGAAGCCCCTCGTCGACTTCCTCTCTGCCCACGCTCCTTTGCGCCATCTTATCTTGAATAATAATGGTATGGGCCCTGACGCAGGTGTGGAGATTGCCGGGGCACTGGTGGAGCTTGCAAAGCGTAAGGAGGAGGCCCGCAAGGAAGGAAAAGAGGTCCCTCGGCTGGAGAGCATTGTCTGCGGCCGGAACAGACTGGAGAATGGAAGTATGGCGGCGTGGGCACGTGCATATGAGGTGCACGCTGTAGGAATGCGCTCAGTGAAGATGACACAGAACGGCATTCGTCAGGAGGGTATCTCCCAGCTGTTGAGAGAGGGTCTCCGCCACGCCAGCAGCCTCGAAGTCCTTGACTTGCAGGATAACACCTTCACCATTTTGGGCTCCACAGCTCTCTCTGAGGTGCTTCCAGGCTGGACTTCCCTGCGCGAGCTCGGTGTCGGTGACTGTTTGCTCTCCGCTCGTGGTGGTGTGAAGGTTGCGCAGGCTTTGGCCGGTGCCAAGAACGAGAAGTTGGAAACACTTCGTCTGCAATATAATGATATCACGGCCGAGGGTGTTAAACAGTTCTTGCACGCGACCAAGACCGCACTGCCTTCGTTGCGCCGAATTGAGCTAAACGGAAACAAGTTTATGGAGGACGACGACAACGTCAATGAGTTGCGCGAGATCCTGGAGGCTCGTAAGGAAGAACACGGCAAGGATGACGACCCGGAGGAGATGTGGGGTGTGGACGAGCTGGATGAGCTCGAAGAGGAAAGCGACGAAGAAGAAGAGGAGGAAGAGGAAGAGGAGGAAGAGGAAAAGGCCGAGAAGTTTGTGAAAGACAATGTTAAGGCTGAGGAGGCCAAGGTTGCTCAGAAGCAGGACAAGGACGTTGATGAACTTGCCGAGGCTCTGGGAAAGACTGGTCTGTAAACACGCCCTGGCTTGACCGATCATTCGCCTACTCCCGTCATTTCCCATATACCCGATGCAGCGGGCGGTACCTACTTGCGCGCAGGAGCTGCGGTCATGTCTAATGATGTGTCTAGGACCGGCTGGCATGCGTCCGTTGGTTACGGTCAAAAGAGTTCACAACAATGAGCTCCGGAAAAGACCGAGTCAACGTGCCAGTTGAAGTTGTCCTAACACCGCCCGCCGTGAGTTGCACCCGCGCTTGGATACGGCTGACGTCCTTTGTTTTATGCTTCATGCCCCCTTGTCACACTCGCATCTTGGTATTTTTCAGGGACTTTAGATTAGACAACTATTGGCCTGTTCCAACCATACGACTTAAATTTTGCCCCAGTGATGTATATAATGAATCAAAAATGAGAACGAAATCCACACGCAAGAGGTGTTATGTAGGAAGGAATAAGTAAATCATCTTAGGGTCGATCTGGACATAGATCCTGAGATGGCTAAGCTAGCTTGTGATAGATACAACCCTAGACAGTAGTACTTCTTATTCGTCAGCGTGTATAGCTCTCCAAGTTTATCTGTCATTGTTCAGGGCGTGTGTTTGATATTATCTAGGTTAGGCCTGGTGGTCCGTTGCCACTTAAGCCCTCCTGTGGATCATGTTTCTTCAACTCACACCAAAGGTGGTGATTCTCCCCTTGCTGGGCGTCTTCTGCATATATCCCTAAAGAAGGTCATCCCATTCCATTCTCTTCGTTGCATCTTTGCCACCATGCCGTCCTGAAGCACGGTAGTACAACCTGGCCAGTTTCTTGCAAATTCTGACAGCGCGGACTAGTTCACATTGATGGTAAAGACTAAAAAGTAAATCATACATCAGTCATCCAAACCCGCCATAACCAATACCAGGATAATCAAGAGAAGCAGGCTCTAGGAGATAGGGAAGGAACGAAAGGGAAATCGTACTCTTCCTTGAATCTAAGATCTATCTGCGCTTTTGCGGCCTTGGTGAAGCGCCCTTGAATTCGGTAATTCTGATAACCGAAGTCATGGCGCTCGCATGCCCGCTGAAAAGGGAATCCTAAAGGGTTGCTTGGAGCCTTTGTGCAACCATCAGAGTACCAGTCTAACTGAGGAGGGTCGTTTGCCTCTCTGCGAGCAGTGAAATCAGGCAGCTCGATGCCAAAAAGAAGTTCGTCAGTAATAGACTGAAGGCCCTGGCTTCCTGAGAGGCTTGGAGCGTCACCATTTGGCGTGGCGAGGGGGAGGGCCAGGGCGGCTGGGAGGAGAGCAATGAGAAAGCTGTTAGCCTTCATTGCGTTATTGAGGTTATAGAGAGTTAGGGGGTTGGTTAGTCAAGTACAAATAGAGGATGGAAAGCTTGTAGCACCCAAGAATGATATGTAGGCTGATGAGAGCCGTACACGATATACGAGTAAGAGTGTGAGGAACAGAAACATAGAGGAGAGAGCAACCACTGCTCTTTCTATTTGTGGTCAGATGCTGCATTATGTGAACATGATCTCAGTCTGTTCTTGCCCGGTGGTAGGTATCAACGCATCACAGTGATGCCATGCCATAATGTTATCCCGCTTAACCATATCATACTTAAGCCCCAACTGGCCCAAATATTACAGGCGCCAGTCCACTAGATTGCCAGCAGTAGTAATTCCAGAGAGCCTTGGGTTGTAGCATAGACTCTTAGCCTGAGTCATAGTCTTGACTCCGACCAATTGACATAGCCAATAAAGTTTATGCCGGATAATCACTGGAAGATGAAGTTAGGGATAATAGGCACCGCGCTTCTTTGAGAGTACTTGTATAACTATAACTATAACTACATAGTTTGTAGACAGAAATCGGAACCGGAGAAACAACTCGGGGGGAAGACACAGATTCTGCCATGTCTTACCGTCTTTTGCCCTTGTTGAGTGACAGAGGCCGATAGGAGACCATTCCGAAACAGGCAATTTAGGCTTGGCGTGGAGTATTGGGAATCGCGCGGAATCGCTGCCTTTATAAATTACTTCCGACTTTCACCTCTTCTTCCTCCACCACTCCATCCTGGATACCATCTCCTCAATCCCCCCTCTCGTTCGACCCCGTGTGTGAGGAGCGTTTCAGCATTCGCTCGTCCCAAACCACACCTGCGATCATTTGCGCCGGCTCTTGAGCGTTACGGTGAACTTTGTGAAGAGTGAGTGCTAAAATCCCCTCTTCCTTGCTTCCCATTCACCATCATCTGCCGTCGGTTACTGCCAAAGCTATCCGGGCGCCTGGTACAGCATATTACTCGCGCATAAAATGGAGACCATTCATGATTTTGCATTAACGGAGGTTCCTGAAGAGGCACGTGCGCATGGGTTGTCCCGCCATACTCCAGTGCCTGGCGACGTCAGCCTTTTTTCTTGAGAGATGGGTAGCTCGGGAAGCTTCGTATTCTCTATTGGCGATCCCATGAGCGGTCGCCTTCATCTAAAATCTAGCGCTCATAAGATTCATCGTCTTATCCTGACTTGACTAGTCATTTTATATCGGAATTTTCTCTGTTTTGCGCTAATCATAGTGTTTCACCTGATAGGTACTTCGAAGTCTCCTGCCTCTCGTTTAGATCACATTGACAACATGCCCTTGGAAGCGAAGGAAATTGAACTCAAGGCGAAGGCCTTGACGAAGGCCGCCACTCAGAATGAACCAGCAGCCAACATTGTATCCTTGCTTAAAGAGCTCCAACAAGGTGTGAAGGCGACAGAGGATCTGCTGCGATCCACCCGTGTGGGGATCATCGTCAACAAATTCAAACAGCACAAGTCGCCCGAGGTCTCCCGCCTATCCAGTGAAATCGTGTCCAGGTGGCGGAATGAAGTCAACAAGCAGAAGGCGAGTGGATCGCCCGCGCCCAGCCAGCGTTCAAGCAATTCGCCGCGCCCGGCTCAGAACGGAACCGCTTCACCTGCCGGTACGACGCCTACAGACAAAGCATCCAAGTTGTCGGTTGCCCCGGATAAACGTACATGGAAGGCAGATGGTGTGGATGTCAATCAGACGGGAAGTAAGATTCGTGACAGTTGCATTGGGCTGATGTATGATGGACTGTGTCTGAACTCGACGGAATCTCCGCGTAACGTTCTGTCCAAGGCGTCAGCCGTGGAGGCCGCAGCATACAAGTCCTTGGGCCCTGAGACCAAAGAGCAGTACCGTACCAAGATCCGCAGTTTATTTCAAAACCTCAAGAACAAGTCGAATCCAACTCTCCGCATCCGTGTCCTCAGCAGCGATGTGACCCCCGAGCAGTTCGTGCGCATGTCACACGACGAGCTGCGCTCCGACGAACAGCGCGAGAAGGACGCAAAGATCCAGAAGGAGAATATGGACAAGGCAATGGTTGCCCAAGCAGAGCGCAGTATCAGTACCAGTCTGCAGTGCGGTAAATGCGGACAACGCAAAGTCACATACACCGAGGCCCAGACGCGCAGTGCAGACGAACCGATGACTTTGTTCTGTACTTGTCTGAACTGCGGAAAGTCCTGGAAGCAGTAACTTCTTTCTTCCTCACTCCTCAATGTTCTACTTCTCTATCTTCCTCCGATTTATTGTTCCATTTCACCTTCTTACTCCACCTCATCTTTACTTTCTATAGTTGTTTTATCGAGTCTGTCCAATTACGCTACGGCGTGGAGTTTGGTTGCTTAAAAGAGGTCGTCATTCTCGGGGGGCAAGCAGGTTGAGCCCCGCGAGTTTTTTTTTTTTTTTTTTTATCATTACCATTACATTTTGACTATTTAGTGCCGGTAGATAGATGATTAACGAAGTGCGTTGACTGCTCCCAATCAATCAATTAATCAATCAGGACAACAACATAAGATGATAATGATATCAAACCATACCATACCATCGACGTCATCGTGAAAACACCCCCCTCATACAACCTCAAATAACAACTACAACACCACCATTCACTAAACCATATCTCCAATCCACACAAGAAGAACCTTAACGCTCAAAACAACAAAAACAGAAAAGAAAGGAAAGAAAAGAAAAAAAAGAAAAACCAAAGATGTCCAAACGAACCTCCCTCCTCACGCGCACGCGCACATTATGCCAAAACTTCTCCACCAGCGCTCCCCTCCCAACGCTCCTCTCAAACTTCACCCAAAACACTCCACCCACAGCCCTGGAACACGGTCTCCCGCAACTCGCCCCCTTCCTCGGGCGCCCATTCACCGGTCAGGAAGGACTACGACACTACTTCGGACTTTTGTCTGAGCTGCTTACGATCGAGAAGATGGATTTCGAGCCGGAGGAGAAATGGGTTGTGGATGAGAGGGCGATGGCGGTTTCGCTGAGGGGGGAGGCGAGGTTTCGGTGGAATGAGACGGGGCAGGCTTGGGATGAGACGTTTGCGTATCGGATTGGGCTTTTGGAGGAAGGGGGGGAGGTGAAGGTTGTGGGGTATGAGGTTTGGGCGGATACGGGGGCGGCGTATTTGGCTAGGGTTGGGGGGTTAGATTAGTGGTAGGGGGTTTTATCATGTGTATTTCATGTCTCTTTTATTTCTTTTCCTTTTACTTGTTCGGTTGGGGAAGAAGGGAGATGTATGATATGATTGAGAGAAGGGGTGTGTATTTGGAGCATGATAATAGTAATTCAATCAGTTCTTGTCCACATTCCAGTCGATCCAGCCGATGTTCCCGGATTTCCCGTCTGGATACTGGAAGACTCTTGCTGGGGAGCTGTATCTCGCGTACTCCTTGTCGTCCATTACTATTGTGACGTTTCCGTCTCTTCGGCCTGTGGCGTTGAAGCCCGGTCCGAAAACCTTGTACTCAGCCATGACGGTATCCTTGTTCAAGCGACCCTCGCCATCGACAATCCAGTCGATGTACCCAGCTGGAATGATACTTGCGTCTTCGGAGGTGCGCGCGAATATAGACCGGTGCTGGCTATTCCATGGACGGCCCAGAGCGCATTTACCCCGGATATCGGGAGCTATGGATGTATTGGCTGCCTTGACGGTAGAATCGACGATGTACACGCCGTAGTTGTTGGTGAAGGTAGTGTTAGTTCCTTTCCAAGCTGTGATACCACCGCCGCAGTTGCGTAGAAGAATCTCAGACGATTGGATCCAGGCAGTGCCGAAACCGTAGAGAAAGTCAGTTTGGCCGGCGATGATACTTTTGTGGAAGTAGGCGTTGCCCAGTTTACCCACGTAAACCTGAGTTCTTTGGTTAGGTTCAGTTCACACTCGACTGCAAGAGTAGGGAAAGCGTACAGTGTCCTGGTAAGAATAGAACCCGCAGTGATAGAACCCGCCATTGGCGCGACTGAAGCTGATCGCATGCGCCGGTCCATCGGAGTAGTCTCGCCAGGTATTCGTGAAATCAATATTGTATGCCCGGAAATCGATGTTGCCGAAAGGTGTATCCTCTGGCACAGGATATCCTGTCGTGCCCGATCCTGTATAGCTTGATTCCAGCGTGGGCGCGACGGTCAGGACGCTCGAGAAGACATTATCCACTGCCTGACCGGTATTGTCATGGTTGGCTTGGGCCCAGGTAAGAGTGACCTTGTTTTTGGTAGCATTGTTAGGGTCATCAGTCTGTCCGAGGAGCGTGACAGGCCCGGACCGAGTAACATTTACTTGCTCCTTATACGTTCCTGGGAGGATGAGGATGGTCTGGGTGGTGTTATCATTCGGGAGGGAAAGAATGGCGTCTTGCACAGTGGTGAAATGGGCGGAGGGGTCAGTCTTGGAGACAAGAATTGTTCCTTCCGGACAGCTGAGGGCCGTTTGACAGGCATATCTAGAAGTTTTGAGCGGGCTTGCCGATGCCAAAAGGGCACCCAACAGGAGTGATAGTCCCGATGAACGCATGGTGACCAAATTGTATGGTGGGAATCCGCTGGTATGAACAAGCAATCCCTCTCACGCTCTTCCCGAAATGCAGTGTGAATCTTTTATACCTCATAACGGAAAATCTATCTCATGTTCTTCTACCCCGGGAAAAATTGCGGGGAGACACAGTAGTAAAGTCAACGCGGATCAATACCGTTGGTCAAGCATACGCAGCCAACTCCGACTGTCACAAGGCTTATCCATAGCCCAAGAGCTTGTATAACTACCTAGGTCACTAATTGGGCGAATCTGGGGGTTCTGGGGATTGGATCACTCCGCATTTGGGCGTAAATTTCCCCAGACCAGGAGACGGAGAAATTTGATATAGTATGCGGAGAATTGCTTTCCACCTGTTAGCATCTTTAGTCTAAGAGTTAAAGAACATGAGAATTTTTTTTCGTATATCGAGTCAAGTATAAGACGACCGGTATGCCATATTATGGATTGTAACTTCGAGATGCTTAATCATTCTACCGCGTAGAATCATATACCCAGTATGGGGTGGACCTAAGGTGATGTCGCTATGTGGGGTGCCGTATGTATACCAGACATTGAAGAGAGCACGGGCATAGGCTCAGACAGCACCATTTCACATAGAGCGGATGAGTAAAGAGGCCGATGTAGTCTTTGTAGGTGAACAGTAACGACAAAGCAGTAGCATATCACGAGTCCACTGTGTCTTGAATTCACCAAAACGTCGCGGTACTCCGGCAGGTGACTTCCACTTTGGGACAACATCGGACCACTTCAGGCCAAGCGAACTGGTGCCTCAGATTACAGGCCAACAATCATCCCACTGAGGGATTTTCTGCTTTCTGCTTCTTTCCTTCTGTTTCCTTCTCTCACGTGGATCCCAATACCAGAGCGGGGCGTACCTTGCAGCAATTGTTCATATGATCAATACTAGGCGCATAGTCCGTCGCGGTGGACCGAACCCACCACAGCTTTCGAGCTACTTAGCTAGTAGCCAGCTCAGCTCCAAAGAACGCTAGCCCACCACACTACACAGTACTACTACCCACTCCGACTACTCAGCTTGCATGATTCAAATATTCGAGAATCTACCTCGGTGTTTTCTCTCTATCGGGCGGTGTCCGAGGGGTAACTGTTACGTAGTCCGCGCGGTTGAGATAGTGAGGGCTCCACCGTACCTGCCAAGAGGGGCTCTGGGTGCGTTGAGTGGACCGTGTCTAAGATGAGACTGAGCGCAGTTTAGATTTGCCGATCCGAATAATAGTCAGGGGGGGGGGTGAAAGAAAAAAGAAGGGAAGAAAAAAGAGGAAGAGAAATGGAAATGACAATAGATTTAAAAAGATTTTTGAGAAAAAGTAGGAACAAAAGACAGAAGATTGTGGAGGACAGTTGGTTTACTAGAAATACTAAAGAGAGAAAAAAAGAAAACATTCTTTGGAAACCCTTGATTTGACTAATTTACCACTATTAATGACATACATACATGATAAAAGAAAGGAAAATTCACTCTATAAACGTAGAGCAAAGTAATAAAGGCATAAAAAGTCTATAATACGGGGTAAAATAATAAAGCCGGTGCACCAGCTCATGCATGTATGCTCAAGTGATATCCAGATCGGATAATATTAAATGAAATGAGCGTAATCAAGCGTTTACTCGTCCTCTTCGACCTCAGCACGGGCACCCAGCATGTAGCGGGACTTGCCGTGGGCGTCGACCTCGTGCTCAATAGCCAGCTTGGAGAGGTGGCTGAGCATGTTCTCGATCTTGGTGTCAGCCTTGGAACGGTTCTTGCGGCCAAGGTTGTCAAGACCAGGGATGATGGTGAGGAGGTAGTAGACGACGGCAATGATGATGGTGACACCGATGGAGTAGGCCCAGATAACAACGACAGTGACAATGTCGACGTCACCGTTGACGGAGAACTCAGCCTTGCTGGGAGGGCTGGTCTGCTCGTAGTCACCAGAGAGCCAGCCGAACACACAGAACAGGGTGGAGAGGACATCGACAACGAAGATAGCACCGACCAGCTGCCAAGAGGGCCAGGTCTTACCACCACGGGTAACGAAGATCAGCCAGTTCTCAGTAAGGGCAACCTCAAGGAAGAGGATTTCCTGAGGAGAACCGAAGTTCTGGATGATACCGCCGTTGGAAAGGAAGAGAGAAGCACGGATGATCCAGGTGGCAGCGGCAAGCAAGATACCAAGGATGACGGAGATGACCCAGATCTTAGGAAGCTGCCACTCGACAGGACGCTGCTCGAAGTGGGCGTTATCGTAGGCGATGGCAATGGTAGCCAAATCAGCGAAGAGGGCAATGAAGACAATAAGATCAGCACGGATGGTCTCCTCGATGATGATCATGGAGGTAACGAGGTAGATCTCAAGATGGAGACACAGAGCAATACGGTACTGAATGTAAGCCTTCATACGCTGGAAAATCTGACGAGCGAGCTTGATAGCGTCGACAATGGTGGAGAGACCAGGGGCAAGGAAGACAATATCAGCGGCGGCCTGGGCGGCTTCAGTGGAACCCTCGACAGCGATACCACAGTCAGCCTTCTTGAGGGAAGGAGCATCGTTGACACCATCACCAGTCATGGCAGTTAAGTGACCACGCTGCTGAAGCATCTCGACGACCTGGTATTTGTGCTCGGGGAAGACCTCAGCGAAACCATCAGCCTTCTCAACAAGGTCGTACTGAGCAGAGCCAGCAAGACCACCGTGGATAAGACGCTCAGAGTCGTAGACCTTGGTGCTCAGGGCAAGCATCTTGCAAGTTTCCTTAGCAATGGCAAGAGCATCACCAGTCAACATCTTAACGGAAAGACCAAGGTGCTGGGCCTCAGCGATGGTGTGGGCAGTATCTTCACGAGGGGGGTCAAACATGGGGTACATGCCCAGAAGTTGCCAGGGCTCACCCTCCTTCTGGACGGCAACACCAAGAGAACGGAAACCACGGCGAGCGAACTCAGCAGACTTCTCACGGAACTTGTTGGCCTCCTCCTCGGAGCACTCAGACATGTTGAGAATAGCCTTGGGAGCACCCTTAGCACAGACGTAACGGACACCGTCGCAAGTACAGATGGTGGTGATACGCTTGGAGACGGGGTCGAAAGGAGTGTACTTCTCGGTAACCCAGTTGCGAGCGAGGATCTCACGAGCCTTGGGGTAACGACGGAGAGTAAGGATGGTAACCTTGTCGATGGGGTCGAGGTTCTTGACGTTGTGGTTGGAGGCAATAGCAGCAACAGCCATCATCCAGTTAACATCAACGCCCTCGTTGACGTAGGGCTCACGGATGGAGAGCTGGTTGGCAGTAAGAGTACCAGTCTTGTCAGAGCACAGGATGTCAACACCAGCAAGGGATTCGATGGCAGTGAGCTTCTGAACGATAGCCTTCTGCTCAGCCAGGTAGGCGGCACCGACAGCCAGGGTGGTGGTGGTGACGACAGGGAGACCGACGGGGACACCAATGATCAACAGAATGAGAGTCCAGCGGAGCAAGAAGTTCTCCTCGTTCTCAGGAGTAGCGATCATCATATGACGGTAGAAACCACCAATCCAGGCAGCGAGAATCCAGAACATGACGAGAACCAGGAGAGAAGTACCAATGTTGTCCATGACAGCCTTGAAGTGACCGGAATCAGAGGCACCCTGGACGAGAGCAGCGGTCTTACCGACGAAAGACTGCTTGGCGGTAGCGAGAACAATACCGTAGGCCTTACCACGCTTGCAACCAGTGGTGTAGTAGCAAGTGTCAGCCATGTACTTGTCGACAGCAAGAGATTCACCAGTGATGGCGGACTGGTCAACAGCGACCAGAGAGACTCCAGCACGGGCCTCAATGCCAGTGTCGTCCTCATCATCATCATCCTTCTCCTTGAGGGTGTCATCGTTGGCGGTGGCGAGGTATTCCTTGTAGGTCTCGAACATCTCGGGCTTGGAGTAGTCACAGATCAGGCGGACATCGGCAGGAACGACGGTACCTTCCTCGACCACAACCTGTAGAGGCAATTGGTTAGTCAATGAATTCCAAAGCGTAGCACATAACAAGCCAGGCACATACGATATCACCAGCAACAAGCTCACGAGCAAGGATCTCCTGCTCTTGTCCCTCACGAATAACAACAGCCTTCATGGCAATGTCACCCTTCAGCGAAGCAACAACGTCGGCGGCCTGCTTTTCCTGATACCAACCGACGACAGCGTTAAGCATAAGAATACCAATAATCACACCCAAATCGATCCAGTCACGCAGACCAGCGGCGAGCAAAACAGCAAGTTCCATAACTAGTAGGTTGTCAGCGGGGCTGCAATTCCTCTCTAAAACGCATAGCTGTCGAAAACGTACCATAGAGAATAGGACCACGGAAGTAACCAATGAACTGAACGAAGAAGTTGGTCTTCTCAGTAGTCAGTTCGTTCCAGCCAGTGCGCTTGCGACGAGCCTCAACATCAGCGCCACGGAGACCAGCACGCAGGTCGGTCTCGAGCCACTCATCGGGGCAGACGAAGCCCTCCTCAACACCATCGCCTCCCTTCTTCCAGAACTGCCAGCTCTTCTTCGCCTTCTTGGTGCTCATAGCACCAGCAGAAGAGGTCGAGCCACGGCGCTTGTCGCGAGCAGTCGAGATATAACGGTTAAGAGCGGCATACTCATCGAGGTTGGCGCCATCACGGTCACCATTCTCCACGTCGGGAGCATAGGAGATTCTCCGCTCCGCCATTGTTGCTTCGGCTCACACAGCCTTTGGGACCCAACGATATGAGCAGATGCAAACAAAGTATGGCAGGAATGGCAAGAGTCGGAATTCCTATAGAGAGAAGAAGAAGAAGGGAGGGGAGAGGGGTGGAAGGGATGTACTCTTTAATATGTCTGGATGGGGGGGGTGAGCGAGATTGATTTGCACGGGACCTGAACAAACACGTCTTGGTCTCTAAGCTCCAACGGGCGACCTTCCCTGTGCGTAAGCCCACTTTTTTTTTTTTTTTTTTTTTTTTTTTTTTTTTTTTTTTTTTTTTTTTTTTTTTTTTTGGGTTCTAAGTTTCGGGGTCGTGTGGCCGGGTGCAGTAGCCACTTTGATCGAAAGTTCACTGTCCCTGAAAGGCCGACCCGACCTCCGACCCTCTTTGGGTCCAATCCTCCTGCGCACACACATTTTTGCTTAACGGGACGCACTCGCGAGCAGATTTTTCTTTTTTGTTTTTTCCACCTTCACATATTTTTCATTTTTCATTTTCGTCTTCCCTGAATGGCTGAATTCTCCAAGGTAAATGTGGGCCCCTTACCGCATCTAGTTTAGTCTCACCCTTTGGAAAACTCTTACCTTTCCATATTAACACGATGGTACGCCGCCTTACGCCTCTGGGGCCTTGTCCTCTATGCTCAATGGAGTAATCTCTACTGTACGGTTAGTCTCCATGACCGGCAGCTCTGTGCCGAGTTCGCCCCCCTCTCCTCCACTCTCTCCATACACTTCACAGGAAGCGTAAACCACGGGCGATGAGAGGATTCTGGGGTGTCATGGTACGTTGCAATACATCGGTAAAATCGGCCACAGGGCAAAATGCCACCCCATGGAAGGTATGTGACTTGTAAAATACCATACCGCTTGGCCCGGTCTCCATCGGTCTAGTTATCGGCCAGTCTCTCACTCTCGTACCTGACTCTGGGGGTGTGATTGTGGGCAAAAATTCTCTTACGGTACGCAGTGCCGCGTGCGGGTGGCCCTCGTTAATTTTCCTCATCCTTCCCATTCAATCTCAATTTTACTATGCGCGATTTTCCAGCCGCTTGCGACGAGGCGTTTTTTTCCCTTACCAAGTCACCAGAGTACTAATTTCCATTCGAATAATCATAATCATCAAATTTGCCGTCAAAGTTCCAGGAAATTTGAGACCAACATGAAAGGGCAAATGAAGGATAAGACAAGAAAAGCTATCGGTTTCTGTTATCTTCCTAGTTCCTGCAGCAAATGACAAGTCAGGATTTGCATCAATTTACTTTTGATTTCATTTTTCATTTTTCTTATTTTTTCTTGTCTTTGGGACCTCCTTGCAGAGGCAGACGAGAGACTCATCTTCTTGAATCCAATAGTAGCAGTAGATAGAGAGGACGAGATTCCGAGGATGGTAAAAATGAAACTGTTCCGTTACGGGTGCATACGAGACATACAGGGCAAACAAACAAAACTAACATTGTTTCTGCTTGGCTCTGCTGTTGCAGCAAAATACTCCGTTTGGTTACTTCAAAGTTTTCCTTCATACGGTTACCATTCAAGGGCCGTCCTACCCGACCTTCCCGTCACCAATAACCACGAGTTCAGCCAACCGGGAAAGAGCAAGGGGCGACACGAAAATCCCATCCCATGCCATTTCCGGGTGCAGGGCAAAAAGAGGGTAGATTAAAAAATAAAAATAAAAATAAAAATAACAAAAAAAAGTAGTAAACAAACACCATCTCGAGTCCGAGACGCGATGACACTGCATGGTTAGATTATGATACGATGCTTCCAACAGGGTTTAATCAATGGATCATCGTGAGACTCCATCCGAGAGTAATAACGTCGTAGAATTAATCGTCTCCATGGTCAGAAGTCCCGACGGGAATTGTTACGGGGAAAGGGAAGAAAAAGTCAGTACGAATTGAAAGAGAGGTACCTTTTGTTCCCTTCCATCTTTTTTCCATTGTGGTCACTGTCAAGCCATCATGATTCAAGATTACACTTTTTTCAATACAGCATCGTTACCACATCTCATGGCATTCACATCCAGAACCTGAGTAACGACGCTATTCCCAAACCCAGCGGTCATTATGTCATCAGGATTAGTAGTTAGTTATTTCCTATCGATCATTTGTTGTTATCAGCAGTGAGGATGATGAACAATACTAGTAATTATTATCTTCTGCAGACGCACTCGCTGGTCATATCCCACGACCCGCTTAATTCCAGTTATGAATTTATTTGAATTATTTAGTTTATTTTATTTTTATTTATTTTTCTCTTCCTGGTTTTTGATTCCGATGAGTATTATTATTATTTATCTAATGTAACTAAAAACCCACACTAGCTCACCCAAAAAAATACTAACCCGGAGTCGATCGTTCTTGCTTCCCACCAAAGACCGAGCGCGTATGACGAGAAGAGACTCTCCACTCCACCTTCATTAGCCTCGCTCCAATCCGCGTCCTCTTGAACGTTGATTGAGTTTCGTCCCGTCCTTGTCTCGTGGGGAGCAAAAGGTCTCCATTTCCGAGCGTCATTTCCTGTGAGTGGTCGTTTGGCCGTGAGAGTCTCCGCCAACTAGTCAATGGCCCTCTCCATTTGGTTGCTTCTCGATTATTGCGATGGGATCATGGATTATTATTCTGGCCCTGCCATTGAGTAGCTTTTCTCGGTTCCCACCACCTATCATTAGTCCCGTTTGGTGTATAAGACTAGGAGCTATAATCAGCTTGAACTATCTGAGAATAGAATAGATTAGAGTATAGCTTCAGACCTCCGTAGCATTTGCCTCACACATGGGTTGCAATCGATGATTTCATCGGCGTTGATCCTGTGAAGTCATAGCCATCATCAGATCTTACCTATCTACATTGCGATAAGGTCCATCCAATTTGGATGCTCTCCTGCACCCTGAACGGGGAGGAAAGATAACCACGTTGCGTTGCGACATTTTTCCATGGGCTTGACAGACTGCGCTGTATGCATGCATGCGTGATAATGACCAATGGCCCTCCTGCAAACCAAGGGGGGGGAGGAAAAAGCGCTTGCTCATGCATGACCATGCCCGCCGATCGCCCGTGGCTGGTCCCTTTTTCCGATATGATCCTGTACTGAGGTCCGAATCATGACAGGTGAATGAGCGATATGACTATGAAAAGGCAAAAAGCCTCGCGCCAACTAGAGCGTCATCATGCCGCAAAAACGGAAACTCCAGATTAGGATAGATTCAGGTTGGAAAGTCGATGTGTCCAATTAATGAACGTAATTCATTTGACAACACAAGGGTGCATTGAAGTTCCTCTACTAATGCCCATGCTCTCTGCTATGCATGCATGGGCTTTGACACGATCATCGTCACCACTGCCAACCACCCGTTGTCTATCGTCAACCGCCCACGTCGTGGTTGCCGTTGGTTGCCCATCCCCCAGATCGGCTGACATCTCGCATCGGTCTGATAGACCAACCTCTTTTTTCTTCATTACCATTTCCTAGACCCGGTTTATTCCCTCACTGTCGCTCGCTATTATCCATGATGCAACAGGGAAATTGCCGGTTCGGGATCTCCTCCACACTTTTAGCTCCTCCCACAGAAGGCTTGTCTGTATACGAGAGCGAGTAAAAGTACGGTGGTATAGAATATACGCCTGCCAAGGCTGCCTCCACATTCAAATTTAGTTTATTTAGTTTCGTTATGGATTTATTTGCTTTTCGGTATGGGGTTAAGGCGCTCTGTAGTCTGTGGTACGTACAAAACCCGCTCTTGCGGGATTCGGTGAGAAAATCTGGAGTAGATAGACAGAAAAACCCCATACAATGCTGCTGCAGCAGAACGACGAGGTCCATGTCGGGATATTTCGAAGCTTCGGAGGGTCAATCGGGGCCAGTCTGGACCGCATACCGCCACCGTCCTGATTCAAAAATTAAAATAAAATAATAAAAAATAATCATAACAAAAAAAAGACCTCAGACCTCAGACCTTTAGACCACCCCCATGGAGCCTAGTAAGACTACGGAGTACAATGGTTATGGTATCCTCAGCGACAGGAGATTTCGGGGAGAAGGATGACCTGCATCATCCCTACTCCATACCATATCGACGGGGTTCACGATCCCAGTTGTCTCAGTCACATGTACGACTCGGGGGTTTGGGTAGACGATGCCATGTGGAACATGGCAGATCCACCATTGAGAAAGAAAGGAATGCCGTACTCTTTGTTCACCAAAGCTGTCCGGTATGCTTGATGGTATGTTTCCCTCGCCGACGGACGTCCTGTTCGCAGATCGAATGCTGTTTTGTTCCTATTTCAGTTAACTCTTTCGCGATAGTATAGACTACTGAATGAGGACAAGTCCATAGCAGCAGCAGGTTAGCGGGCGCTTTCCGCGGCTGATGGGGACCGGTACGGGTACGAATGTCGTTAGTAGATACGCTTGCCCGTTTAGTACCCGCTCATCTCGACTCTAGTGGTGACTGCTTATTGAATTCCGCTTTACTCCTAGCTCTGCAACAGATAACAAGGGAAGAGTCACAAAAATAGCATAAAGATGATTTCACGAAGTACGGAGTAAGTACGTACATACTCGGGTTCTTGTCCCGATAAGCAGAAGAAATAACGGATTCTGAATGCGTCGTTGCAAACGAGCCGAGGGAAATCCCCAGCCACCTCCATGCCCCATTCCCTCGATAATATTACAAAGGTACGACTTGAGACAGTAGTAGCTCTAACAGAATTAGTTCATCATCCATACAGCTAGATCAAAGCACCATCCGCCTATAGTCCCGTGCACGCAACAATACTACCTGTGCAACAATTACTTTACGTAGTTAATCGAACTCCGGGGGATTCTCACCGTTTGCCGACGCGGTTTATTTTACCTCAGTTTTGAGTGATGGGGTGTAACCGGCGGACGTCAGCCAAGAGTTCCTCCCTCTCTCTCTCTCTCTCTCTCTTTTTGATTCCTCCATGCCTTTTGGTCTTGGTTGTTGTACTTACAGACCATCAATATTACATACCAATACCAGCTTACCTCATCAGTAATCCCTCTTCCTTGGAGGAAATGGAAACCCTTAAGTGCAGAGCCCTAATCGATTACCTTATGAAAAGCATAAAAATTTTCTACACGATGACAGTTGGCAGGGCTGAACCCAATTGCTCCAAGATGAGAATTACACTCGTACGGTAGATTCTATCCTAATAGTTGTTGGTTATACCAGTGGGGGTTTTTTGGTGGAAAGAAACAGTCAAGATTTAGTCAAGGAATCGACTGGTGTTGGTAACAAAGAACCCCACAACAGGACCCGTGGTTGAGCTCCTTCTATTGAGACTCAATTCTATGGCTTCGGGAATTCCTGACCCTGACCCAGTACCGTTGATAATAAATCATGTGGATGTGATTGAGAGACGTGAAAGTTGGGTGGGTAAAGGTTTGATTTTTTTTTTTTTTTTCTTTTCTTTGACAGTGTCATCGACGTGTGGAATTTCCATGGTTTGGCTGTAACGGGTGTCAGTCGAAACCTCATCCATACAAAGAATTTTCAACCCTCCGACGGCAAAGAGGCAAACCAGTCTCGTTCTAGAAAATCGAAGAATAAGCCAAGAATCTACCTTACTGACTGACGTCGCGGACAGCAAATACCTACGTGGACAGATCTTCGACTACGTAAATGCCTCATGCCATGGACTGGAGATGGGGGATCGATGAGTGAGTGATATCAGTAGTCAACTTTTCGATATGCATTAGAACAACACACTATTATCCCGCAACGGGTCCCAGCCAACCAACGGTGAGGCTGTCGACTTAAACGGGCGAACGAAGTGGAAATAATCGCCACCGGATTGGGGACGCCGCAGCTCTGATGGGGGTGTGGCTCCATCCGTGACTCGCCCGACCGCTTTCGATGCCCGTTCTCGACGTTTTCTAGAAAACTGGATCGAATGGAACGGTGCGTGTTAGGTGCATTCTTCGTCCAAGAAGCTGGGATTCGCCTTTGGGTCGCATTCTAGGTCGGATGTCGGCAATCTGAGCGTATCTGAGTCTTTTTGTGTGGGATGTTGGTTGGTTGCATTGTTGTTTGGTGGATGGTGTGGCCATGTGAGATGCAATTTTTCTATTTTATTTGTCTTGAAATGGTTTACTCCAGAATGTTACGTCATAATCGGCAGTCCGAGGAGATGCTTTTTTGTTTTCCACACACACGCACGCACACACGGTCGGGTAAATTGGTCGGGATTCCAGAGAACCACTGGCAATTGGGACTCAATTAATTGGGATTTCCCTCTTTGGGACCTGAGGAACAGCTTTCCTTGTCGGGCTAGATCGTACGGTCTCGTTACGTAAGTTTCGACAGATGAGTAAGCCCCTACCGCTTTGGGTAAGTACCTCTCATTTCCCTGAGAGGGTATTCACGGTGCCTCTCACTCTCGACCGACTGACGAGAGCCGCGTACACTCACACCACACACACACACGCAGATTTCCTGAACGAGGAAATTATTAGATTCTCCTCATCATGTCCCGGAAGATCTTGCCGGTCTCGCCTTATCTACGTGCATGGTGCTAGTTGTGCGACGGCGCTAACGACAATTGTCCGCCGGGATATTACTTTGACAATTGTGGAATATATTTCCTGATGTCCTTAAATCTTCAATTACGACGTACCTATACCAAAATGTTGACAGATAGCACCGTCATGCGAGAGAGAATGGCGCTATCTCAAATGGATCACCGAGGTCTTCCGTGGTCCTGAATGAAACATAGCTAACGAGCTGTACCTACAGTAGCACCTCTTTTAGCCCGCTCACTAACCGCTAGTAACAGAAACGGGGAAATTACTTCCCACTCACCGATGCTAAATTGCAAATAATCCCCCCAATCCCCACCGGCGATCGCCCGTCGCCAAGCTGTCTCATCGAGGATCGTGGTGAGGGATTTTCTTCCAGTACGGTCGTATTATCGTCGCTTCCCGAGGTTGCTCCATGGTTTGGGTGTGGTCTTGTTCGCCGTCTTGGACCTCTTAAGTGTTCCAGATACGGAATTGATCTCGGTTGTGCTTGCCAAGAGCCAAGACATTGTCCATCGGGACAGCCATTGGGGAGGAGAATCAATTATTGTCTATCTATACATAACTCACGGGGATTCCGTTCATGTCACGCCTGCAGGACTGCACAAGAATACGACATCGGCTTGCCCCAGATGGGGGCGTTTGCTCATCGAGATCCCATTTGCAGTTTAGACGGAGGCACATCATCTCTTAGCGAAATCCTTCCCACCTTTCCTATCCTGTACAAGACGGCCGCGCTCAGACGAAGCTACTAACCTGTCTTGCTACTATGAGAGATTTTCCCCCATTATTAGGCCCTTTTCCCTCTACGGTGCCACGGTGGCAGCGGGCAACGCCAGCGTGATGCCAATCAGCTTTTTCAATTATATTACTCCATGGAAATCATAGATTATCGGTCATGAGATGATAAGAGCTCCTTGCAGCTACCAATTGCCAAATCAAAAGGAGAAACACAGTGGTCGTCTCGGGGTAAAGCCGAGCCTCGACTCGGAGATGATCTGACCATCCGTTGCCCCCAACCCATAGCTCGCTGTCCCCATTGTCCCTGCGTCATATTGTGCGTGATTGTCATTCATAACCATTGTTTAGGATTCAGCATCGGCTACACGCGGTCTCGTCGCCGCTCTAGAGGACTTCTTCTACAAGTAGTGCGAACGGCTATCTCGGCGTGCAACATGACGACTGGAAATTAAATTCTAACATTGAGAAATCAACACTATTCTTTTTGTTCTTTCCAGGCCCTAGTCTCCATTAAAATTTTCAATAATTTATGAGAGGTTTCCATAAACCGGGTGCATCTGACATGACATCGGGATATTTCACACCTCGGCAAGGTCCTGGTCTCGGCCCAGCCCCCAAACTCGCCGCCATCGGCGTCGCGGGAATCGGCACGCGAAGGCCGCCTTCCTTTCCCTATCACAATCATCCTATTTGGCGATGATTTTTCTCTGGACGTTTTCTAGCGTTTCTATCCAACTGTCTATCCCTGGATATGATCAGGCGACTCCGTCGATGTTCCATGGTTGGAACAGTCGGTCAGCGACTAAGAACTTTCGTTCGGTGGTTGACGCCGCCGCGACCCAAGATTAAAAATCTGCTAAGGCAAAATGCTCCATGAGACAAGTCTCTACCGACGATATTGTTTCGGATGCTCCTGTGCCATGCAGTATGTACTCCGTATAGAACCATGCAGGAACTATGCTGGGAATTGGTCCGCCAAGGGAATAGAATGCAATAGGGTCGGCGAATAACCTTCCTGGCGGAATTCTGGGCCCGCGCTCAGAATCTCCCTCGGGAATATGATACCAGCGCCTGACAAAAGTTGTCTCAGCCTGGGTCGTCGCAATAACGGAGGTCTATCGATTGCCCTGGAGAGTGTATGCTAAAGTATATTCACCCTATAGTAGGCTGTGTAACGGCTCGCTGCCAAGGGATCTTCAGCATGGATATTCCCCGCATGATACCGTACATCCTGTATGTACGACTGTCTATCTGATCTCATCTGTATGTTCGGCTCTCGTCAATGCAAGAATGTCAACCTCCTTGCGTGATGGAAGTCTGCCAGGCTGCATCCCACGGGACCGGGAACAGAATGGCACATCGACCCTGCAGACTTGTTCATTGGAATGCTTGGGACCGTGTAAACGAGCTCTGCGACGTCATCGGAAGGTGCTCCCGACATACAGAGACATACATGCACGCCTACTCAACCTCATACATACAGCACCCCCATACGTCCCGGCCCAGCCAGGCAATGCAAGGCGAATCATCCCCCTCGGGAAAAAAAAAATACTGCTTCAAACCCTCCTAGAAGGCAGCAGGGACCTCCGGGGGCATACTCCATACAGTTCCCCGAAACGAGTTCTCGATCGACATCAGCGCGCTGATCGCTATCTGCCTACGACCAAGTGCCTAAGCGGGCGATACCGCCGACGCCCCATGATGTCAAAGTTTTCTATATTCAGTATACTTCGAGACATACGTAGGCCCTTTGTACACGCTGTTCAGATCCAAGACAATGCCAGTAGATGATTGATGGATGAATTGGAAAGACAATGATCCAACCCAGCCACCAGTTCAGGCAACACAGATTGTTGAACGTTTACTTGTAGTTGACAGGCAGTGATCGACAATGCGTCAGGGGCTGTGATGAACTTATTTCTTCACCGCCAAGAGGCGAAGTGTTCGTTCGCAGTGAACTGTATGGGGTCAAGACGCCCGCATTGAGGGGTAATGCTCTGATGCATTCCGTTGGGTTCAGCACAAGAAACGAGTTGTCTCTCCAACACTGGTGTGTGTGTCCATTGTGACGACCCAACCACTGAGAAAATGAAGCAATCCATTGACTCCGCCAAGCAAATGATGTGCAGTATCAGCAAGGCTGGTTCTTGGCGGATTTCCCCCTTGGGGGAGAGTCAGTCTATCAATAGCCCCAAACTGCAGCGTCAAATGGATCTCAATCAGACGATAAGGGAGGAACTGAAATGAAATCCATGACCTTGCAAATGACATAACAAGAATAATCAATCAGACCACTATCGCTACACCTACCCCAAAGCACTCGCCGACGACTCAGCTTGGCAAGGAACGTTAGTGCGTCGTTTTCGACGTCTCCCCCATGGAGTACTCCATATTTTTGCCCCCTACCCCTATAATATAACTCACATAATAATAATAGGAAGAAGACCATAACCACCAAATCATGAACAAATAATCAAAATTAATGAGTAGGATTATCCACCGTCGGAGAAGATGACGATAAACAAGTCCCATTCCACCCCCAACCATCTGACTTTTTCTCCTGAAATTCCAATCCCGCCAAGGCCCAAACCATAAAAAAAAAAAAAAAAGAGAGAAGAAAAACAAAACCCTAAGCCAGACTTCCCCATACATTCCTCGACAAACAACTATCGTTTCTTGGCAATTTCTCCTCCCCGAATCGAAGGGATACGCACTGCCCCCCCTCCCTCTCTCCAGACCAGACAAGAAAACACAAGAAAATAGACCAGAACATCAGTAGATAGTCAACAGCGATAGTAGTCTCAGCCAAGGAAAAGGTTGTCGTGTCATTGATCGACGAGGCGGAGTTTCAATGCATGTTATACGTAGTTTATTAGTTGGTAGTTTGTTTTGCCCGATAAGATGAGTCTTTGTTTATTTTATTTGTTTTTTTTAATTTTTACCTTTTTTTTCCCTTTGGCGCATTTTTGAGTTGAGTTGGGATTGTTGGGGGGGATGAGTTCGGGCGATGATGGTTTTTTTCTTCATCGAGATATACTTTTCGATATTGATTTTATTTGTTGTATTTTATTCTTATTTTTTGTATGTTTTTTTGAGCATAGGTAGAGGTTGATAGGATAGGATAGGATCGGATGAGGAATAGAGGGATCTAGATCTGGGTTTGTTTGTTGGCCCTGTTCAGTTCCGCCGTGGCTTGTCTTCAAGATAGGGGGTCTAGATGTGATATATTCATTCTTATCTTGGATCCTACATAACTACACAGTACACAGTAGTAAAGTCGGTGGTAAGTAGTGTCCTACCCAACCCAGATCATTAAACATGGAGTACTTCATCCAACATATCAAAACCCAGTAGAAACATCACCACCGCCTTCCTTCACGGTCAATGGTAAAAACAAGTAGAACGAAAGAAAGGGGATGACAATTACATCATCATCTGACAATCTCATTCAATCAATCAGTCTTGATTGACTTCTGCAATGCCACCACCGTTTTCAATGTCCCGGTCCACTTTGCATTTTTGCCTGGTTTGGCCGTGGTATTTCTTGGCTCCTGGGGGGAAAAGAGGGGGAGAAAGTCGGCTGTGGTATGTTTGAAACAGGGTGTGTGTGTTTGAGTTGAATGCGGCGGGTATTTGGGTCGCGTTTGAGAATGTAGGTTTGGATGGGTGTGTGATGTGAGTGTGGTAGGGTTTGGGGTTTGGTTTCAGGTGGAGGGATGGGATAGTTGAATTGGAGGGGAGAAGAAGGTATGTGGTTGGTGGTGTCCGTTGGAGGAAGGTAAGTTCTGAGGATTGGGTGGTAGTAAGTTCATGTAGATAATAGTAGTGGATCGTATAGAGTGATCTGTGGGATTGTGAATTGTATATGTATATGTATATATGTATTGCTTCGGTTCTATTATATGTAGTTTAGATGTTTCTTGTATTTTGTGGTGTTGTAAGTAGAATATATATATATGTCGTTTATACATATGTATATAGATAGGAGTTTCGGATGAACAGCATGACTATATATACCTACATAATATAGAGCTGCATGATGCTAGTGAAAACATATATATATACATAACTTATTTGTATCAATATATCAAAGATTATCAGTGGCTGGCTTGATCTCCATCTACCTACATACAGGTTTGGGTAAGTGTGATATGTGAAGTTTAGAGAATATATCGAGATATGAAGACCACTGTTCATGTCTAGGATGCTGATAAGGAAGAGCATTAGAGGTTCCTAGAGCCGTTTTATAGACGAGGACAGAACTGGGACAATGATAGTCATATTCATGAGGTGTAATATCGATATGTGTGTGTTCGTGTGTGTATGTGTATAGAACCATCTTCCGGCAGTGAGGAGTTCTGTCCAACCCGTGGATTTGTGTGAGAATATTTATCTCCTGCAATTGAACTGATTCTCGATTAATAGATTTGCCATTCAATAAAGCACTCTGTAGACTGATAGAGGACGAGATATGTAGAGGCAGTATGTCCCTTCGATAGAGAAGAATATCTCAAGGAAAGCCCAGTGGCAAAGCCTATGATATACTGCAACACGCAAGAATTGCCACTAGAAAGCAATCCTCGCACCCACAGTGCACGGTACCAGACTCCCAGGCATATGTTTCTCAATCGCGAACTTAGCCCTCCAACCTGAGCAATGCCCCGGCAGCAGCACAGCAGGGTCCAGTCTCTGAAGGTCTTGGACAGTGCTTTCCGTGTCGGCCGCAGTGCTAGTAGCAAGATGAAAGCCCCCAACAACCGCATAAAGAGGAACAGAGCCATCGAGGCTTTCAACCGCATGTCGAGAGCAGTTGACGACACCTGCATGGCTGCAGCCTGTGAACAGGACGAGTCCTTTGTCTGGAAAGGTAACGAGTTAGAGACAACCCAGAGTAGAAGAACATAAGAATGATTCATTAAAAGCATACCCTTAAGATTACACATGAGGAAACGCTCGTCGGAAATAAGCTCATCAGAAAACCAATCCTTTTCCTCCTTGTCAAAGCGCATACCTCCTTTGACACCGTTTTCGTACGCAGTCTGGCGGGGGATTTCGCCAGAGACCAGGAAGAAATCATCAAGCACAGTGTGTACCTCGTCATGCTTTTGGATGGCTCCCCCGGCTGCTTCGAGTTCCTCGAAGGTAGGGTCCGCCTGAAGGGAAACGATGTTTGGACCCAGGGCGAGTCCGCGATAATCGGGACGGTCAGGATGAAGATCTACTGATACTTTGTCTGTATGACCCTTGGCTTTTTTGGCCTCGGTTATCAATGCAATGGCTCGGGCAAGGCCACCTGGATTCTGTTAGTGGAGTGACCTGACAGGGAACTCATGAAGAATCAATAAAAGTTGAGCGATCCATACCCGAATGGTCCCGATGCCAATGGGATAATTGAACCAGCTCAACAGAAGACAGATCCGGCCGTAACCGCTTGACATTCCTCTCCCATATCTCGCCTTCAGGGCCTGCATCGAATAGAACTGAGTGTTTTACATCGCCTTTTATAGCTGTCTAGAGGCAATCAGTATACATTGCCGTCGGTTCTTCCGGGCGAAATGGAACATACCACAAGGATGGACAGTCCATGCGCCGAGCAGCAAATGTCTTCCATCTGCAGTTCCTTTTTGGCTTCACCTCGGTCATGTACTTCATGTGTTGAGTGTAGAGCAAGAGAACCCATCAGACCCGATACCTGGACGGTGTCCTGGGCAGGAGGGGAGAGAGGATCGAGCTCATTGTCGATGATGACAAGGGCTTCGAGAGAATCGACTTCTACGAGATTTAGATCAGACATGTCTGGGACGTATCAACATGGGTCGAAGAGGATCCCTTTTCTCTACTCCGTGAGGGGATCGTGTGTTTTTTGTTACTATGAGCGGAAGGATGGAAACGTCAATGCGGGGACGGAGGATAATTGTTCTTCCTTAGCCCTAAGACGACTACACTCATTACAGGGCGTAATAAACGTCGTCTTTGGCTTGATTATCTACATATTGAAAAGATTGGGATATTCTACTTGTAGGAATAGGTTATCTCTGATGATCTAGGTGTATCCTATTAGCTGGTTATAGATGAATATGTGTCAACAGAGCAAGATGCATCATAGGAGATGCTATACCATTGTTATGACCCTCCTTAGCAATAGCAAGTACATGGTATATAACTAAGACATGTTATATAGCAAAGATATGACCAATTTCCATTCAATTTCCGTACAATTTCCACCAAACCGTTTATACCATCAATTGCTCTCGTTGTTTGACCCAACCGACCCATCCACAATCAGGGGCCCCTCCCAGGTGGTCGCGACCGAGTCCTGCTGATGCTCAAGCTGGCTCTCACTAGAAGCCTGTTGGCCCTCATCAGAAGTCTGTTCTCCCTCATCAGAAGTCTGTAGTTCTTCATCAGAAAAATGTAGTTCTTCATCAGAAGTCTGTTCTCCCTCATCATAAGTCTGTAGTTCTTCATCAGAAGCCTCTAGTCCTTCATCAGCAGCCTGTAGTCCCTCATCAGTAGCCTGTAGTCCCTCATCAGTAGCCTGTTGGCCCTCATTAGAAACCTGTTCCAAAACCGGACCGTTGCTGGCCTCCACTTGCACAGGGTAGCTCTGCTCCTCCCAATCATGCGGATATGGGGACACCAGGTAATTGTTATATCCCATCTGCTCGGAGTAGTTCTGCTCCCCCCAAACGGGTGGATAAGGGCCAGGAGCACCAGCCATATAAGGGTTCATATAAGGACCAGAGGTGGGTTCGGTCGGAGGGCCCTGCTGGTACGGATACCCCTGTGGTGGCATCTGAAGGTGGTGCATCTGGGGATAAGGCATCGGGGGACACGGCACCGGAGGATATGCCACCTGGGTGTAGGGCACCTGCGGATAAGGCATCGGGGGACACGGCACTGGAGGATATGACACCTCGGTGTAGGGCACCTGGGGATAAGGCATCGGGGGATATGCCACCTGGGGATAGGGCGCCTGGGACCCGCTGGCAGACTGATGCCCTAAATAACATATTAGCATATCAAAGCAAGGCCTTCATAGACAATTATGAGTACTTACTATTCCCGACTGCCATTGCAACCCTCAGAGTGCGGCCGTGCAGCTGTAGCTTCTGGGCCATGCTGAGAGCTGCTTGGGCATGTTCAGGACGCTGTAGATTGTTAGTTTCATGCTGCAGACAGTTTGGAAGAAGCATATGATAGATGGCTTACTTCGTATTGGACGAACGCCCCAGGCAGTTGCCGGCCTAGCTTGTTCCTGCTGTACTTGAGCGCGATATAGCAGGATCCGTGTTGCCTGAATTCTTCATACAAATCATGCATGAGCGTTTGCTGCTCGACGGTGACCGAAAGACTAAGAGAAGGTTAGCATTCTATCAACATCGACGAGCGAGAGGAGTGATACATACTTCCCAACGAAGAGCCGGGCAGTCAGACCATGACGCTCTTGGACCTCATCGAATGTGATTTGAGGTTCATTCTCAAGTGGAGGGTAAAACTCGTTGGTAGGACGGTTAGGATGGGGAGGCGGAGGGTAGATGTTCGTTTGTTGGATATTGTTGTTGTTGTTGATGTTGTTGTTGATGTTGATGTTGTTGATCCAGGGAGCCATCTTGAAGGATGTCTTATGATGGATCGATATGGTATAGACGATATGACTATGGAAAGTAGATTTGTATAGTTTGGTGATAGGTACGGGTGCTTGGTGATAGATGGGTGTGTATGGGTAGAGAAGAGAATAGAAGAAACAGAAAGAAAAGGCCACCCCTCTGGCTTACAAACGTGCACTCAGGAACTCATGGTTAGCTCAGAATTTGATAATCATTTTCTTTTCTTTAATTCATGGGTTTATCTGTGTAGGCTTCTACGAAAACCTAGGAGCATCATTAAAAGCCATGGTCGAGTCATGGGGAGAGGCTCCCCATGGCCTGCTACCATGGCTACTAAATAGAATAAACGAGAGCAGAGGATACTAGAGAAGGGCCTATGCATCTGGTGAGTATTCTGAATCGGCTTTGAGAGAGTTGCTGGCTTAACGGCGAGTTTAACGACGGATTTCATAGTCATGACGAGATCCTAACGACTCTTTGCAGAACTCTATACCACCTACTGATGCCTAGTACGTATAAGTAGTACATACGCAACAGGGAAAACAGAAGGCTCAACATTTGGGATAGCTTGGCAGTGTCTCAGGCAGACCTTGGAGAAGTTTTCACATATACAGGAACCCTAGCTCGCTGAAGGAGAGGGCAAGGGCGTTATGCTTCAGCCTCAAGTGTTGAGGCTATCACTCGATTCAATAAAAATAACCAATAATGCTGTATAAAAAAAAAAAGGTGATATTACGGTTTGTTGGCTCCACAACTAACTGCCTTTACTTCAACCTTCTACGTTGACCTTAGAAACGCCCACCCCAACGTAGTTAAGGAACCCCCGGACCAAGAAGCCAAAGCTTGTTTTTCCCATACTACTGCCAGAAAAGCAAGAAGAGCCGCAGGCCAGAATCGACTTCTCTTAGAGAAACCTGGGGACTGGAACGTAGACTTGCCCATTTGTTATCCTCTCGACCGTTCCCAAGTCTCTGTTTTTCAAAATCCTCCAAGCCACACTTCTGGTCGACCAATAAGAAATGGAATAAAATACCATTAATATTTATTACTGGGAACTCCCAGCAGTTTCGGAATTTGATGACTATTGAATGTTATCCTATCCGGACGTCATCACTGAATTTAACTGGTGATAAAGCACAAAAACAATATTTCACATTAAAGGTGAGTCCCACTGATACTTCCATGGAATGCTATTGAGTCAGGACATAATTACTAGTCTTGAAAAGCTCGTTTTTAATAATATTCCTATGAAGGTCGTTGTTTGTATAGATAGGTTTCCCGATTGGGATGATTTAGGGCTGAATTTGGCTTGGCATCTATTCTACTGATGCTCTCACGCTGTTGAACGATGCCTAGGTGAAGATATGTTGCTTTACACACATCCCGGACTTTCTGCATAGCATATTAACGCACTATTAATATATAAGTCATTTTTTTCAACTCTTACTTTTAGAAGTATACTATCTAGTTCTTAACTAACACCTCTAATTTAGCGTAAATAAAGTTTGACTTGGAGTACCACACGATCTGTTGGTCGCCCCGCGGGTCTCCCAATAAGTCGTCTTATGCCTACAGCATAAGGTTAAAACAGGCAAATGGGGGTCGGTCATATACGGGTAAAGATGATGGCATCACTGACCCGATGGCTACCTAGTAAAATACTCGTTAAAGTGTTTAATACTCGTAACGACGCATTTAATTTATTTAATGCAATCCTTGTGCCTGAAGGCGGTGAGCGGGGATTCAGTTTATCAATCAGTGCGAACTCACGCGACGTCATTTCAATCGCCCCCGAATTCCGAGTTTCTTCCCTGCCGACCATTTTATTTGGACTTTGAACTACCAAGATCTCTCCTCGAAAACGGTCATAACAATCGCACCATGTTTCCCACGGCAAGGTGCTTCGCTGCGAAGCCTGCAGGATTCTTCAAGCGCAGCGCAGACGAACTGGGTCGCCTGTCAAAAATCGGTACTTAACTCCCCCATTTCCTACGGTCGGACCGCCGATTGTTTCTTGCGATCGATCTGCTAATACCTTGGTTCTAGCCTGGAACTCGGAAGCCCTACATACCCCGACGAAACCTTACGTCCTCCTCGACTTCGAAGATGATTCCACTGTCGCCGGATGCAAGACAATGGCCGACCGCGCCGTTGGAGGATTCAGCACTGCCAGTTTAGACTACGTCCCTGCCGACCCAGCGACTCATTCGCCCGCACACGCTCGATTCCACGGAAGTATTTCGACGAAGCTCCCCAATAACTGGCGCGTAGAGCGGACGGGTATGATAACCCTTCTTTTTCCCCCCCGCCCCCAGAATCCAACCCTGCCTGTAACAAGGAATTGACAACAGAACGATGATAAAACAGGATATGCGGCCTTCCGTAACAAAGACCGAGGCCTGTGGCTCTTCGGACGACTTTTCTGGGATATGGATCCTTATTCTTACCTCGCTTTGCGCGTTAAGTCCGACGGACGTAGATACACCGTGAATATTCAGACGGATTCGATCGTCGAGACGGATATCCACCAGCACCGACTGTATACTCGGCATCATAGGATCCAGGAGGCTTCGGATGAGTACCTCTCGTCGCATGCTGCTGAGGAGGCGGCGGAGTCGTCTGAGTTGGAGGAGGAGGACGTGTATCCAAGCCGCATGCCTGCTTCTCTTTCTGATGTTCCGCCCGAATCAACTATCATGTCGACGTCGACCAGTACGGAGACAGCGGGAACGACGGGTTGGGAGACGATCTTGTTACCGCTGAACGCGTTCGTGCGGACGAACCATGGATTGGTGGTTGAGCCGCAGACGTCTATCTTGCGGCAGCGGGTGAAGAGTATCGGTATTGGACTTACGGATCGGGTGGAGGGTCCGTATGATCTGCGGATTCATAAGATCTGGGCTACGAATGGTGTGAGTGAGGCGGAGATCGAGGAGGAGAGACGTATCTGTGGCGCGGATGCGTTGCCTCTGGACGAGGGCGTCCGGACTGGCTGGACGCAGGGGTCTGTGCAACAGCATGCGAGTCAACCGGAGGCGCCGAAAGCGAAGAAAGGATTGAAGGCGTTGCGTTCCGAGTGGGATCAATGAATGGATATTAGGTTTTAATTTGTATAGTAATTTCTTATTTTTAGGTCTCTATACCAGTTTTTCAACTTGACCAGTAAGGATTTCCGGACATTTTACAATTGAGCGTTCCATATACCATCTCCCTGACTAGACGATAGTAGCCCTAGTTACCACCAGTGATCCGCTCCCAAGCCTCATGGTACTTGGCGCTCGTCTTCTGCGCAATCTCATCGGTCATGCGTACACCCGGCTTGCCCTTCAGTCCCTCGCTCGTCAACCAGTCACGCAAGAACTGCTTATCGAAGCTCTGCTGTCCACGACCAATCTCGTACGAGTCCTTAGGCCAGAAACGCGATGAATCAGGAGTGAGGACCTCATCGGCCAGCACAACCTCGTTAGTCTCAGGATCCAAACCGAACTCGAACTTCGTGTCGGCAATGATCACACCACGAGTAAGCGCGTACTCATGAGCGACCTTGTAAAGCTGAATGGCGAGAGAGGCGATCTTAGAGGCATAAGGTTCACCAACAATAGCAACAGCTACAGCCAAAAAAATGATTAGCCAATAATCCATGACCGCGAAAGAAGAAACCCCCCAAAAAAAAGAAAAGCTCAATCAACCAATGCCTCCGAAATCGGAACCTGGGAAGAAGTGGAGATATAGATAGACATACCCTGATCCGGATGGATGTTCTCATCATGCTCACCCTGCTCCGCCTTGGTGCTGGGGGTGTAGATAGGACCACCGGGAAAAGCCTCGCTCTCCCTCAGACCCTCGGCGACCTTGATCCCGTGCACCGTGCCGGATTTCTTGTACTCGTTCCAGGCGGAACCGGTGATGTAACCGCGGACGATGGCCTCAATGGGGAGGATCTTCAGCTTGCGCACCAGCATGCTTCTGTTCTGGAGGACGGGACGCAGCGACTCGGGGATCTGAGGCGGGAGGTCGAGGGTGAGGAAGTGGGTGCGGAGAGAGGGAATGGCATCGGAGAGGATCTTGAACCAGGTTTTCGTGCACAGGGTTAGGAGGATGCCTTTTTCGGGGATTCCCTTTCATTGCTCTGTTAGTGATGCTGTTGAGAATTGAGAGAAGAGAGGGAAGTCAACAGCGAGAGGGGAGTGGTACATTCTCCATGATCACATCGTACGCGGAGATGCGGTCCGTTGCGACGAAGAGGAGGGTCTTCTCGTCGACATCGTACAGGTCGCGAACCTTGCCTCGAGCGATAAGAGGGAGGGCACCCTGAAGGTCGGTGTTTGTCAGAGCTTCAGACATGATGGGATTTGTTGGAATTGGGCGTAGGACGGGGGGAAATGTCTAGAAGATGATGTCGAGTCATAAAAAGTTGGGGACGATAATCGATAAGCGGGTCACTCTTTTTTTTGCGGCGGGGTTTCTGGCCTGAGGCAGGTAACCCCGCCATATCAGAGAACTCTACCATCTATTCGTGAAGAAGGGGGGGTAATCGAGCGATTTTCAGTGGGAAGTGAATATGATCTATTTGTAAATTAAGCTTAAAGTAATACATCGCTCTCGCGACTCGTGACTGACTGGTATCTTCTTCCCAGCTCACGCAGCTTTAGTCGATGGAGATAGTAGAAGTTGCTAGTCTACAAACAGAGCCTGGCGAGCCTGAATGAACTCTTGTCTCTCCTTAGCCCATTCTGGTCGTACAGAAGACAGTGGAGAAGGTTGTTCGGCACCGGGGAGGAGCATATCGGGATCGATTGTGCGAATTTTGGTACCACGAGGTAGACGATGAGAATCTTCTGCATGCGGCCCGGCTTCGATGTGTTCGATCGTCTCCAATCCTTTAGAGTCAACTTTACGTTTCAGGAGCTCCCAGAATTCACGATCCGATAGACTCCACAGGACCTCCTCCTTCAATAATCCTCGTTGCACCAGATCCCCAATCAACCGACCTATCTTCCTGGACATGACGGCATGAGCCGGGTTGCACCACACATCCCTATCGCATTCGCCATAGGCCCTAGAATAAACCAAGGCCAGATCAATGTCTCGCAGGACCAGCAAGCGATGTGGTGAAGACGTGTCCGGGAATGCTGTCACAGAGTCATACACGCGGCGCGCATCCTCTATCGCAAGTTTGCCGAACGCGACTGCGCCTCGTAGAGAGTAATCGAGACGATCAGCGCAGAGGTGAGGAGCGGGACTCTCCACCAGAGGATAAAGCTCTTCCTCGAACGGTTTGAGATCAACGAAGCCATGTTTGGTAAGTATCTGTGGCAGCTCAGTGGTCATGATGTACCGTGACTTTTGGACCTCATGATAGCTCTCCCCCGGCTTTGACAAGGCTCCATCGACGTCATGGCTGAGTACCGTGTGGCTGATATCGTGCAAAAGACCTGCAACTTGCTCCCCAACGCTAGCACCAACTTTGCGCACTAAGAGCGACGCACCTATGGAGTGCTCCAGTCGAGTCACTGTCTGGGTGATACCCAACAGATCGGTTTGGCCGTGGAGACCGATGCCTGCGAGTCGGAGCAGCGCTGGACACCGAAGCAGCTCGGCTAAAACCGGCTCGGAAATGATGTGCTCCCCGTAGATTTTGTCCTGTATAACCACCGTGTTGTCAGGGTGAAAAGTCAGGGTTTGGAAGGAACCCGCACTCAAAGAGGAAGACATTGTGTGGTGGAAGTCGGATATTTGTTTGTTTGGGGATACGTAAATGAATGTTGGTCGATTTAGTTGGTCTTCTTAAGCTTGTCTGTTAGCGCATTCCTCTGCTTGGCTCTTCTGCCCAATGCTTGTTTCTCTTACTGTTGAACCCCGCATTCAAATCTCTGGGTGCGTCAGATTGATTTCCAACGCTGAGGACTCGTGGTTCCAAGGTTGAGCAACTGATCACTAACCGTGGAATGAGACAAGATTAGGTGCACACTGGTACCTGAGAAGGATATGTGGTTTCAAAACCATTAAAGACGCAGAGTATAGAAGAGGCCAAGTTGATTGGCAATCGGGTAGGAGAATGATACCTTTATATAGGTGAGCCTGGTGTCCATAACGTGACTTTCCTTAGAAAACACCTAATACAGAATTCAAGTTAGATCATGACCCGGTAGCATCACACAAGACAAGCATCTACGACTTCCTCCAACTTGACGAGGTCTGTATCAGTAGTAATTCGAGACAAGGGGTCAAAGAAGAACATTACTATGACGTTGAAGATATAAATAAAAAACAATATGGCCCGTGGATAAGGGCGAAAAGCATCACTGCCGAGAACAAGGACGGGATGACAGTCAATGCAGTCGATCTAAAAAGGTCAGGATGCTCAGTAAAACAACGCACAATCACAAGACCAGAAGTGGCATTCTACTACGTAATCGCTCTTCGCTAAGAGAGCATTAAGGAGTCCCTTACTGGGAGAATACGTAGTCGAATCGTCTGTACTCTTATTTCATTGTCTAAGCCTTGACAGAGAAAGGACGTACGGCCCCAGACGCAGCGATTGTCAGCATTAGAGATAGACTGCTTCATCAACCCCAGAAGCATGTTATCTGTGGTACTTCATTGACACAATAAGCCACGTAGCTTTTTCTTCCGTCTCTTTTCTCGTCGTTTTTCTCTGAACAAGGGTCAAACATAGCCAAAGAGGAGCCAAGCATCCAGCCCTAACTCTTGCAACATCCTTACAGAGACCCACCCGCAACGGCTGGCTATCTCCTTAGTTCAGAGAAAGGACCAATGACTATTAGTTGTAAATGAAAATAAGCTGAGTATCTAGCAGGTTACAAGCTCGTCAGTCTTGACTTTCACTTGGCCCTTATCCTACTTGTCTCTACAGGCTAGCAGGGAGTTGAATCCGTGTCCCGTTCAATTCAGTATCTCCGATCTGAGACAAATAACTCAAGAGATTAATGTCAAGAAGAGAAGCAGGCAAAACAAAGATTTTTTAATAAGTAAGATGGGAATAATGACGGACTACACTCCATTTATGAGCACTATCGATGGTGTCGCTGTTCTGCCATTCAGCAATGACCCACCTTAAGTCATTTGAAAGAATGCATACGAAGAAAGCATCCGTTGGTCACCTAGAATGTTCAATTTAGTCATGGAAAAGAACCATTACGCTTTGAATGTTTAAATCCAGCCAGGTGTTATGTTTCCCTGATAACTCGAGAAGTATTCCAAGTAAGTCGTAGTAAACACCCATAAAAACACATCTCATTAATCATATCATGTAGAAGCCGATAGCAGTATATTAAATTAAACATAGACACATGTCTTTTCATAGCCAGAGCGTTTTCATCACGCCCTCCGTCATTCCCTGGATCATCAACGTGCTCAACAGTGGTCGGTAGTCTTGCACCACCCGACACATATAGCCACGATGATAGCGATTATAAGAACTTCATCCACGGTCAGCAAAGCCAATCTAGCCAAAGTCCAATGGGTAAGCCTGTATACTTACTGCAAACAAGCAGAATGTACCACTTATATTTCCTCGCATTACGAGCGCTTATAATCGCATGGCCGATCTTTTCATTGCCCTTCTCATAGTTCAATCGCGTTTCCTCCGCATTTTCCTCGATTTTCTCAACTATTGGTTCCTGCGAGCGAACAAGCTCGGCGACTTCCTGAGAAAGCTCGCTAAGGGCCATCAAATCCTGTTCAATCTTGCGGATGGCAGCTGATCGCTCCAGAACAGCAGCCTGTGCATCTTTCGCTTGTCGAGTCCGAGCCCCTTGTACCTGTGACTAGTTAGCTCATTATATCCCTATAAGTCCATAGCCCTTGGAACTTTAAACTAGAATAGTATTAAAAAAAAAGGGTAAATACCTGGAAAACCATCTGTGTCCCCGCCAACACCTGCTGTACCCCATGCTCTACCTCTTCGGGCGAGGCTTCAGGGTTGGCAATCTCATATCGCCGCCATACCTGGTCGCGGAGCGCGCGATCAAACTCCGTCTGCGACCGATAGTAATCCTGAATAGCCTGTTGCACTTGGTTCTTTGCCGCATCGACCTGTGCGCGCACACGAGGATCACTCGGATCCGCAAGATATCTAAGCTCATCTACCAGCGTGCGGACTTGTTGGAGTGTGTTGTTGATACTGGATCGGGCATCGTCGAGTTCCTGGCGGGCGGCTTGGTCGTCTGACACAGTAGTGGAGTTGAGGAGGGCTTGCTGTGCGGAATAAAGGTTAGAGTCGCGGAGGGTCTGAAGTTGATTGAGCTCGTGGGTGATTTGCTGGCGTTTGGTGAGGACGGGGGTCAATGTGTTGATTTCGAGCTCTGGTGTTCACTATTAATTAGGGCTGTTCATGTTCATAGGGCTGGGATGGTGTTGAGGTGGGGAAGGTTTTATTTACCATAGCCTTGTTCAAGGGCGCTGTAGTTAATATTTGTTGTTGCCATTGTGTTAATATGTTTTTTCTGGAAAGTTTAAGAAGAATGATTATAATTGAAAATTGAACTCGAAATGCAAGGGTGGGTTTATATCAATGAAGTTTCGAATGAGAGTTGATTCTATTTTAAGGGTGGGAATGCGGAGGCCTGAGGTTTAGCGGAAGGCAGTGCTGGATCCATTTTTATACGCCTCGAGCCGCAGCGCGATCGACATGGAAATAAGCACTAAAAGACCCCGAGGCAGTGCTACATCTTCTCTATTGGCTATTTCGTATCTTGAACTCGGTCTTGACCCGCATAAACCCGACCAAACATTGACAAGTGCATCGACAGTCATGTCTGACACACCAAGGAATCAGCATGCGAGATGCATGTCAGTGCAGCTTGACTCACACCGTTCCTACAAAGATGCCATTTAAGTAGTGAGTAGGACTTTTCCCTCAATTCAGGAAAGACTCCCCGTCAAGCAACAACTTTTGCGTGTAAATCTTGTGGCCGATCTTGATCGGAAATGCACCTCCTCCACCTACCAAACGAGCTTCTACAAGTGATCGCAGACAACCTATCCACGGACGCAGACCTGAACGCGTTGATCCAAACACACAGTCGCTTTTACCACCTGCTAGAAACTTATTTGTTTGAGCATAATGCCCGCTATGGCGAGAGTTCTGCCCTCGTCTGGGCCGCAGCGCACGGCCAAATAGAAATAGCAAAGAAGTCACTTCGAGCAAAAGCAGATGCCAATACCCTTGGTCGCCTCCACCATTCTATCATCAAGCTCAACTTTCGTACTTGCCCAAGTATTGCCTTGCCTTATGATCCTGTTTATGAATGGGACTTCCCCGACCGTCGGTGCAGGTCAACCCCGATCATGCTAGCGGCGGTGTGTGGACATAAGGAGGTGGTTGAGCTTTTGTTCCACCACGGCGCTGACATCAATCGCATAGTCGGCGACGTATGTACCCCTCTACTCGGGGCGATAGGACATGGACATGTTGATGTTGTGGAGTACTTACTGGTCAATGGTGCTGATCTGGAGGTCGAGCTGGGTGGTTACTTTCAATATAATGCACTCGAGCTCGCAGCGCATGAAGGACATGTGGAGGTGGTGAAAACGCTGCTTCGGCATGGAGCGGATCCCAACAAGTCCTCACCACTCGCGCTTGCAACCGGTATGGGCAGACTGGAGGCGACACGTGTGCTAATTGAAGCTGGAGCAGACATTGGGGGAATAGCTGTTGACAACGTCGGGACGAATGCATTTTTCAATGCAGTGTATCACGGTAAAGCAGCAGTAGTCAGCTTGTTAATCGAGTATGGGGTCAGCCCTGAATACAGAGACAACGACGGCATGACTCCCCTCGCATATGCCGCTTATTATAGACGTGATAAGGTTATTGAAGTACTTTTGAACCATGGTGCCAACGTCAACGCCTTGGTCTATGGCTTTACCGCGTTATCCTTTGCGATCGATGAAGGAAAGGTGCCCGCGGTAAAACTACTGCTTGAGAACGGTGCAGATTTGACCATGACGAACGAGCCATTTCTTTTACGTACACTTAAGAGAAGCCACAATCAGGAAGCGGACACCGCGATCGTGGAGCTGCTACTGAATCACAGGGCCGATCCCAACTGCTGTGACCGGAAAGGGAGGACGCCATTGTTTCTTGCTACAGTTAAACAGCATCTCGATATTATGAGGTTGTTGCTTGTGCACGGAGCCAACCCAGACCGAGAAGATGAGAAAATCGATTTACTATCATGGGCCTTTCTGAAAGGTCATGAAGACATAGCGAATATGTTACTCGCATATGGCGCCCGTGAATCATGGCGAAGAGGTGATCACATCATGACACATTGAGGTAAGTAAGTATTGGAATTGCTTTTGTCATGATGACCCCCCAGCATGTAGTGACTCTTTAAAAGCAACTGTCACTGACTTTTAGCCCAGTCTCTATCCATCTATCTTGAGAATCTCAAAATGGCCGAAGAGTTTATCTCAGCGCCGGATCTAACATCTTGGACCATTGTACTTCCGCGAGCTCCTAATGCCTCTGTCTGCCAGTCCCCAACAATGCAGAGCAGTCATGACACCACTCAGCCTCCCGAATACTACTATCACGTATACAAATTTGGTGAACCAGATCAAGCCTCGCTCGAGTGCCTCAGTCAAGAGCTTCCTGCTTCGGATGACGACGAAATGTTGGATGATGAAAGCGACTTTGATGGCGAGGAGCCTCTGCCTTCCGGCGAATCTGAGTACTTTCCTGGTGGCTATACGTCGAGAAGTCAGTATGAAGGTAGGACTGACGACCAGTTATATGATTCGGCACTAACCGTGTAAAGATGCGCTCCTAGACGACAATATGATCGATGACAGCGTGTCGCTAGATACTTCCTCTTGCTCCTCAATTGCTAGTGAAGGAAGCGAATGTGGCATGAAGATACTTGATGAGAGTGATATCAAGGATATCAAGACCAGAACTCTCATGGCTATTCCTATCTACGACTTCATGAATATCAAGCGCATCCGATCCATGATAGACAACTTTACGCAGCAACAACTGGTAGATGCTGTTAGGAAGGTCTTAGAGGTTGATAAATTTAAGGTCAACCAACAAAGAGTGACAACATACAGGATAACATACAGCCACCCTTCATTAGAACTGCGCGGTTTGATTCAAAGGCACCTTGTGAAAGAGGTACCTTGTCCTGACGACGAGAGGGCTACCAATATCCTTTCTTTCGATGACCTTGACAATAGTCTCCACGAGAAGAGTAACGCGCAACTAAAGCAGTTATTGGGTGGGGCGCTCAGTGAATTTCACACGGCGAAGCTGTATGCTATTCTGGAGGAACAAATCCAAGCGTTGCCGGAAGAGACAAGAGAGCAAATTCACACAGAAGCGCGCCGGCTATTTGATGAGTCGAATTCGCAGGTGCTTTGGGGTTAGTGAGCGAGGAGGCTGGGTTGGTGAGACTGTAGCGTGGGAATGGTCCTCTGGTCACTGATAGAGCCAGCGACCTATTAAAAGGGAAATTGTTAAACGGTATCTATCCTGAGCCTTAGGATGTGTCAGCTACAGAGTAGCTATTCACGTGGTAGTGTCGTGGTGGCTTTCTTTGCTCCATTGCTTTAATTGATTCAGTTACCCTCGTGTTCGGCAAATTAGCGTCCATCGATTTGGAAAGATCGCCTTGACGGTGGCTGGTATTTCAACTTCCGTTTAAACCTCCTAGATCCGATCTGTTTAATACTGGTAAAGACTCCAAAAATCAGTGCTCTGACTTAGTGGGCGATGTTGAAGAAAATGGCAGAGACAAGCGATCAGAGTAGTTCTACCCTTTCCACCCAAGGCGAGCCCAGAGATGTGTATGAATATGAGCCATTGCCCACCCCCACTTCCATCAGACTCATAAAAGTGGAGGGCAAAGACGAAGATGGAGCAGTCCACGTGCGACTAAAGACCATCGACTTGAAAGACGCTCCTTGGTTCCACGCCGTCTCATACACCTGGGGAAACCCACACACTGAGCTACCCCATGTTCAAGCAGCTCATGCGGCTTACTCTCAGAAGTACCCACCTGAATATCGAGAGTTTATAGTAGCAAACGGGAAACTTTTATATGTTAGCCGAAGCGCCTATGACATCCTAGTATCCGTGCCGAAGGATGCCTGGGCAAAGCGATGCAACCAGAGAAATCCCAATAACCAACTTCGCGCTAGTATTCATTCAGCCTGTATGGCGAACAAGAAAGAGTACGTTGAGGAGCTGATCTCCGCCGGAGTTGATATAGACGTTCAAGACGAATATGGTCGAACTCCGTTGTCCTATGCCGCGAGACTTGGGAAGCTTGATTTCGTGGAACTCTTGCTCGCTGCCGGTGCCGATCTCAACATCGTTGATGGGAATAACAACCGGCCTCTCGATCATGCTCGGGAAGGCAGGGCTGAAGAGGTTATCAAATGCCTTGAAGAGGCTGAGGAAAGAAGTAAAGCCGATGGTCCTTCCATATCATGGCCCGAGGGCCCTCAGATGTGGTGTTGGGTCGACCAGATCTGTATTGATCAGAGCAATCTCGAAGAGAGAGCTTCACAGGTGTCAATCATGGATCAGATCTACGAATGTGCTTCTTACACTCTTATATGGCTTGGACTAGAAGACAATTATACCGAAGTGGCTGTTGAGACGATCCAGAAGCTGTATTCCGCGAAAGGAGATCTTATTCATGCCAATGAAATCATTCCCTACACGCACCAACCCAAGGAGATATATGCCATAGCTGATATTCCATATGTGTCGCTAGCAGAGTGGACGGCTCTTGCTACGCTTTTTCTACGGCCATATCTCAGAAGACTGTGGGTGATACAAGAAAACATTCTTTCCGACACATGTCTGGGATATTGTGGTAGATTCGAGGTTCCTTGGAGGGCATTCTGTACAGTTGCCCAACAAATCTACTTCCGCCAGCTCGTCTTGGGGAGAGTTACTTCAACCGAGTTTATCGACATCAACAGTCCCGTGGTGGCTATAGAGAGTGAAATTGTGCATCTGACCCAGTGGAAGGATCGCCTACAGAAAGGTGAACGAGCTTCTATGCCCAAAGCCCTCTCTTTAGAGAACCTCCTCTTCGAGACCTGGACCTTTCGCTCCACAGACCCAAGAGACAAGATATTCGGACTTTACGGTCTTCTACTCAAAGCTGGACCTGTGCCCTGGAAGCCAGACTACTCGAAATCCACCGCGCAAATCTACGCAGATGCTACAAAAGAAATAATCTGGAACGCTGGTGAACTGCGCATGCTCTCTGCAGTCCTCGACCGCTCACTCCACAACACCCCTAACCTCCCATCATGGATCCCAGACTACAGCGTCCCGTTTGTTAACATGATGTGCTCTAACTACAACGCTGCCGGAAATCTCCCTCACCAGGCCATCCAACCCAGCCCTTGGAATGTCCTCACAGTATCCGGAATGAAAATCGACACCGTCCTACAAACAGGAAACACAACTTCCGGACCCAAACAGATGTCCATGTTCTTCGACGCACGCTGGTTCGAGCTCGCATTACTCCTCCCACACCCTTACCACAATGGCCAGGCCAGAACCGAAGCACTATGGCGCACTTTATGCGCGGACCAGAAGAGAGACGGATCCTTCCCCGCCCCTGCAGCGTACGGGGACTTTTTCCGAAGAATACTCTGTCGACTTACCTGTGTCAAAGCAGAAGAGACCGCCAGAGCTGCCAAGCAAGATCCAAATCTAGTAGTACTTGAGGCAGCTCTATACCACATCCGACAAGTTCTATCAAATCCACCAATTTCTGATCTCTCGCCCGAACAACTTCAACATACCTTCGGAGACCCAGATAAAAATCTCAGCAGCCCTGACCTCCAAACGCTAACTCATCTTCTCTACAAGCTCCATTTTCTTGGCGTGGTGGAGGAGGATCCCTGGACGCCAACTATTGATGAAATCGAGGAGTCTTACCGCAGTACTAAATGGCAGACATGGGAGGAGAGCAGTGCTCTTCCGGGCGATGGTATCGAGTTTCACGAAGCGCTCCGAAGTAAGCATGGTAGACGGCGTCTGTTTGTAACCGAGAAGCGATATCTCGGGCTTGGTCCTGCATCGATGCTTGATGGAGATGAGGTTTGGGTTATACCTGGTGCTGGTGCTGCGTTTATTCTGAGACCAGTTGAGAAAGGAACGTTCAGTTTGATTGGTGAAGCGTACGTACATGGAGTTATGAATGGAGAGGCTGTTGGGCAATGTGATGCGGATCTTTCTAGTATTTATTTGGTCTAGGGTTTTGGATAAGTTAGCAATTTGAGAATGAGATGATACCAAGAGATCGGAGTTTTTGTAGACTGAATCTGAGAATGACATCAGGGGTGATTCGGTTTGGCCTTGTCTTCTGACGTAGAGTACCTTTCAACGAGATTGTGATAACCATTATCTAATGACGCTTTATCGCTATTGTAGTCGAGGTCTTTGACTGGCGTAATGTAGCAACTCACCCTTGGGGTTGTGTCAAGGGAGTGTTGAGTGATTTGGGACTTAGTAATGTTAAAGTTCTGGTTTGAATATTGCTAGTTAGACGAAAGACCGTCTCCTATAAAAGCGGTCACTAAAGCTAGTTTTATAGTGCTACTTGAGAGAGGAGGAGTTTGGTATAGCTATACAGTTATATTGACGTAAATACATAACAGGACATTAGCAAGCTAGAGTCTAATTCTAAAAAAGCAAAGCAATAAACACCGTCAATCTGTCTAGAGTAATGCAGCGCGGTAGGACCGCTTCCTAGCATTCAAGTCTCACCGAGAGACTCTCACAGTTTGCTAGAGAAGTAGGGAATGTTCTTCTGCTCATACAATTCCCTGTACTGGGCCTTGATGATATCGGCACCCTGTGACACGATTGGTATTAGCTATACTGCACTTCACGGGTTTGAAGGGGTTCCATGTTCTCACCTTTTCACCGATCATGTAGACCGAGTTCTGGATACGGCAGTCAGGGATGACAGGCATGATCGAGGCATCAGCAATGCGGAGGTTCTTGATGCCATGGACCCGCAACTTGTTATCAACGACACCATGTTGGACGTTCTTACCCAGACGGGCAGTACCACAAGGGTCTGAAAGGGGGTTAGTTATTGCATCTCGAATTAGGCCAGAAAAGGGAATACTTACGGAATCCAGTCTGACTGCGGTCCAGGACAGCCTTGTTCATGGCCTCGTCGGAGTCGAGGGGCATGTTCCAAGGATACTCCTCGAGAACGAGATCCTTGAAGCCCTCGCCCTTGGTGAGGACATCGTAGGTCCACCTGACACCCTCACGCATGGCCAAGACGTCGAGGTCGCTGGCAAAGAAGTTAAGGTTGATGTTGGGCTGCTGAAGAGGGTCGGTGCTGTTCAGGGTAACCTGACCACCCTCAGACACGGGGCGAAGGAGATCGACAATAACGGTCATGTAGCTACCAGATGGGGGCACAGGGTAATGCCACTGGAAGGCAGAGCTGAAGAGACCAACGAAGTCGAGTTCGAAGTGGGGCTGGCCAGCAGGACCGAAGGGGTCAAGGCCACCGTTAGCAGCCTTGGCCTCACGGTAAGCAGGGTAGCGGTTCAGGCGCTCATCGATACGAGGGAAGCCAACCAGCTCCAGGAAACCGGAAGCGGCCGGTCCAGTCTTGTCGCGGCGGTAGGCAGCAACAGCAGCCTCGTTGGCCGGTCCAGCGCGGTGAATGTGGTCATCAAGGCCCACACCATCCTTGAGGCGCAGGACGAAGGGCACAATCGGGTGGTCGAGGAGGTTCTTACCAACATGGGGAGAGTCAACGACCACATCGATGCCGTGCTTGTTCAGCTCAGCAGCAGGACCGATACCACTCAGAAGCAGGAGCTTAGGGGTCTCGAACACACCCTGGGAGACAATCACTTCGCGAGTAGCATAGAGATTGAGCTCAGCACCGTTGGTGGGGTCGATAACGGTCACACCAGTACAGGTTTGGGTGGTGCGGTCGATGATCAGGCGCTTGGAGTGGACCTGAGACAGGATAGTGACGTTCGGCTTGTTCTCGAGGTACAGCCAGCTACCTTGGCGCTCACCCTTGTAGATCGTGTCGACACAGTGGGTAAGACCGTGCATTTCACCGGAGTAAATGTCCTCGGAAAGCGGCTCGCCCTTGGAGGTCCAGGCAGTGGTGAGGGCATTCCGGAAGGTCTCGAGCTCAGGAACAAGCTCAGCGTGGGAGATCTGGACAGGCCCACCGGTACCGATCTTGTTCAGATCAGTGGGGTAGAGCTTCTCGTCATCGTGGTAGGTAGCACACTTGCGGAGGTACTCCACACAGTTGTCCCAGGTCCAGTCACTGCCACCGAACTCATACCAGTCATCAAAAGTGGCCTTAGATCCGGGGATCCAGGTAAAGTAGTTGGCACAAGAGCTACCACCAAGAGCTTTACCACGAGTGTTAGGCTTTTCAACACGCTCGTAGTCGTCACGCTTGATCATGGTAGTCTTGTAGGCCCAATCATACTGACTGCCACGGAGTCCGAAGGCCTTGGAAGGGGTGGTGATGTCCTCGATCTGGCCGGAGTTGGCAACACCAGCTTCGACGACGAGAACACGAACGCTGGGGTTCTCGGAAAGGCGACCAGCAATAGCATTGCCAGCGGTGCCACCTCCGACGACGATGAAGTCGTATTGGTTGTTGTTGACTTGGGCACTCATGGTGATGGTTGGAGTAATAGCAATAGTGATTCTATTGTAAATTGAATTGAAAGATTTGGAAGAAGGTTGTTATTGTTGTTGTCTTGCTGTTTTTGTTTTTGTAGTAACTGTTATTGTTGTGATGATGATAAGAAGATGTCTTTGGTGCTGGAATCCATGGTTCTTTTATACTGACATCCTCTATAGGATTGATGCTCCAGACTTTCAAAGACATCGTCATTAATGAGGGGGGTGCCGACTTTCCGTGGTGGATTGTGAAGGTTTTCGAAAATAGCTCATGGAAGATGATGCATTCAGAGAAAGTAAGGTCGAGCTAAGGCTGAGCTAAGATTGACCAAGAATGACCGTAGAAAATCCGACGGTGGAGATGGTTCGGCGATCGATCGGACGCCAGATACTACTTCCGAAAGGGGACATAGTAACAGGAACACGGGACTTTTAGCACCCATCCTCTAAATAGTCATACTCAGAAAAGCCACTTGTGGCGCGCTGCGCTCGCTTTTCACGTGATATTGGCCTTCCCCTCACGCGGGTACGCGGGCATGCTGGGTTTCAATTTTCCCCTCATGAGGGGAAACCATCACGAAACGGAAATAGTGAGGGTTTTTACTGCTCCACTATAGCTTCAATTTTCTCGTATCCACAAATTTTTGCGTGCCACTGACGATTTTCGAATTACACCTCATAGCGATAAGGAAGCCCGAATACTCCCAATGAGGCGTCAGCACCGGGCCGAGTATCCACCTCCGAGAATAGGCCGGAGACCTTCAATGGGGAATGTGGATGTCAAATTGTGTCAGTCCACATCTAAGAGAAAAAATATATATAGGGGCGATGGGCCTAGATTGGTGTGAACCCCAGATTCCTCCATTTGTACTCCAGAAATAACAATAGAGTCATTGCGTCAGACATCTACTCATTCTCCATTCATACAACCCACATCAACATGATCAAGAAGACACCACATCAGTATACTTTGGCTGAGGGTAGGCATTCATAAAACATAACAAGTCAACAACCTTGGCTGACGGGTGTATTTGTAGGGCAACCTATTTCGGACCCCTCGGTCTCCACGACTCTCCCAACTTTCGGTGGTGGCAGCTTGGTTACCCTTGCCGACACGACGCTTCTCGAGACTCTGGCCCATTTCAACCGTGAACGGATCCCGGAAAGGTAATTGCCAGACAGCTGGTCACTTGTGGTTTACTTGATTACTTACTCTGGTTAGAGTTGTCCATGCCAAAGCAGCTGGTGCTTGGGGAGAGTTCGAAGTTACCCATGATATCTCCCATCTCACTAGTGCCAAGTTCCTCAACGGAGTTGGCAAGAAGACGCCGGTTCTTTGCAGAATCAGTACCACTGGTGGTGAGAAGGGTAGTGCCGATACGGTTCGCGATGTCCGTGGCTTCGGTGTGAAGTTCTTCACTGAGGAGGGTAACCACGATATTGTTGGCAATCACACGGTATGATTCATCGTATACACATGATATACCTGTAACAGTCATACTAATCATAGCAGCCCGTTTTCTGGGTCCGGGATCCTATCAAGTTCCCGGCAGTCAACCGCGCCCACAAGAAGCACCCGCAAACAAACGCACATGATTTCACAATGGTAAGGGCAACACCTGCTCCTTGGGTTTCCGCAATTGCTCACTTCAATCCAAGTTCTGGGATTTCCATGTCAACAGCCCCGAGAGTGTCCACGGTCTTCTTCATCTGTTCGGCTCCCGCGGTATCCCTTCCTCCGTCCGTCGCATCACTGGTTTCGGTCTCCACACCTTCAAGCTTGTCGCTCCCGATGGATCCTTCAATTACTGCAAGTTCCACTTCCGCCCCGAGCAAGGCGTCGGCAACCTTTCCGAAGACGAAGCTACACGCCTTGCTGGCGCCAATGCTGATTACCATACTACGGAGTTGTTCGATTCGATCGCACGTAAGAACTACCCAGTCTGGGGTCTCTACATCCAGGTTATGACGCCTCAGGAGGCCGAGAAGGCCGGCCTGATGACCTTTGACATCACCAAGGTCTGGCCACACAAGGACTTCCCCCTCATTCCGGTTGGCAAGATGACATTGAATAGAAACGTAAGGGCTACTCCGACCCCCCAACTGAGCTGCATTCCATACTAAAACAAACATCTAGGCTGCCAACTACTTTGCCGAAATCGAGCAGGCAGCATTCTCTCCATCCAATATGGTTCCCGGTATCACCTACACGCCGGATCCCAGTATGTGAAACCATATTTTCAATCCGCTAAATGCATGTCGAATCTAGTGCTGATCAACCCTTTCAATAGTGCTCCAAGCTCGCATGTTCGCCTACCCTGACGCTCAACGTTATCGTCTCGGAGCCAACTACACCCATCTGCCACCAAACCGACCCGTTGCACCTGTATATGCTCCCTTTGAGCGTGACGGTCTGACCCAGACCAGCAACTACGGCGCAGACCCGAACTACCAACCCAGTATGTTTACGCCTGCAGTCCAGGCGCAGCAGTCTACACAGGACGTGCGTCATGCAGAGTTCCTTAAGGGCGCTGTCCTGGGATTGAACAATATCCCTGTGACCGAAGCCGATTTCGTGCAGCCGAGAGCTCTGTGGAGAAACGTCTTTGATGATGCCGAGCGCAGACTGTGCGCATCAAACATCTCGGAAACTCTCGTGACCCTCCCCGCAGAGTTGAGGACCGGTGTCATCGATATGTTCAACAAGGTTGATCCGGAGATTGGCAGATTGATCTCCGCCAAGCTGAGTGGATCCGCCAGGCTGTAAGGAGAGGATACCATCCTTACAGTTGAGGCCCAGGTCACAGTATGAGGCTGGATGCGAGTGATTACTGTGCGGGTGTTTCGGTTCATGATTTTGACGCTTCTTATCACGTCGGCTATATGTACATATGTATATGGGTTGGGTTATTAGACTTAATAGATTCAATTCAATTTTAATGTCACTTAAGACCGGAAGTTTCTTGATTCACTAGACAATTATAGCATGGACATCATCTTATTGAATATTGTTGGTGGAGCTAGTACTATTGTACACCGTTAGTATCTTCGCAATATATATAACTGCATCGCACCAATTAAGATATACTACATCTCATCTCCGTCCAAGAATTGTGCGCTCACTCAGACAAAATAATATATAGTATACTACAACCAGAATCCATACCCCTTTTGGTTGTCCCCAACAAATCAGTCTATGAGCATGAGTGTAGCCATTCAGTGTTGATGCAGGCTTCGATTCTAATCATGTGGCCCGTGCACATCAACGAAGTATGGTAAAAATTACGTGATACCGCGGCCCACCACCAAAGAACTTACCGTGTATCAACAGTGGATACTCGATGAAAAAGTTGCGATAAAGAGAACAAAACTTGCCCAATAGCGTGTAGCTAGACGGTCAGCAGGGTTGGAGATGTCAATTGTACCCCTCACGGTACCGAATACCCCTCGTGAAGGGTTTGATAATCTGGCGATACATTCGGTTTCATGGTATGTCGGATTATATACCGATTTCTAATATTAGACTAGTGTAGTGTGAAAATTTTCTTCGCCCCTTTTTGCCCTCGGGTTTTCTGTTGAAGACTTGGAACCATGTGGAATGTACTTGTCTCCTGGGGAGTAGTAGCCCTGGACAGCTAAGAGTGAGAACAAATATCTGTACTGGTTCAGTTCTCAAAGTTGAGCTTAGAGAATTCTAATTGAAGCAGTCCAACTCATAATGATAAGGTAATATAGCCTATAGTTAAGCAGAGCCATGATGGACTGCTCTCGACTCAGATGACACTTGGAATCCTCATTTGACCGGCTTATCTACGGAAGTTCAACCTCAAAGGATCTCTCGTGCAGATTCGGGTGATCAATGCAGGCTAGCACCGAATAGGATTCTCGGGACCCATTCGGCCCACCGAGTCTTCATTTCTCCTCGGTAGGGCTTCCGACCACGGTTGACCGTGCGGGGACGGTCCGTCTCGCCTTTCTCCAAGTGGAAATTGGAAATGTGGCTGGTGTCGGTCAACAGAGATCGATATCCCGAGCATACTGACATTCAAGCCTCAATGAATGATTGTTCTACTATTTTTCTGTATATATAGGACGATCTGTGTACCGAGGTTAGACACCCTGGCTCTTCGTGTATAATGGATAATATCTGATTTCGCAATCAAAATACTCTATTACATCCAGCCTTTGACATCTCCGGCTAGTGGCTTCCAGCTTCACGCTCTGTATTGGAAGACCAATCGTGTCTTCCGGTTCAATTGAGATCTCCCCGGAATGTGGAAGAGACCCGGCCGAAGCCTGCGTTCACAAGATGTAATTCGCCCAAAACTATTCCCCGGAACACCGCGAATATGGCTTTCTCGACCATCCAACCTGAGTTTCATAAACGCCAGAACTGGACCTGATAGTGCCGTGGTCATACGACCAGAAGATGGGATCCTTCGACTCTCGAGAAACCTTTTCTGAGTCCACTAGCTAGGCAAGAAGAACGAGGCCTATTCGCTATCAGTGACCAATTGACGTTCTTTTTCTCCTCCTACGCTAGTATCCACCAAAACAAAGCTCGTCGTAATAGAGATGGCTTCATGGTAGGGGAATAAACTCGCTTATGGAGTTCTATTTGTCTAGCAAGGGCGAGCTTCCTAGGCAACAACCCTGGCCTTAAAGTGTAAGACAAGCCTATATCCTTCTAAACTTGCGCCACGACGGCCCACGTCTGTCTTTGGAATGTGTGAAATTTAGGGATACCTAAGAGGTAGATAGGAGTTACAGTCATTTTTTCCGCTTGGACATCCATAAAATGCTGCGATTCTGTGATTATGATTCAGTGCCCTCTTGTCGCAGCCTTCGGCATATATTGTTATCTACAAAACAATGAGACACCAGATAACGAACCGAGCTGTACATTTTTATTCTTGGAAATAATAATCTGCTCCTAGAAGATCTAGTCTAACAAAATGGGAAAATTACGTGGCTGTCGTGCCCGCCTCCGATATGAACAATATGCCGGCCTTTGTTCTTGACATGTTCTGGTTTCCCAAAGTTGGAGACGCCTCGAAAGTGCCCTGCAATTTCAAACTGTACACTTTCTCCAGCCTGGAACTCGATGCCTGTTGCCCAAATTCCAATCTCAAGCTTGACGATTTGTCCGGGTGGAATGCACTCCTCTCGGTCATGTGGGTGGAAAGGCCAGTTAGGGTGCATTGACTTGTCGTGGTCAATCGCACGCTGCGACGCCCGGATTATACCAGTAGGTCCTTTGTAGATAATCACCTCTGTCCGCAACTCCTCAGGTATTTCGTGAAATGACTTGACTGGCAGACCTTCCCATGGCACATTCAAGCACAACATAGGCTCGCCTGTGGACGATACCTTGCGAATGATAACAAAAACATCCATATCATCATGTTCTTCGCATGACATGTACAAGACAGCCTTTGGTATGCCTATGATCCGCGTCGTCTTATCAAACGTGTACCTGAATGTCAAGAGGTCTGTCTGGGATGTTGCATCGTACGACAAGGTGAGGCTATCTGTAGGCTTGTTGAGGGCTAACTTGTCATTAGGCGCGAGGTATGCCTTCTTGTATTCCGTATTCGGAATGGGAAAGTCCTGCTCCACGATGCCGCCTATCGATGGCGTTTGACCGAATCTCAACAATGCCATGCGAACGCGGGGTGTGCTCTCCCAGCTATTGTCAAGCCCCTTGAGGTACCGGTCGAAGAACTGGAGTAGCTCCTGGTTGGAATCCGGACACCCCCACAGGTCATACCATTCCTGGTAGGGATGGAATCTGAGCCACTTGTCCGACGTCTTAGCCTTGAGCCATCCTCGGATGGCGCCCATGCCATGCATAGTATTGGACCAGGTGCCGGTGACGTATGTCGGGATATTAATATTTTCGATCTCAGCGCGTTTATCGTTCCAGTACGCATTCGCAAGAGGGTATTTGTCGAACATGGCCCGGATGCTCTCGATCTCGCGTCCGTGTATGACATTTTTCGAAATGAGCTCATCGAAGAGATCGGCACAATAGATACCGCCACGAACAAATGTCTCTCGGTACATGTCTGCGCAGCCTTCCCAAGGGGCAATGGCTTTTAGTGAGGGTGGCTGCTGTGCGGCAACAAACCATTGGCTTTGCGCAAGATGGGAATTGCCTGCCATCCCAATACTTCCGGTGCACCACGGTTCTTTGGCGATGCATTCAATCACATCATAGCCGTCTTCTCCTTCCTGGGTTCCTAGCACGGCACAGGAACCCTCCGAGTCAAAACTACCCCGATTATCAATATTGACAATAGCGTATCCCTTTTCCACCCAAAAAGCGGGATCCGGCGCTTCGAATTTCTCTAGCCCACTCAGCACGTCGTCACGGAGGCCCAGATTAAACGGAGCCATCAAATTCAACGCGTCGGAACCGTTGAATTTCTTTCCAAAGGGACTCCAGCAAACGATAGCTGGGACCCTACCGGTGGGAGGACGAAGAACGTCCGCATATAGTGTGACTCCATCCCGCACCTTGTACCCGACGTCATGTTCAACGAGGATATCACACGTCAAAGGTCGCTTTCCCTCTTTCGACCACCCTTTGGGCAATACTTCGGTACGCGGATTGAACCCTTGGTAGCCTAACCCTATTTTGGGACGGCTCAAAGGTCTGTAGATGACTTGAACGTCGTCGAACTCCTTCATGATCTTCGTTTGAAAGTTTCGAGGTATTGAATAGTGTGAAGGAAGGAAGGACTCCGGGGATGTTCGTTGGACCCTGTTACATATAGGTTTGTCTCAGCGGTCCTCAAGATTTCCAAGAGGATAACACTAGGTTGATCCCACCAATATGGAATTCTTGACCAGTATCCACGTATGAGAATACTACTTTTGTTGTGCAGAGGCCAATCGGCTTCTTTGAGTCTAGGCTAGCGCCATTCAGCTTCGATACATAACATAAAGCCCCATTGGCTAATCTATCCCATAATTCGATTCGACCGGATACATACTATAAACCCTGTCATGGGCACCGGCTGATGGGTAATGTTGTGGCTTCATTCTTCATAGTTACGGTTATGACCATCATTTCCAGTGTACTTGAGACTGTCAAGTCAAATCTCAGAACGTATGATAACAATTTGTCCGGAGCAAAATACAGTATGCACCTGTCCAGCGTTCTCAAGTGTTGTTCCGGGGAGCGTTTGCCGAACCGAGAGCGAACCGGGTCTTGACCTCCACATAGTTAAGCCGGCTAGAGCTCTAGCCCATAATTCCGTTTCGTCTGATTCGCAAGTCTGTTGTTCCGGCCGGTACGGAGCAGATTAGTTAGGCGCTAGTATCCGAACCGGCTTGGCTAGAATGGTGAATCCACCATTAACGAAACCTGCTTCATAGTCCACGAGACATACGATGAGACAGGTCGCCTTTCATCCCCACGAGAATGGAACTTGCCCCGTATTCCCGACGTTTTCTGCCTGTCTGCGGGGTAAAATTCCATGCCTAATTGGTGTGAATTGAATAAATGGAGAGCCCGCTCAGGCTAGAACACCCATTGAGTTTTCGGAACATGTGGGCGAACTTGAGGGCAACCGAACCGCCCTGAAAGATTTCCGATGGAAATTCCTTACCCTTCGGTATGGCTAAGAGCCATGCTAGGGGCAGCTACCGGGAGGACTCGACTATGCCAACTTGTGTCTTTGTAGCAAACCTATAGGCATCTCTTGGAACGAGATTTTAATCCGCTGGAGAGCACAGAGCTTCTCCAATCTTGCACAGATCCATCTGTTTTGGCTAGAAGTCCGAGATCTACTTTTCATAATAGCCCATCTACGATGTCGATTGGTGTAGCTTTGCTTGGGGCTGGGGTCTTTGCAAAGAGGGGTGTGTGTATGATGTGGCCGCAATATTCCATGAAGGCTCACGGCGATTCTAACGACCGAGAATCACAGAGCACCTTCCGGCCATCAAGTCATGTGCATCGTTAAGTTTGAAGGCTGTCTATTCGCGATCGCAGACGTCAGCCGAGAGCTTCGTTGCTGCAGCTGACGAGGATGCCGACGCGTACTTTGATTCGCCGTCTGTTCAATCCAAGTCGCTCGATGATCTGTTACAGCGTCATGATATTGTTGCCGTCATCATCGCCGTGGCGATTACCGCGGCACCGGATCTGATCAAGAGAGCATTGGCCGCAGGAAAACATGTTCTGAGCGAGAAACCAATCGCCCCTGACGTCGAGACGGCCCTGAGGTTGATGGATTACCACCAACAACAGACGAAGAGCGGCATCCTATGGGGTGTGGGCGAGAATTTCCGATTCTGGGACTCAGTTCATAAGGCTGCGAGGATCCTCACGGAGATGGGCGGAAGCCTAGTCACCTTTTCGGTGACTGCATTTTCTTTCACGGATTCCAAGAACCCCTTCTATCATTCAGACTGGTGGGTTATAACAGCTCTATTATCCAGGCTTTTTTCGCTAATATTTTATATCAAAGGCGCCGGAAGCCTACTTTCCAGGGAGGTTATTTACTGGATGGTGGGGTTCATTTTATCGCAGTATTACGAACGTTACTAGCTGCTCTGGGTCAAAGGTTGGAAGTCGTATCCGCATATACGACCTCTTTGCAAGAGGGCCTTCCTCCGTTTGACACTGTTCATGCTATTTTGAGAACTAACCAGGGACGGAGTGGCACCTACACCTCATCTGTTGGAATCAAAGCCAAGCGTGTCATGGAGTTTGAGATTGTGACCGACAAAGGCTATGTCATATACCGCCCGTTCCAGATGGAGATCTTGATCAAGCAAGACCAGGGAAGCAGATGGGAGGAAGTATCGCAACCGGCACCATTAATGTGGGGTGTGAAGGAAGAGGTCGCTGCGTTCTCTGCGAGCATTTCTACAGGTAGTCTGGATTCCAGATTGTCGACCACTGAGGCCCTCGAGGATTTGAGGATTGTGGAAGCCATGTTGAGGTCGGGTGATGCACAAGCACTGCCCGTAGGTATCACCAGAGACCCAGCTTAGCCCGGTTTCCCCATAATAATTCTAAGAGCACAGGATGATCTTGAAATAGTAAGCATAAACGCTATTCCTGGAATCATCCTATATCAACACGTGGGCCAAGCAACGCTACAATGTAGGCGTCCGAGCCGGCAGTGCGTCGTCAAAGTGAGCAACTACTTCACCCCGGCAGGCACGTGGTCCACATTCCGAACGTATGTATAAAAGTAGTATCTAGGATATCGTATCCTAAACTGAACGTTCAATCCCTATCCAAATTCCTCAAAGGCTTCCCCTCAGAACCTTAATTTAGTTTACCGTGCATCGGCCAACCACAGTAGTCCGAATGGCAATGTTCCCCGCGCTTGCTGCCTCCACTCTCGGGCCACGCCGAGCGTGGTTCTTCTCCGTATTGCACCGCTCTTTGGCTTGACTTTGCCTTCCTTTAACCGTGTAGAAGAGCTATCCTCGGTCCGGCTAAATGCACGGTAGTAACACTTCAGTCCCTTCCATGCTCGGCAACTCCTCTTTGGCACCGCTTCCCAAGCGGAAGCGCTTATCGTACGCTTGCAATTACTGCAGGACCAAGAAGACACGGTGTGACGAGCAATTCCCCAGCTGCCGGAACTGTCAGCTGGCAGGTGTCCAGTGTATTACCGTTGATAAAAGGCGGCCGAATGCACCGGTCCAGCATCGCCGCAAAGATCTGCCCGTGACGGAACGAACCCTGGAACCGGAGGCAACAACCAGAGTGGTCGCCTTGGTGTCTCCGGAAACGACGACGGGGGTCAGTCGCTCACCGGAGTTCACCATCGCTTCAGCACGCTCAAAATCCCCATCACCTGGACCGAGAGACTCGAACGAGTGGCGCAGCTGGGACACGAGACATCTCCCGGTACTCCCGACACGCGCAGGGTCCAGCATCGTACAGATCTCGACACAATGGCTCGACCTAGCTCTTTCTCGGCTTCGAGTTCCACCCTCGAACTACGTCCGTGTCCAGCTAGAGCCCTGTCTATCCAGCCCAGAGCTTTCGGATGAGTACACGGTTGCTTCTATGGAGCCGGGATTGCCGCCTTTAGACGAGCTCCATAAGTTGACGAAACTCTTTTTCAAGGTTTATCATCCAATCTATCCATTTCTCGATCGGGAAATGGTAATGTTGCTCGTCCGTGGATCCTCCGACATGTCACGGCGTTATGCCAGAACTCGTAGGGTTGGCAAGACTTCTCGGTTGATGCTCCTTTATCTAATCACGACTTTGGGCACAATGGCAGGCCCAACAGGGTCCCAGCAACATCTCAACACATATCTGGGTTACTGTCACACACTCGTGGGCCACGTCATCCTGCAGCCATCAATAGAGGCAGTTCAGGCGCTCCTTCTTTTCTCAATAACCCTCCGTCTCCGGGATCAACTATCGCAGGCATGGGATGTGCTCACGCTCGCTATCTCCATGTCGCAGACATTGAGGCTGGCCCATCTTAGTGCTCACTTACGAACCATACATGACACGGTATCAGACAGCGACAAGAATCCCATGCGCACATGGTGGGCCCTGTACGTATTCGAGAAGTTTCTCGCCTTTGACTCCGGTCGACAGTCCACCCTGGACGATCAGAGGTTATCATCCGTAGGGCGACAACACCCAACAGACCCGATGAATAATGGAAAGATGCTGGTACTTCAAGATTATGAGAAATTCCTCACCAGCCTGGCAAATGTATTGCGTGAGATGCAACATCGTTCATGGCATACATGGCGGACAGAGAGTCTAGATACAACGAGCGACGCGGATGCCCGGGCGAGCAAGATTCGTACTGCGGGCGCAATCGACACATTGCTGTGGGAATGGCAAAGAAGCCTGCCCTCTGAATATCAGTAAGCATTTTATAAATGGGAGCTCATTCCAGCTCCAATCTGTCTGCGATGAGCCCTTCATTTGCTGGCGCATTCATCTGACAGCTGTGCTTTTACTAGGATCGGGACGTCTAGCTCCGCCGATGTGCAGCTCACACCTCAGTGGGCTTTCCTCTCATTTTACTATCACCAAGCGTGCGTTTACCAAAGCTGGTGTCACCGATCATGCTTTCACTTTTGCTTGGCGTGTTCCCTCGCTAATGCCCACTAGGATCATTGTCTTGTATCGAAACACTCTTTTGCTGGATTGGAGTGAGGTGAAAAGGGAGGTTGATCGGTATGGATCTGGGGAACCTTGGCACTTACGGCTTCGCAATGGGCCCCAAATATGTCTTGAGGCCGCGAAGGACATGACGGACCTCCAAGTCATGGTGGCTGAGGCCGGTGAACCCAGCTTTTTGGTCCTAGGCACCTCACCGCTAGCAGCGGCCTACGTCTTGGCCGTCCATATCCGTCGCCAGCCAGCCTCTATCTTGAGCCGGGCACACTCCGAGGTACGTTTATTCGAGAAAGTCTGGGTCCACTGTGGAAGACGTGTTGACTAGGTGCCAATCCAGCTCATGAAGGCGGCCATGGCTATCTCGCGACAAAGATATTCATCCAGTACAACTCAAACCCCGTTGCATAAGTCACTCGATGCTTTAGAGCGCTATGTCTCTGAGCTACTAGGCGATATAGCCATTCAGTCTTCAGTCGAGTTCAACGCGGACCTTAGGGAGAATCATCTTACCACGATGACCATTACGGATCCAGCGCTGTCAAATCCGCTCGAACCTCCACCATTCTCGTGGGGATCGTTCGACTTGCTGAGTTGGGATTGGAATGAGCTCGTTCCGCAGACCTAAATGGCTATTCTCAAATTTATAGGTGCCCGAACCCTCACAAGTAGCTTCACCTTGGTAACGGTTGCTCCCTCGCAAAGGCACGTTTGTGAATGTTGTAAAAGATCGGAAAGGGCTTATCGGCGTAGATATCGTCTGCAGTTGCGGTCCCTATAGAGCGCTTTGGAGCCCGCCACCATTAGAGCATCCTCTTGCCTTGTTATTATAACGTCCGTCACCGACGTGTTAGTCCGAAAATAGTCATCGTCCTCAGGCAGACATTGTGCTGAAGTTTGGAGCCCAAGCCGGCATTGTTCGGCTCGGTTCGATACCAGGGCACGGACTCCGGAGTTCTTCTGTGGAAACCTTATAAGGTTCTAGCTGCAAAAGCTCTCGCCCTCGGGGGGGTCCCGGCGGTCCCTTTACCCCAACTTACCCTAATATCTAAAGCCCTGCTAATGTTATACCGAGCCCCGGACAATCATTCCCCGAGATGTCGAGAAGGGCTAGGGGAAAGTCAAATAGAATACATTATGTATAATAGAGAGAAATCCCATTGACGAAATAGAACTTTATTTCTGGAGTCTTCCTCTTCAATCAACAGTAAATTGACCATGGTACGGCTCGAACCCCTGTTGCTGCTTCACGCTGTCGGCGTGCTAGCAGCAGTTTACCACGACTCCTCAGGACCCTCATCATCTCTGGGGACGTTCCAGAATCCTTCTGTCCGGTGCCGACCTCGTTTTCGATATTGGCTCCCGGATGCGGGAGTTGACAAGGGGATAGTTTCGACAAACATCAAAGACAGTGGGGAGCGAGGCGCAGGTGGTATCGAATTCGTCCCATTCTACAACTACGGTGGTGAAGCTGGCGATCCGCCACCTCAAGCCGACTGGGTCACCAATGGGTTCGGTACACCAGCCTTTCGCGATGTGTTTCGCGCTGCTCTCCAAGCACATAAAGAGGCGGGCTTGTTGATGGATTTCGCACTGGGCCCGAATCAGGGTCAGGGTGTTCCGGCTTCCAGTGATGATCCTGGCCTGCAATGGGATCTGGTAAAGACGCAAGCACTATGTTTGACTAGAGAATCAAAGAGACTGATTATTTGGCACTCAGGTTCCGTTCTCCGTTCCAGTCGGCAGCAATGAAACCTTCCAAGGGCCGCTTCCCGGCTGGGGAACCGGAGAACTGATCGCAGTGGTATTGGCGGAAGTTCTTTCACAGACCAACATCTCACTACCAGAGATTGACTCGCCCTTTCTCACAGCCCAGAGTGGCTATCTCAGTTTAGTGCTTGAACATGAGAGTCTGACCGACATTACAGACCAAGTTTCTGAGGATGGTCAGCTTTCAATAAGCCTTCCCACGGATAGGGACGGTGTTGGCCACCGAATTTTCGCCTACTACCAAAAGCGGACCTTGCACAAGAATCTGCACTTTACGAATAATGCTACAACGACAATCTGGGACAACGGGTCTTTCGCTGTGGATCACTACAGCTCACGCGGTGCTCAGACGGTCATTGATTTCTGGGAGAGTCATATTCTTATCGATGGTGTAAAGGAGTTATTGATGGAAGTAGGGAATTACGGTATGTCTCCCAATCCACTGGCAAAAGAAGACACCAGATTGACTGTGGCATCGTATCACGTATAGCTTGGGAAGATAGCATGGAATTAACCTCAAACACATCATGGACGCCAGCACTGCCTGAAAAGTTCCAACGGAAATTAGGTTATAGTCTAAAACGATACCTACCAGTTCTGAATTTCGGAACGCTCTGGCCCAACAACAATGTGAATATTCAAAAGTACCGACCCGGTGCAGTGCAAAGCATTCTAAATACACCAGACTCTGGGGCTGGCTATATCAACGACTACCGCAGCGTCCTCGAAGATTGCTATCGGGAGTACCTCCAGACGATTACTGACTGGGCACGCCATGAGCTCCATCTTGAGTTTTCAGCACAAGTATCCTACAATCTCCCTATGGATATGGAGGTAAATATACCTGTCGTAGATGCTCCTGAATGTGAAAGCCTTCAGTTTGGCGATAGCGTCGATGCCTACCGCCAGTTTTCGGGACCAGCATTGCTTGCTGGTAAAAGAATTATCTCAAACGAGATGGGTGCAACAATGGCTGCTTACGGTTATCCCTTTCGAAATCTTCTGTTCTCCGTTGGCCGTGCTATTGTAGGTGGTGTGAACCAGTTGGTTCTGCACGGGCAGAGCTATACTGGAGATTACTACGAGACAACTTGGCCAGGCTACACTGCCTTCTCATACTCAACCTCCGAACTTTATTCCAACAAACAGCCCTCATGGGATCACGGGTTGTCGGATGTTCTGAACTTTTTCGCCAGAGTTCAATATACCCAACGACAGGGTATCCCAAGAGTGGACGTGGCCATTTATAATAAAGTCTCAGCCACCGACGCTGCCGCATTTCCCTCTATGTATCAAGCGGACGACTTGGTTAATGAAGGTTTGTCTTCCCCCTGTCCTTTAAACTGTTGGTACCCCGGGACCTAAATCATTTCATCTAGGTTGGTCGTGGGCATATCTTTCCCCAGATAACTTCGCCCTCCCAGCGGCTACCGTGAGAAACGGTACTCTAGGTCCCGATGGACCGCGGTTCAAGGCTCTGGTCATAACAAGTAACAGTACTATGACGCTCTCAGGGCTACACAAGATCCAGGAATACGCGATTCTTGGACTACCGATCATCATGAGCGGAGGGTTGCCAGGCATCTTTCCTTCCGCCAATGAAAGTGTAAGCGCCACCATTGAAGCAGGCCTAGCACATTTATCAACCTCCCCCAATGTGCATCTCGTTCGTACTGGTGGTGTCGCTGATAAATTATCCGCCCTTGGGCTATCGCCTCATATCCAAGTTCAAACCGACGGGAGATGGTTAACAACCTGGAGAGAAGACTCCTCGAGCGGTATCGACTACGCCTTGATTTTCTGCGATTCAAATACTTCCTCCGGATATATCACGATCACTGGCTCTGCGAAGGATAAGGTCCCCTTCTACCTCAACGCTTGGACGGGTGCTATGTCCCCCGTTTTCACGTACAATGTGACGGATCATGCCTTGACCCTGCCGGTATCGCTCCAAGGCAACCAGACAATGATCATCGCATTTTCACCACGTGGGCTGAATAAATCTGGAGAACCAACGGTCCATGCTATCGAGACTCCTCCTTCGGTGATCGGTGCAACCTTTGACCAGAGCAACGGCTGGGTCGCCCATGTCACCAACCAGGGGTCTGAACCCACGCCCGAAAGAATCCATTTGTCCAGCGACAGATACGTTGAGCTGCCTCAACACCAGCGAACAGCGAGTGCGTTTAATCTGACCAACTGGCACCTCGTTGCCGAGCATTGGGAAACCCCAACGAATCTCAGTGATGCCAATACCATTGCTCGGAAACATAATACCACCCATGAATTGCCGGCACTGGTGTCATGGAGCGAGATTCCTATCCTCAGAAACGCGTCTGGGCTGGGTTACTATACCACAACGTTCCAGTGGCCACCTACCACGCACGCAGGGATTGACGGAGCTGCAGAGGGCGCTTACATCGTCTTCCCCTCAATCCTACATTCAATCCAGCTCTCCATCAACGGACACAGGGTCCCGCCATTAGACTACACCGACGCCAAGGCGGATATCTCCCGGTATCTGAAAGGCGGCACAAACGAAGTCCGAGCAGTCGTTCCAACCACAATGTGGAACTATATTCGGAGTATCCTGCCAGAGATACGCGACCAAGGCCATCTCCCAGGCCTACTTGTCGAGGGACTGCCCGTGCCAGGTATTTCGGAAAACGGCCTGGTTGAAGAAGTTACTGTTATTCCATATTCGAAACTGTTGATCCGTTAATCTTCGTACCTGGAGCCTCGTACTTGGAGTGGATAACTCGCTCGGCCGAATGGTGATATCAAGTGTGGTCGTTCGCGCGATTGCAGGGGAAACGGGAATTGCTCTCAATATGGGGCTTGTTTACTTTATTTCCAAATATGGGGGGTTGCTTGAACTATATGATTATAAAAATGAGCACAGTTTGTTTTGTTCATAGTCAGCTGGATAGTATGGACTGAATCTAGCCTGTAGTGCCCATAGAGAAAGATAAGCCCTTGCTCGTGGAAGGCTTGGTATAGTCCTGACACTGAAGCGTTTGTGAGATAGGTCAACCAACGAATATATACACCCAAAATAACAAAATAAAAGAAAATAGAAACATACAACAGGAGGGATTCGCTGGTGGTCACCCACCCAACTACTAACCTCCCGGCGTGTGGCTTAAGTACGGCTGAGCGGACGGGAAGCCCTGTTCTCCACACCCTGTGGTCGTATGTATTAGCTTTTTGATGTTAAAAGGTATATATAGTATATAAATCGATGTTGACAGTACTTTGACGCATCAAGTTCAGGCCCATGTCTCTTGAAGGGGTGATTTAATAGAGTCATATGCTGGGATACTAAAAAGAAGCCTACTCTCAATCAAGCAAATCTGGGCAAATACTTTATCGTGCCCATCTCCGTAAGGTACGGACCTGAAGTCAGCCTAACGAAATATTGGACTATTGTCATTTACCCTAACCTGGCTATCTTACCTAGTCATGAATTTTAGTGCCCGCTATCTTGTAGCGTTTGATTGTGATTTTCCACTTGCGCCATCACTCCAGGCACCGGCGCGCTTGGCAGTGCGAATTAGAAAACACCCGAACCCTGCCGTTGCCTTCAGGTAGGCCTTGCACCATTGATATTCTGGGGCCGATAATTTCCGTCACAAGCGTGTTGTCGTCAAAAGTCCTGTCCAGATGGCAGGGACTATTGCGTCAATACAACGGTTTTGGAACGACACATCACACTAGCGCCCGAAAACCCCAATCTGGATAGGCATTGCCTCCGACAGATTATCTTCACATCTCGTTCCAGGGTTGGCTATTGCAATTGTAGGTACAGCTTCTGGGATATTCTCGGTCCATCTCTTGTTCTCGCTATTCTTTTCGAAGCTGATATAACATCAGGTTGAAGGCGAAAGTGCTCGGCCTGCAATCAAAAGTATTTGTCATTTGAGAGCAGGGCTGCAGGAACCGACCCACGGAATGTATTGATCAGCCCATCAAATATTATCCTCCCCTCTTGAAATGGGATCCACCCTGTCCTCGTGAGCACAATCCGACAGTTCGGCCAGTCCCAGCCCCCTGTTATCAAAGTAGCTCGTCGTACTCACCACACCTTTGGGACGGGCCGCCGACAGCCCACTCGTTCCCCGGGCCAATCATGTTCCCTGAAAATGGACATGACTCGCAGGCGAACTCACCCAAGCCGGGGTAATGATCCTTTGGCAAGCGTTGAGAGGGGTTCGTTGATGCCGGTGCCACAGGGGTCGCAAGGCGCATTTCTTGCTCTCGGATCCCCAGGACTGCTTTTGATTTTGGGGAGGGGGCTCTGGGCACCATATGATAAGCAAGGTGAGCCCCAGGCCCCTATCCGTCCACTGGGCAAAGTTGGATATATTCATCCACAAAGTAGGTCGATATGCCGGCAAAAGAGATATCCCTCATTCCATTTCATCTTTTATTGCCCTCGCACCCCGAGCATATCCAGTGTGCCGCATACACAGGAGATGGACCACGCTGCAGCACAATGGCGCAGAACTCGAGGGTGCAGAACTCGAAGGTGCGGAGCTTGAAGCTGCACAATATCCATCGGATCAACGAACTACACGCAGAGCTTCAGAAAAGCTACGCAACGAAGATTGATGATGAAGCGAGAGAAAATTTGTTAAAGGAGTTGGCCGACCTTACTATCTGCGGTCGTCAAAAAAGCAAAATCAAAGGAGTCATAGAAACAGCCGTGCACCAGTGGAATGCCGAGCTTCAGTCGCAAGACAGCGCGACTGTTAGTCTAGAAACACCGCCTAGAAATATCAATACACAGTCGAAGGATGACAAGGGAAGCTCCAAGCTGGAATTTACACTATATCAAACTGCCGAGGTCGACAAACTGGTCAGGGGTGAGCTCATCCAAGAACTTGATCGGATAATAGACCGCAGGATAAGTCAAAAGTTTATTGCCCACAATTTGAAGGATCAGAGAGATTATTTATATATCTTTCAGTGTGAGGAGGCGGAAGGCATGTGCAAGCTCGGGCGCACTGGCAATCTCTCGCGAAGGGCCAGTGAGCATGAGAAGTGCTATCCTAATCTTACGCAACGACGGTCCCTCTATTGTCCAAACTCGGAGCTATTCGAAAAGGTGGTGCAGTTGGAGTTAACTCAATATCGATACAAGCATGAATGTCCTAAGTGCAACGCGACTCACACAGAATGGTTCAAAGCCGATATCGATGATATCTGCCAACGAGTTGAAGTTTGGTGCCTGTTTTCAAAGGGCTTCCAGAGCATCGCTAAGCGATCCCAAGTGAGTATTCCATATCCTGGGTTCTCTTCAGATCCAGACAGATGGTACAAATGGGCTCAGAAATATGTCCAATCATGGGATAAGGAAATGTTACATCCTGAGCCAAATACTTCGGGCAAGTCTGTTGTCGATAATGATACCGTAACTGGAGACGACGATGCGGAATCGATGCCTGGACTTTCTCCTTCAAGCTCCGCGTCTGGAGCGCCTGATGATGACTACAGCAATCCTCCAACCCCAACTCCAATTGAACGCTCACGAAACGTAAAGTCAACCTGGGGACAGCGTTTGATCATACCGCCTGCATCGCCGTCCGTGTCGCCCGAGATCTACTGGTCCGCGGTCGAGAGTATGCCAATACCCAAAGACCGTGTCCTCTTTCCTAGGGTCCCTGGTGAATTCCCTGAGTCTCCAGTGAAGGTCGCGCCGAAGGAAATCACGGAGGATGAGAATGAATTAGTGGATAGTCTTGGGAACGTTAAGCTTTTTTGATTGCTTGTATTCATTCGCGTGACACCGTCTCATTATCTTGATGCTATTTGATATCGTTTCGAGCTTTGCTGACTGCTTGGATTTATGTATTGCTGGTTTTTGTTGTATTTTAAAGCCTTGTCTGGTGTATGAATGAAATCCTTTCCGGCTCAGGCGCCGTCTATCTAACAGGGCACGTCTAATTCGATTGGAATAGTGGGGGGGGGTTGTTTATACTCGGTTTAGGAGCGACATCGCAGATTCAACTGGGACTGGTAAGATTATAAACTTGCCTCTTGCCTGGTTGCGACGTGGCACTGAAGCTCCCCGCATAAATATATACGACCCCAGTGGCCCTATGAGTTTTACAGTGGTTGGGATCTCAGGTAACGCGACCGGTATATAAATTTGCAACACGTAATAAAGCATTTACCGGAGATATAGTTTTCAATACTATCTCAGCTATCACAGGACATTTGACACAGTCTAGTTAGCAGATTCTGAATGATATATGGAAACAAGTAAGGCAGAGCTATGGAATTAAGTTAATTTCCAGGGGACCAAACTTCCGCGGGTGGCTAACCCTATTAAAGGCTAAGGATAATCTCAAAAGATATGTAGGCCCTGCGATAAGTCAATTATATAATATCATGGAGTTGGTTACTCCATTCAAGAACGAATGCGGTATAAATCTATGCACTTTCCACTGAATCTAGACTCTACCTAGCCTCCCTTTCACGCCTACGAGGCTGTATCATTGGTTCACCACATTAGCCACCCCAGAACAGACGGATCTGATAACCGAGTCAGTAGTAAATAGAATATACTAGCCACGGTTCAGCAAATAACCTACTCGCAATGCTCACTTTTCCATTAACCATCTGTAATGTCAATCTAAACAACCTTTCCTGGCCCCGAGGACCAATAATGAGTAGCTCAATTACAGTACGGTGTCTTGGAGGGGGTATAAAAAATGCGGATGAAATCAGTCTTGGTCGAGCGCTCGGAAGTTTCTGCCGGTAGAAACCCGCCATTTAAACAGCTTATTCAAAATGGCGAGTCGTCTCTGGCACGTGTCAAGGAGTTTGAGAGGCCTAGGCTTTGCATCACTGGAGGAGCTGTTGATGAGTGGGCGGGTAACCCTTTGCGATGAGCGTACATACGCACTATTCCACCATTTAGGGTTATGCTAGCACACAATCCGTTTTTCTTCTCTTTTCTTTTTTCTTTTTGCTTTTTCTTCTCTTCTCTTTTCTTCTCTTCTCTTTTCTTTTCTTTTCTTTTTTTTTCGCATCTAGGCGCATCATAACGGCAGGAAGAGTTGTGCTCAACAGACCTTGTCCGTCTAAGACCAATAAGGGTATTCAGCGAGAAGGAAACAGGTCCTGCTCCAGTCACTACCAGCTGGAGCAAGCACATAGTAGTTATCAGTTCTACATGGATGCCTTAGTGGAGATGTGGGATGTACGGTTGTACCCGAACATGGGAAGTTATAACACTTCCTGTACAAAGTTGTGTAATGCTATTTGGGAAAATCATAAGTAAAGAAAACACGTATATTGGCGACGAACGCACAGACTGTCTCTGTTCAATAGCGTGAGTCCAGTGGAGATAGAATCGCTGTCCCTGGGTGCAGCACTGACGTTCCCCTCCTTTTGTTTTTCTCTTCTTCTTTATTTTTACTCTATTTAACACAATAGGAAGACCTGATAAACTGATCGTCAAGGCTAAAAGTATATTCGAATGGGTTGGTCACGTCAAGCGCACTCACATGGCTGTGATCGCTACAGTCACCCCCGGAGAAGTCCTTGGAATTGAAGTAGCTGTATCCTTTAGCCTTAAGGGCATGTAAGCGATGATAGCTATTAGACATGAGATAGAGGAAACCTTGGGAATTATCAAGTCTGGATGAACAAGGGTTTTATGGATCAACTAAACATGGATAGACTCGATGGCCCCGCTATACTAGAGATCCGATGGAGTAAGTATAAGTATAAGCATGCACTGACCTCTCCTACCCCTGTGAGCTACATTAGTTGCAGTGGGGAGACGTATGGGTCCTATTATTAGACGGGTCAATCCGTACTTTTTCATCCCGAAGAAACGGGTTGAGCTGTCATGCACTATGTCAATCACCGTACCCACATCGTGTCTCTTAGAAACGATGCTTAAATGCAACATATGCGCTTATCAGCGTGGGCATGTGCATGGTTCCACACCTAGTCTGGAGGTGGCAGTGGCGTTATGGATAATGTCGATCGTTCTTAGATTCTAGGGTTTCCACCGAACAGCCCACTGTTACTAGCATACCAGCTACTGAGCTAGTGATGCTCCGGGAAACAGAGCTTCAGAGAGCATTGGTATGTCTATATAACTGCTTTTAGATATAGTCTATAAATATAATTTACCTTCGGTCATTCTTTAGGAAACAAGAGGCTGACATTCGACGACTATCGGCTATGGTCTTATTTACAGGAGCTTTTCTTAAACAATGCTGGTATTCCTTATTTACTTACCTAGATGGCTGGTGCGTGATATACTCGTAATATACACCTTCATCCTTGCATGTGCTCGATCATTTTCTTCCTGGCTTCCTCTGCCTGCTCCTGTATATCCAGATCCCAAAGCCAGCGGAGACGCTGGTTCCACGTCTCCTTGAGTTTCTCTTCATCATCACCTACTCCATCCAGGCACAAACAGAGGAGGTACGCATTTTCCTTGCTACTAGTAACGACCCTCTGGCTTCGCGGTCGTCGGACCTCATCATATGCCTTGAACGCAGCTACCGCATCCTCCGGCTTAGTGACACGCGGATCCCCGAGGAGCTCAGCAATAACATGCGCATCTTCAATAGCCTGGCCGGCACCAGCGCCCTGATGAGGTGTAGAGGCATGTGCAGCGTCTCCGAGGATGGCAACCTTAGACCGGGAGTATGTGGAGATATGAGGATGCTCGAAAATCGCCCATTGAGAGGGGTCGGGCATGCGCTAGGTGAACCAAGTCAGCTGGTATCTCAGTCAGAATGGATTAGGACCTGAATTCATACCTCAATGAGAGCATTCACATATCTGCCCATATTACTAGCATCCTGTCGCATCTCTTCTCTCTTCGCTGGCCGAACCCAGGTGTCACAATCCCATTTCTCACTCAAGATATAAAGGCCAAAATTCACTTTCTTGGCCCGCATGATCGGATAGGAGATACCGTATGCCCCGTTTCCGACATACATGGTGGACACCCGCGCACGTTGCTCCCCGACGGCCTCCACCATCTCGTCCATATCCAGAACAGCGCGATACCCATACATTCCACTGTACTGGGGCTGTTTCTCCTTTGATTCTTCCGGCAGCATCGACTCCTTCACCTTGGATTTAATACCATCACACCCAACAACGACATCAGCGATGGCCGTTGTGCCATCGTCGAATCGTAAGGACACACCCTCAGCTGTTTCTTCGAGACTCTCAAGTCGCTTTCCGAATTGCACAATCTTAGGAGGAATCAGATTCACTAATGCATCGAGAAAGTCCGCTCGGCGCAACGTGGTCTGCCCCGACGGGAGTGCCTTCAGGTTCATCAGCGTTTCGCCCTCCCGGGCGCCGCTGGCCCATACGATCTCAAACCATGTTTGGCGGAAGGACTCGTATCCAGGGCTATCTGCGTGAGTTGTGACGAGCGAGTCATAAATTTCTCGAATTTGAGGGTCAATGAGGGGCATAGCACGGTGAGCGGCAGGGCCAATCGACAAGCCAAGCCCGATCTCAGCGAAGGCGTGCGCCGCCTCGTAGATCCGGACGGGCACTTTGCGTCGTAGGAGACCGGCGGCAAGTACCAGGCCGCCAATCCCACCGCCGACAATGGTGACGGTGAAATCCTTGTTTGATTCCATGCTGCCCATTTGTGACTCTAGGTGAGAAATAGTTCCAAACTCTTTGGCTTTCTTTTTTCTTTTTTCTTTTTCTTTTTCTTTTTCACGACCCAGTTCAGGTAATGATCGTTAAGCTTTTTCTGAAACTACTCACACAGGGGAATGTGCGTCGAGATCAAGGTGATCCTGCGGGCTAAGATACTGAAAAAGGGCTATGTGGAGCGTGGGTCAGTCACAGTCACAACTCAATAAAAGTACGGTAGAACCAAGGACGTGGCATGATTTGGGCCTTTGCTTGTAGCAGTCATTCATTTTACCTTAGTAATTCCAATCAAAATAAGCCCCAGCCAGTCAGCCAGTCTTGCATGTTCAATATAAGAGCGGAGATATCCGAATGAGCCGGGAGGCGGGTGGTTGGTCCAGACTTAATATGTGCGTTATTAATCTGAACAGGGATCAGGCAGAGGAACTCCACGAGGGGCACGGCGATTCGTATGTTTAAAATAAGTGCGTCGCATCGGTCGAGGCGCCATGACAGGGATCGTGTGGAGGTCAAAGTTCGACGGCGTCCCGGGCCGTGTGGGGTCAAGAAACAAAAGCACCCTCGAGATCCAACGCTTGGTCTGGGAATCTGTCCTGCTGAATTTTGATCTCGGTCTGGGTGTGCGTGTGTGCCGAATTCCACGCTGTATGTAATTAATTAGAAATTAATCTCAATGTCAGCCAGCCTACATTCCTAGAACCAAAGTATTCCCACTGGAATGCAAGGGCAAGACACGTGTACGAGCAGGGGGAAGCCTCGGCAAAGCTTCTTACGGGAATTAGTGGTCATTCGACAGGGTATCCCTGTGTTGATACCAATCCTGGCCCCCTGCTAGACTTGATTATTATTTTTTCAGCTTTTCGTTCTTTTTTTGTGTTTCTCTACCTTGGCAATAAAGAAAAAATCATGGCCGTCGTCGCCCGATAAGCGTCCCCGATCTCTCCTGTGACTGTCACCACAGACCATCATACCTCATGGAGAGGTCAACAGTACCATCTGATGGCGGCGACGTCTCTAGAGCGTCGATGGTTACTGTACCAACCATTGCCACGACGATAATTGCCCTAATTCTCACATTATTACGGCTATATGTACGACGGTACATGATCCGGATGTTGTCCTGGGATGACTGGTTCAATGTCTTTGCCATGGTGAATCTCGAGTTTACGCCGATTTACATTCTCCGGATACTTGGCTAACCCGGTATAACTCCAGGTAACCCAACTGGTTGTGCTGGGACTGGTTCTTGGAGCAACCTCGTATGGTTTTGGACGACACGTAAAATACGTGGGCCATGACCATGCGACGTACAGCATGAAGCTCTTGCGGATATGTGAATTCCTATTAATCTTCACAACCGTCTTCCTCAAGATTTCAATTAGCCTATTTCTAAAGAGACTTTTGTAAGTACTGATCCTGGGATATTGACCACGGCCACGCTGCGGCTAACAGTTGTTGTCCCCAGTCTCACAAGCAAGAAATGGAGGGTTTTCTTCTGGTGCTTTATCGCCTTCAACACCATCACCAGCGTACTCGACGCTGCCGTCATTTTTCCGCAATGTACCCCCGTGGAACTTAATTGGGATAAGTCGGTGGAAGGACACTGTTGGTCGGCTAATGCGATCGATGCAATTGGAATCGCCCAAGGAGGTACGACGCCCACCCATGTAGTGACGGTATAACCTGACATAATCTGCATAGCGATTGCTGCATCAACGGATTTTGCTTTGTCCATTCTGCCAATTGTTTTTCTATGGAACATTAAACTCCCGAAGAGAGTGAAAGTGGGCATATGCGGGATTATGGCATTGGGCTTCGCGTGAGTAGATGGTGATCGGAACAAGCTACGGGGGAAAGGATTGCTGACTGAAAGGCTGGAACACCAGGAGCGGTGGTTTCGCAATTGCTCGCACAGCCCTTGTTCCTAGTTTGATGACAACGGAAGATCCAACATGTGAGTATAATTCTTCGCACGTAATGTGTCATGCCGGTATATTGGAGCAGATTATTGATGGTGCTATCATCTAGGGGACCTGGTTGACCTATTCATGTGGGCCGTGTAAGTTGTCACGAACTAACCTATACTCCACCGGCTTGGACAAGAATGAAAGGGATGCTGACTTGGCTCCGGCGCAGACTGGAAGCGACCTTTGGGATTATCGCTGCCGCCGCCCCATCTGTCCGACCACTCCTCGGTCATAACTCCGTGACTACAAACTATTATTCTCGTGACAAATCGCATTCTCTACCGCTCCGGACCACGCGCACCGGGCGAACCTCGCGAATTGAGTGGGGGCATACTGTATTTGATACTAGAAACGAGCCAGACGAGCGAGATGACTTTGGCGGGGACAGCGAATCTCAACTTCGTCTGGATGACCGGGGTATCATGAAAACCACTTCCATTGAGGTGGTCACCACACTAGGGCATACTGTGGAGAGTGACCTAGATGCGAGACCAACTTCGGAGGAGAGTGCCGAAAGGAGATACGTCTAGAACAAAAAATAGATTTACGATACGATCTGAAATTGAAGCATGACCACGAACCAATCTCAGGCGCTCCACTTTGGTATAACGATGTCCTCGGAGGAACCTGGACAAGAAAAATTTACTCCGTAGCCTAATGAAATTCATATCGAAGCGTTCTTGGCATTTTATGGTGGAGCATCAGGTAGTATTGAGTTCCAGTGCTCTGGCGGAATTGTTCTGGCCGGCCAATAAGAAAACCAAGCCAATCCTCCTGATCAGTAATAAGCGTTACTAACCCATCTTAGCTCCGTGCCACCTCGTGCATTAACAAACCCTAACCGCGAACCGTCGCTTTTTAGTATCCGCGGAATGTCACCCCGTCCGCAAGTAAGCTTCCAAGAAGGGGTCTCGTTCGAAACCCAATAAAGTCGCTTGCGTAGAGATTTTTTACCTGAGACAGGCGATTAATGAATTGTTATTGCGGACCCCATGTCGCCGTGAACCTATGGTCGATGTTACATCGAGACCACTAGTTACTATCATGCAGGGGTTGCTCTTCACTTCGCTCGAATGTAATTTAGTATGAAAATAATCCCTGCAAGTAGGGTTTGAATGAATAATAGAATCTGCAAATCAACGATGCGAGTATAAATCACATGTTTGGCAGCTCATGAAGAACAAATCCTTCCAATAGATTAACCCCTTTGCTTTTTTTTTTCTCTCCTCTGTCAACGTTGGATAAGCTCTCTGCAACTGGTTGCACGTTTACCATGTCTGCAATGGAGCAGGAGGACAAGTATCCCTCGCCGGATGTGATGGCCGCAACTGGAAGCGACCAATCTTCAGAATATTCCAAGAAGAATGACGATGGCATCGTCCTCATTCCTCAACCGAGTGATGACCCGGAAGACCCCTTGGTAGGTCAAACAATCTTTCAAAAACACTGGTATAGCATTTCGCGACGCGTCCCTCTAACAAATCTTCAGAACTGGCCCATGCACAAGAAAATTACCATATTCGCATGTATCTGTCTGGCCGGTTTCGCGGGTCAGATGTCGCCTAATTCCAACCAACTCACCTTCATCTACCAAATCCCCGCATATCACAAGACCCAAACCGACCTACTAAACTCGGTTGCCGCTGGCCTAGCAGGATGGGTCGCAGGACCGTTCTTCATTATTCCTCTTGTGGCTGTCATCGGTCGCAGTTCAGTGGTACTCTGGAGTCTGGTGGCTATTTTCGCCTGCCAGATTTGGGCTGCCGAGATGACGGGTGCGAATGACTATATCTCCTTCACCATTTCGCGACTCTTCTGCGGCATGTTCGGTGGTATCCCTGCTATCCTGGGTAGCGGTTACATCATGGATATGTTCTATCTGCATCAGCGGGGTAAGGCATTTGCCATCTTCGAGGTTCTCATCATCTTTGCTGTCGTCGGCGGTGGTACTCTGGGCGGTTTCATTGCTGAGCATAAGCCCTGGAACTATGTTTTTTGGTGGACGCTGGGCCCTGTGGGCGCCGCCATCCTTGCCGTGTTCTTCTTTGTTGAAGACACTACTTTCCCCCGGGACCCTTCAATGCCGAAGCGTGCTCCCCTTCCCAAGGGCTGGCTTGCCAATCGCATTGCCACCTTCTTGCCGGGTACCAGAACACAACCATCGGGCAAAGGACCAGAATTCGTAAGCTCTCCCCAATAGCATGCAACAATGCTTCTAGCTATTCAGAATCAATATAACTAACAATATCTTCAGGTCCGCAAAGCAATCACCCCGCTGCAGATCACATTTACCCCCATCACACTCCTAACAGGAACCTACATCTTCATCGCCCTCGGTCTCCCCATCATGCAAGCCTCCACCTTGGCTACCTACCTCGAACCCCCCGAGGAAGCAGGCGGATATGGGTTCTCCTCCCTCCAAATGGCCTTCTTCACCATGACAGCCTGGGTCGGAATCATCAGCGCCCAAGTCTACGGTTTCTTCTTCAACGACAAGACGCCTCTCTGGCTCGCCCGTCGCCGCGGCGGAACCTGGCACACAGAGTACCGACTCGCAAACACCATCTTACCGAGCATCATCCTCCCCATCGGTCTCGGTATCTACGGTGCCGGCCTCGAATACCACCTCCACTTTATGGTTCTGGCCCTGGGTTCGTTCCTCATCTGGTTCGGGGCCCTGCTTGCCCTCCCGGTCTGCTATAACTATATCATCGAATGCTTTTTGAACAACCCCGTTGAGGCTTCTGTGTCGCTTAATGCGTATCGGGTCTCATTTGGGCTGATGTCTGTGTTCATTGTTACGCAATGGCAGTCTTCTGTTGGTGTGGGTTGGATGTGGGGGATGGGAGCGTTTTTGATTGTTTTTGTTGATATTATCATGGCGGGAATTATCTTGAAGGGGCATTTGGTAAGGAAGTGGACTGCTACATTGGGTAGCTCTTTGGATGTTACTGAGGATGGAGCGAATATTAGCGCGAAGAAGGAGGGTGGTGTATGAGCTGTGAGCTGTGCCTTATTAGATAGATTTCATACTAGCCCGGATGGGCTAGATTTATTGTTGGTTACTACAAGTACCATTCAGTCCTATCTTCAGCCTATAAATATATATTCGGCGAAGACCGGCTGCAGATTATCAATTGCTTAATAACAAACCATTATCTACGACAAGTAAGGAGCACACCACTCACTAAGTTGTCTTTCGGAGAGCCCGCTTGCCTTGAAAAAGCTTGAACTGTTTACTAATACACTGCAAGGTAAAGTGCTTGATCAGCTGGTTTCCCAGTGGCCCTTTCTGAAGGATACACGTTATTTAAGACAAACATATGATCGTCGGGATCGTGACATATTAATGTTTTAGTGTGATAAGAACGCGATGCATTGGAAGTCCTTTCATCCCATCTCTGGCCTCGTATGTACTTAGATGAGGATCATGCCTGTCGACTATTCTTCATATATCAATGTACAACTTAGTAAAGCCTCTTCTGAAAGTATTGCGGTAGTATTTGCCCTACTGAGGGCATCTAGGGTCAATCTATATGCAGCATTGACCGACAGGTGGGCTCGTTGATTATGGAGTGACGGATTAAACCCAAGATTGTGAGGTATAATACGGTTAGCATCATTTTTATTTCACGATCTAATCTGCAATACCATCATATATCATATAGCAAAGGACAGAAAATCCCAAAAGTGGAAGCGCAATCATCATACGCAATTTCAGCAGGTCCAAGCCCTGAACCCTTAAGACGGAAAGCCCTAGATTGTCGAGGTCTTAGAATGGCATGTCATTTCCATCGCGGTATGATGACTCCGCCGTCCATTTCTCTATGTCTTTCGCCGTCTTTATCATCTCATCGATTGAGGTCCTAGGCTGCAGATAATGCCAAGATCCGAGCTATCTTGCACGCATTTTCTAGTAGTGAAACTCCACGGGAGGTATGTATCAGGGTTGCTTGTGTTTAGAACGAACTCGCCTGCAGAATGATGTGGTCTCTGCGCCGCGTTAATGCCTGGATGTACATACCTCCTGTACACTTCTCTTCTCAGCTGGGCTCACACCTCCGTGGCAGCCGCCTTGATCCAGCCTGGACCATCGTAATATTGCGCTCGATAGTGGATGATGTCTTGATATACTTGGTATCCAATGCTGTTGCTGAAAGCCTATCGACATTAACGTTGAACTTGTTTTTCCACAATATCAGATTTCGCCCATCCTCAATGCCCTGTAAGCGCTTTTAACCTTCTCACTATTGTCGAGGGAGGTTTGTAAGGCGGAATCAAATTTTGTTGCCTATGAGGGAAGATGCGGTAGACTTTCGGCTTCTTTGAAGAGGGGACAGTGGGCAGGTCAATGTAAGTCCAAATGATTTTAATCGGGCCGGAAGCGCATACGCAATCATATCATAGCTGTCGCCAGATATCGCCGAAACGTAAATAGAGCCATTCGCTGGGTTCGTCTACTAAGCGTATCGTCTTCTCGTCTAATTCTTCTCTTGCTTTCACTGTCATAAAAAATTGCATGGGGCCTATGCGTGTATGCATCATCTTGATCGTGGACTTTACATCTTTTGATGTATTGAATGGATAGCATTTCATACAGAGATGCAGTAACTGCCACTTAGTATCTTACATACCCCTATTGTGCAAAGTAGAGTCCTCATGTAGCAGCGTTTACATGTTTCGACCCAGAACTCGCAGCGATCCATGAGTTGGACTGGTGGCTGAAAATAAAGACGCCTGCCCATGACTATCTATCGCTCTCCAAGATAAGTTGGCCATTGCTTTCGGAAAGTCGCAGCCGGACCTTTGTATCAGCTGCTATGGTCTCCATTCCGCTGATAGTATGACAGTCATGACCATCCGGCTCGGTATTGATATGGCCGTGAAAGAAAGCTGCTAGGATGGATGACTTCCATAGCGGCAGTGTTTGGCCTTTGTTGACACAGATGGTTGAAATCAAGATGATTCCCAACACGAGAAGCAAAGCGGGCAAAACAAGCCAGATCCAGGCAACAGACACGTAGACTTCAGTGACTAAGACGGTCCCGTTGACAACATCGTTGCTGAGATCAAACGAGAGCTTGGTCAAGGAGGCGGCGACGTTGGACATCACCTCTTCTAGACTAGTATTCCGAACCCTCAAGAAATTGCCCTTCAGTTCAGCGGGACCGTCTCCTGTCAACGAAATCCGTTGCGTCTTTTGGTCGTAATATACAACCTCTTTTTTGCTTCCATCTAACATGCCAGAAAACGTAGTGAATTGCTGATAGTGGAATGTAAATTCTGTCGTATTTACATCAAGGCTTTGGTTGATAGATTGCGAATTAGGGCTCCAGGATTGGTAAATAGTTTCCATCATAGTCTTTCCGTAGTTGGGTGGCGCGGTGGTGTTGATGAGGACCTTGCCATCATGAACCGAGATGTTATAAGTTTTGAGACACAGGGCAAGGACACAGACGGTTGTATTTTCGGCCTGAAAGGGCCGTGTTACGTTCACTCGGCCGTCTGGCTCCTCATGAATGCCAAGTTGGGTGTCAGCTACCACTGCAAGTGGATAGTCGATCCCAAGGTAGGTCTCGTTCTCGATCATCCAACTCACGGTGTTGACGGTCCACACGATCTCTTTGGGTATATAGCCCTGTAAGCGTGGTCGTTCTCCATAAAGCGGCGGGACATTAGTATTCGAGTGCTGTCCCTGAGAAAGGCCAACATTGCATTTGGGTGGATCCGTCTCGATATCATTAATGGTGGATGATAGATCACAATTGACCGTCACATTCGATTCCTCTCCACATTGACTACAAACCCCGACGGATTGGAAGGTAGGCCACGTACAATTTCCGGAGGGACAGCTGGGGTCAATACTAAAATCACTACCCCAAATCCCATTGTAGAGCGCACTGTATATCTTAGGGGAATCATTATCGGGAATGAAGCTCTTCGCCTGTTTGATTGTTGCGGTGGTTGGGTGGTCCGTGGCTATTGCCTGTCGCGTCGGATAACTCAGAATTTGTTGGATAAATGGGTCAAACACCAACGCCAACACAGTGATCAAGGCTCCAAGGGAGGCCAATGAGCTTGCTCTGTGGGACCATAGGATATTGATGGAGCCCCATGGTCCTCGGCTGGCACTGTCGAATGCCTGCGCGCCCTGAAGTGACTTTGGTTTCGTTCCCCGATGAAACCATACTCACTTCAACTGCCCAATTGACTCACCAATAAATACATGACTAATGGTTTCTTTCAACCTTCCAGCCATGCATACTTGGCTTCAAGGGGCACAAGACATTTCGTTTCTGGTTCTAGAGAGCTTTTATTCACATGATTTCGACCGAATATAAGAAGGATATTATACATAACTATAGGTGAAAGGAGTATTTCAGCTTGCGAAATAGCATTAACCCAACTCTTGAGAAGGTATCATTGCTTTTGTAACTCCTAACTATTTTAGCAATTCATGCAAGGCTGTGCAGAGACAGGGACCACCGAGTAGAGGCCCATAATGCTGCTGGTAGTACACCGATGACGCAGGAGGTCCAGAAAGCAAGACCCTAATTAGTAATTACCCATTGTTTAGAACCAAATAGACGAAAGCAGCGAATAGCATTTTCTCAGTCATATCTTATCCAAGGCCGATAGGGTACGGTGGAGCGAAGTTGTAGATAGTAGGGGATAAGGTAGAATTCTTGTAGGTATAATGCTTAATGCATGTAGGTTATTTTGCCCCGAAAATATCACCGACGTTTGCTCGAGTGGCACGGATTCCCGGAGAACCCGGCCCCCTATTGTTCACCATTACATCTCCTACTCTTAAGGATATCAATGATGGCCTTACAATATCCTATTGATTCTGCCGAATTTTTTTATAGTTCTATATATATAGAAGTGGTAGAGATAAAGAGCCTTCAAAATTAGTTTAAGATTCTAATCTAGATCTATATAGTTAGATCAAGTATCTGCTGACTAAGTATTATCTTTACTTATTCAAGCCTATTAGCGGGGTTTTCGGGTTTTTTTGGGGTCGGGTTAACCTAAATTGGCCCGGGTTAGAGATGGGTCCTAGATTCAGGATATCAACCCTAGAGATACCGTCTGTTCACGGTCATGGTTTAGAACTGATGATTAGTAGCTGAACCCTGGGTTGTAGGAGAACCAAACAGCAAAGGTGTATTCCATATCGGATAGCCAGCATGATGTAGACCGCTAGATTGATATTATGACACTAATATATAGAACAAATTACCTGATCAGTTACTCCAGATAAGGTTACTTAAGGCGCCCAAATCCCCCGCATTACCCCTCCCTCCCGGCTTCATCCTCCTCCAGGCTTCATCCCTCCTTCAACGTTGGACTTTCACAAATCTATCTTCTCACTTAGGACTAACCATTTCTAGAACAATATGCCTGCATACATTGTGAGTCTCCAACTTCTATACAGCCGCTGAAAACAAATTGTGGTTCGCTATCCTAACGTTCTCCAACTCTGGCAGGTTACGTGCAAGGAGGACGCATCGGATGAGGATGTTCAAGCGTAAATCTCATATACTGATGCCATAAAATATTGGCTAATCAATGGGGATCTTAACCAGAACAAAACAACATGTCATAGATCAGGGTGGTAAAATAGGACACGAGTATACGCTCATCAAAGGCTTTTCGTGGGTGTCCTCCGTCCGTGCTCTAAGATAATACGCTAACCGCCCTCTTCTCACAGGGTGACCTTTGATGATGAGGCGATAACAACACTTGAGTCGCTTGAACATGTAAAAGCAGTTGAGGCGGACAGTATTATGTCAACACAGTAGGCTCAAGGGGAGTTACGGGAAGTTTTTGTGGGTGTTGGGGGAAGGGGGGATATGGGGGGACAACGAAGTGTCTTGTCGGCATATGTTCACATTACTATTACTTGGTCGACAACCTGCACTGTCAGTGCTTATCCGTTTGAAGGTGGAACTGTGTTCACAATTAGCCTGATAGTGAGAGGAGCTAAGGGTACGGCGGACTAAGTCTAGCTTCCGGTCAACCTGGAAATTGTACCAAGTTTGAATCCCCTCAGCAGCATGAACAGTCTGAACAAGTCTGAGTACCTACGAGTTTGAACGGTCTAAGCGGCTTCAAGTAAAACAAGGTGACCGTAAGCTAGATTTAGTCCGCTGTGGTATGCCACGTCACATGATCAAGCAACCATCCCCCAAAAGAGACTAGACGATATGCTCGCCGTAAATAAGAAGCCCAACCTCTCTTCCTCTGCCATGCTCTGCACTGTCATCAACAATGCGTCTCATTCACACAGAGCGGTTGCAGCTTGAAGAATTCGCAGATGAAATCCCGCCTTATGCGGTTCTTTCGCACCGATGGGGTAAGGAAGAAGTGACGTTCCAAGACATCCTCCTCAGCCGGAGCCATGGTACGGAGGGCTACCGAAAAGTGGAGAACATCTGTAAAGTAGCCAACCAGGATGGCTTCGAGTATGCTTGGATTGACACCTGTTGTATCAACAAAGACAGCAGCGCTGAGCTGTCCGAGGCAATCAACTCAATGTTCAGATGGTACGAATCGGCGGAACGGTGTTACGCTTACCTACGGGATGTCTCTCTGGAAGATGATCAATCTGATTTATCAACCAAAGTTAGAAACAGTGAATACTTCAAACGAGGCTGGACCCTTCAAGAGCTCATTGCTCCATCGGACGTGCGTTTCCTTGCAGATGACTGGAGTGAGATAGGATCCAGGGAATCTTGGTGTACCTTGATACATAGCATCACCAACATAGACGAATCGATACTGAGAGGCTCAGCACAGTTGTCCGATTTCAGTATTGCCCGGCGAATGTCATGGGCTTCAGGGAGAAAGACGACACGTGTTGAGGATACAGCCTACTGCCTCATGGGGATATTCCACGTTAACATGCCATTGCTCTATGGAGAGGGAGAGAAGTCTTTTATACGACTGCAGGAAGAGATTATGAAGGAGTCAGCCGACCAGACACTTTTCGCATGGAAACCACGCGAATCATCAGACAGATCTGCAACTGGTCTTCTTGCGCGATCGCCTGATGATTTCAAGCATTCTGGAGATATCATACCTTTCTACTTTTCAAAGAAAGATTCTGCTCCGTTCTCGGTAACTAACCGGGGTATAAGGCTACATCTGCCCCTATACCACAACTTACTAATAAAGGATGTACTTATACTTGAGTGTCAGGATACCTCAGAAAGTCACATAGCCCTTGTGGGGATATATCTGCTGCCCAGCCATGGCGGCCAGTTGCAATATATGAGATATAACTCTGGGTTCTGCAGAATTCCTCTGTGGAGAATACGTCATGCCAAGCCTCAAACGATCTATGTGATGAAGACATCCATTGGCAAGGGAGGGAGCTCTTTGCTGCATGAGCGTAAACCTTATCGCTACACCGAATCCCGTCTCCGCAAAGAGTTATCGCAGTCAGGAGAGCGCCCGAAAAAGCTAATCCTGTGTTTCGATGGAGGGAGCCATAAGCATGGAGCGAATCATCAATCTAACATCGAGAAAATTCATAACATGCTTTATGGCACAAACGGCTCCCAGCTTTGTCACTACCAACGAGCTAACTTCAGCCGCCCTGACGACTTTAAAGCATGTATGGGTGATGGATATAGTGTAAGTTAACTTCTGAGACCAAAAGATACCGGAGTACTAACACTACTTCCAACAGTGGCTCGTAGATCATTATAACGTTGGGGATGAGATATTTCTTTTCGGCTTTTCTAGTGGGGCTTACATAGCTCAAGCACTCGCAAGGATGGTCGACTATATTGGAATCTTACCTGACAATAACGGGGTCTTTCTGGATGCCTGGGACGTGTACCAAGGCTGGAATAACTATGCGCTGAGGGCCGATGTTGATGAAATGTGGGAGGAGAGAGAGAATTATTTTCGAATGAAAGGTTTTCGGGAAAAGCTCAGCAAGCCAGCCAACAGAATCCCATTTCTTGGTTTATTCGATGCTGTCGTTGTCAAATCCAAATATCTCGGTAGAGAAGGAAAACGAATCTCTACAGGCACAGAAATTTCGAAATCAGCCAATACTATCTGCCATGCGGTCTCAATAGATGACTGTCAGGCTGAATTGCGTCCGGTTCTCCTGAATGAAGAGACCGGTGATAGACTACGTACGAGAGGAATCAAGCAAGTCTGGTTTCCAGGTAGTCATGCTGTGAGTATTCTGTTTGTCTATGAACCCTCCCTTTCTTTTCTTTTCTTCTCTTCTTCTTCTCTTCTTCTTCTCTTCCTTTGGTACTAACTTCAACAGGACATTGGGGGCCTCGTACCACTAGACTCCGATGAGACTTGGAGTCTCAGCCACATCCCGCTGGTTTGGATGGTCCGCGAGGCCATAAATGCCGGTCTGTCTTTCAGGCTCACGACGCAGTTTGGATGCGATGAGCATACGCAGGTCAGCCCACTAGATCTGACCAAGATACTGGACAGTAACAGTTTAAGCGGCCAGTATAATGCATTTACAGTCAGTCCAGGGACAATCTTCTCTAGCAGCCAGTTGAAGGACTCTTTACATCTGGCATCCACACAAGGCCACCTGCACAGCACCGTGAGCCACAAACACACAATCAATCAAACTATCACCCGCGCTCTTCGTGACCATACTGCATATCGACGGTTAACCCTCACGAAGCGCCGAAAGCTCCCAATTTACGCCAAACTGCATATTTCTGCTATCCATAGAATGGACGCGGAGTCTACCCATTACCGCCCAGCTAATCCGATCATGAACCGCGACCCGGGTAGAACAATAACCTTATATACTGCGTACAAAAGCCATCACTTGATAGCAATCAATGATGCCAACGATGTATTTGGATCGCTCTACGTTGCTATAAGCAATGCCGAAGCTCGGTCACTTGAGCCTGTTGAACCTCCAAGTCTATACTCCAAAATACGCGGCGTTGCAACTTCCCGTTTTCGTAGGGTCGGGGGACCTGCTTTAGTCTAGGATTCGAGGGAAGGTACGCAGCCTTGCACAGTTCGTTATGATTTTTGAAAGGAGTGAGATGAACATTGAATCTCAAGAGAGATAATGTCGAAGTTGCTCTTGTTTCCCGTCTAAATGTGGTATTAAAAGTCTTCCTATATACCTCGGCTCTTGTATATACACATTGAAGTGGTCTATTCCGGGTAAAGCTCATACATCTAGGCAGTGTACCCTCCCCGCTGCTGCAGGTTCTCAATGCGACCAAGCAAGAACTCCAGCTGGCGGTATGCCGCACCGGGGACATACTGGGGAATTTCTATGCTCATTGTCAGCACCATAATCCAGGACAATTAGCAACAGCTCATATGGATTTTCAGCTTACCATGACCAGCCAGGTAAACACTGGAGAAAGTCAACCCACGCTCGGTGTGAGCTGTACCTAGAAGTCCCGCACCAGCGATCAGGGTGAATGGCTCGGGGGCATTACCATTGGCGAGCTCCGCCAGACCATAATGGTAAGGGACATAAAGAGGTTCGACAGGAGGCTTCTGGAACCCTTGAGCACCGTTCCAAGTCATGTTCTGGATCGTCACCAGTGATCCGTTCAGGAAAAGGAGATAATCAAGCCAGCCGTGGCCAATGATCGTGTTGTTCGTCCGCTCGATCACACTGGGGAGGGGGCCCAGGGCACTGGGAAGTGATTGATCGCCATTCTTAAAGATCGTAGTTTCTCCGCAGACGGAGTAATCTGTGCGAGGGACGTGAAGGGCCTTTTGGACGTCAGTGCGGTTGAAGTAGTTGTTGGGTCCGCCTGCAAGAGAAGGGAAGCCCATCTCGCTCCAGAGATAGGGACAGTAGTCTGTTAAATGGTAGAAGTTGAAGCAAGGGTTGACATCGTAAGCAGCTGCGACAATATCGTCCCAAATAGCGCACTCCGAGTTGATCTTCGGAAGAACAGGGAAATCCTTTGGTGGCGGGTAAGTCAATGCTTCATCCAGGAACTTGTTGAAGCCACACTTGTCCGCACGGGAGTTGACATCTGCTAGGAAAGTGTCGTTCAAAGCGAAGACATTTGTATAATGGTTCAGATGCCTAACGGCCGGGGCTGTAGTATTGTCAGATTAGGCACCGGCGCGAGTGTCATAGCGACATGCAAAACATACCATAAATCATCACTGAGTCATCGTTAATGGAAGGGTCGTTGATCTGGATACCCTTCACATTGAAATACTTCTCATCCTCCTCATCCAACATTGCCGAAGCGATGTATGGAATGTATTGCCCGGCATAACTCTCACCGGTAAGATACACCTTATGACCGTGCAGGCCGAAGGTGTCGACAAAGTGCTTGAACCAGCTCTTGAACTGGGCGGCAACGTCCTCCTCGTCATCCACGGTAGACGGGCCAGGGGAGAAGCCCGTTCCGGCCGGCTGGTCGATATACACCACATTCGTCAGGTTGGTCCACGAGTAAGGGTTTCTGGCAGGCTTGTAAGTTCCAGGAAGCCAAAGGAAGGGACCATTTTCCTGCAGCAATCCATCGAGGGAACTGCATCCTGGTCCACCGTTCAGCCAGATTGTGATCTAGAGAATGGTTAGAGTTAAATGGACTACGACTACTCTGTTACGTGGACAGCGAAAACATACCTCGTCCTGCGCCTTCGGGTTCTGAGAAGGGAAGAACCAAAAGAAGAGGCTGGAGTTCCCAGCGGGTGAGTTGGGCAAGAGACCTGCGTAAGATTCTCCGACATCAAAGTCCACTTCTGGGATGCCAGTGCCATTGACAAGGAACCCTACAAGCACACGAACACATCAGCATTATTAACCCAAGTATTCCAAGATTGTTAAATACTAACTCTCAGTCTTGTTAGTCAAGTACTTGTAAGTATCATCCCGAGCTACTGGGACTGCCCGAGGCACCACTGCCTTGTGTTGATAAGCTCGCTGAACAGCCTTAGCTTTGCGATGAGGATTCTCCAAGCCGACGGCAGAGCCGACCAGCAAAAGAGAAGCGATAGCCGTTGCCACACGCATCGTAGAGAAGCTGTGCTAAGTTGAGCAAGGGAACCCGTCGACACAACCTCAGGATCTATCGACCGGGGGTGTGTGTGGTCCCTCGTGCGCTTTTTAAACAGCGAGAAACCAGGCAGAAACCAATCACCAGAGTGGAGAAGCTTGTCCCCGAGAACAAGCGACAGACAAGCATTGGGAAGCTTTCATGGCTTCCAACCCCGGGGCCAATCCTTTTCTCGATCAGGAAGGCAATTGTGGATATCTCAGATGCATACCCCGACGGGGATCCGACTTGTAGACCAGCCCCAAAGCAGCCGTGGTAATAATAATAATAATACTAGTATCAATGTTAGGCATTTCAACCTTGCCGGCTACTCCGGATAAGTAACCTCTCATCTCTCCCATTGGGTTGGGGTTGCATGTGGAGCTCCATCGGGATGCAACAGTTGATAGCGAGAAGCCAATAACGCGACGCATCACGGCTCATGGAACGTGTAGATCACGACATTAAATACACAGCAAATGTTTTGATCCACTTCTGCACTGCTGGAACACCGCCACTCAATTGACTTGTCTTTTCATGGTTCAATGCAGGTATTTTCTCTTCATTTCCTATTAAGCGAGGGTGAAAGAGGGGTTATAAGCGAGGATGGATGCAATAATAAGGAAACTCGTTGGGTAATGGAAAAATGGATTTACTGCATGTCCTATCCATCCCTTCGGAGAACAATCCGATATACCCTACGGAGTACTCCGTGGCTAATTTATTGCTAGGATGATGTCTCTAAATTATTTGAGCACGCAATGTCATGGCGATACCTTTACTAGGTATCGAAACCAAGGCACTAACGATATGATACCGTTAGTGATCATACCACGTCGTCTTGGTCGCTTCCATGCAGCGCAGTATGCAGTTGTACTTTCCTCCATTGAGGTATTAATCCGAAGGCGCAGAAACCGGGAAGAGAACCTATTATGAATGACATTCAACGTCGTATGACTTATGCAAATATGTTCAGTAGATATACAGGCATTTTGTGTGTGAACCAACAAGACCAAAAGATGCCAATCTCGCCCCAAACTCCTGGTATAATCGCCCCTTCGAAGAAGATAAGAATTTCTCACCCAAGATAAAACATCATACAAACAATGAACTATTGGGCGCAATGCCCTCAAGCCCAGATTCCCCGTCGATCATCGGCCAAAGTCGCCGGATTCGGTCGTCGAGAATCAAATTCTCAGCTTCCCATCTCTTCCGTTCCACAGACTTGGCTTCGATCTGCTTCTGGCCGCCGAACCAGGAGCGCCCAGACTTCTGGATGCTCTCTTGCTCTTCTTTTTCAGCCTTGGCGACAAGTCGGGAGACCATCGTCTTCCAGTTCTCCAGGCCGACGCGGAGGCACTCGGCGCAGCGGTGTCGGGGGATACGGTCGGATTGACCTAACTCGAGCATGGTGGCTTCCGCTGCGTCAACTGCGTCGCGGGTCCAGGCAAGGCCCGTTTCTTTCGATGATGATGCGTAGATAATCTCGCCAATGTAAGTCATGAGCCCTGCCTCGTCGCAGGCGGAGGTGGCAGTTCGGAGCGGCGGCTCATTTCCAGATGGGAGAGGTGCAGGGTATTCAACGGGGACTAGCATGATCTTAATCGAGTCAAAGAGGTAACGGAACGGGTCTTTGGATTTGTGTAGAGATGGGAGTTTCGGCATAATTGTGCCAGGAGGTGGCGGCGGGAGAGAACGGCGGGCCTTCAGAACGGAGGTAAAGATGGAGAGAGCGGTGGGAAGGTTGTCATGTCGGGCATGATAAACCGCAAGCGCGGTCGAGACACGCAGTATATTTTCCGATGGCAAGGACTTGCCATCATTTTTGAGAACTCCCGTTTTCACATCCACCACCTTCCCAGCGTCAACCAGTGACCCGGAGGCAGCAATGTCCATGGCCCATTTGTACATGTCGCTCGCAGTATCCTGCAAGCCCTTATAATCTAACCAATCCGCATAAGCGAGGGCAGCATCGAGCTTCTGCCGAGTATCGAATCCACGCGTAGTCAGGATCTTCATGTAGAAGACCTCGGGGCTCGGAGAAGCCTGCTCGCAATCCTCCTCCTGCGGCACCTTCTTCTGACCCGCAGGCATAGGCTTCGGGCGAGGGTTCGAAGGACCGACAACGTATTCAGCCGGCGCAGAGATACGCTGCTTTCGATCCGTCAGCCAACCCTCAAGGTTCTCCGCCGCTTTCGCAGCACCCATAAGTGCCTGGAAGTATCCTCTCCGCCACGGGTCACTCTTGCTGGACACATCAAATCCGGTCCTCCCAACACCCTCAACCAAAAACCCGCCATCCCCTTGCTCAACAATGCCCTTTCCTTCACCAGCCGGATCTTCCAACCGCTCCAGCAATTCCTTCAAATACCCCGCAACCATGGGCCAATTGGTCATCAGCTTGCCGATATCCTCTGGGTGCTGAAGAGCCTGCGCAGAGCGCAAGCACCACCGACTCTTCCACGACCACTCTGGCGGCGTAGGCCATTGATGTTCGATTTCTTCTTGATAGACGCCCAGCTTGATCACCTGGAACAAGACCAGTATAGCATAGAACGACAGACCGATCCGGAGACCGCGGTAAAGACGCTGTTTGTAATGTTCGCGACTCTCGGTCGATATCAATCGTGCGAAATGCTGTCGGAGGTGAATCGACAACGGCGGCACTGGCCGGCTGCTCGCCAATGGAGAGAGGAAGGGTAGCTGTGGCCTGACGTACGGGGGGGTTACAAGTTCGAGTCGGGACTTTTGCGTAAATGGGCGGGAGGAATGGCGTAGACTGTGGTGACCTGGTATCCGGGTTGGCCGGATGGCCCCCGGTATCCGACTTGGAAGGCGAGGAGGTAGCATCTCTGATGCTTTGGATTGTGTCGATGAGCTCGAAGACGGTCAATTCCGCTTTTCTGTGGTTGGAGGAAACTGGGAGGTATGTTTGCATGGTTTGCAATAAATTTTTACCCGCGGATGAACGATTGCGCAGATGTTGAGAGTAACAGCAACAAAATATTATGGAAATATTGACTCAGAAAGAATTTACAGATGATATAAGCGTATAGAGTAGGTGTTTCTTCCTACGCTATCAAGACGTAAGCACTGATCGCTATCATGCCAGCGAGAAGTGTACTCATACCAACATCGGCAAGTACTACTCCAAAACTTGAAATATCAGTGGGAATCAAAGATAATCCATTAAAGCAAAAACGTTCTATGATATCTTTCAACACTTAGTTCAAAATCACTTTAAAATTCATTACATAAAAAGCCCGTTCCAGAACACCCTCACTCTAAGCGCGGTCAAAGAAACCCTCAGTCTCAAGCATGAGGATGATCTCATGGACAATGCTGCGAACGGTCTGCTTGGAGAGATCAACAGTGAGGTGAGCGTTCTCAGGAGCCTCATAAGGGTCATCAACTCCAGTGAAGCCCTTGATCTCGCCAGCACGGGCCTTGGCGTAGATACCGCGCTTGTCGGTCTTCTCACAGTACTCCAGAGGAGTGTTGACGTGGACCAGGAAGAAGGAACCGTGCTGGGACACGGCCTCACGAGCGGCCTTCCGAGAGTGCTCGTAGGGGGCAATGGGGGCAGCGATGACAGCAGCACCGGCCTTGGTCAGTTCGCTAGCAACGAAGGCGATACGCTGAATGTTGGTGTGGCGGTCCTCACGGCTGAAGCCCAGCTCGGACGAGAGCTCGTGGCGGACCGTGTCACCGAGGAGGAGAGAGACAGCACGACCACCCTGCTGGTTCAAGGTGACCTGCAGGGCACGAGCGATGGCGTCCTTGCCGGAGTTCATGTAACCAGTAAGGAAGACGGTGAAACCCTGAGTGTGGCGAGGGGGGCTGGATTCACGCAGGATCTTAACAACTTCGGGGTAAGAGAACCACTCGGGGATGTGGGCACCAGTGCGGAGGCGGTTGCGCAGCTCGGTACCGGAGATATCCAGAGTCTTCACACCGGCAGGAACCTCATCCTTGGGCTTGTACTCATCGGTGTCCGGCAGGTAGGTGACCTGCTGGAACTCGACGACCTCAATACCCAGCTCGTCCCTGTACTTCTCGACAGCGTGCTGAGCGTCGTAGGGGCCGTAGAACTCCTCACCCTTGGAGTTCTTACCGGGACCGGCGTGGTCACGGCCAACGATGAAGTGGGTAGCACCGTGGTTCTTACGGATGATGGCGTGCCAGATGGCCTCACGGGGACCACCCATACGCATGGCGAGGCCGAGCAGACCAAGGACGGCCATTCCGTTGGGGTAGCGGGGCAGGAGGGCCTGGTAAGCACGGACACGGGTGAAGTGGTCAATGTCACCGGGCTTGGTGAGACCGACAACGGGGTGGATCAGGACGTTAGCCTGGCGAGCACGAGCCGCACGAACGGTCAGCTCACGGTGAGCTCTGTGCATAGGGTTTCTACAGTTGACCGTTAGCACAAGTTCGCACAGGGGTCGTCATTAACGCTCGATGAAAGTACCTGGTCTGGAAAGCGACAACTCGGGACCAGCCGAGCTTGTCGAAGTGGATGCGCAGCTCTGCGGGGGTGTCTAAAACGTGTTAGCACTCAACATCAAGACATCTATTCACGCGGGCCACAAAACGTACAGCGCAGAGCGACATAGTCGTAGTGGTTCAGCTTGTTGACAGCTTCGATCTTTCCACCGATGTAGAATTCCTCAACCTTGGTGTTGAGGTACTTGACGGCAGGGTGCTCAGGATCACCGCCAAAGACCAGCTTGGCTTCCTTCTCCCTACATCAGTGGAATACCATCGTCAGTCATCTGCATTACCTGATCGCATGCGAAACCGTGCTCCACGGCCAGACGGAAGCACTCACTTGTCAGCACGGTAGATATCATCGATGGTCAGGATGGCCAGGTTACGGTCATCACGGAAGTCGCGGAGAGTGACGCGAGAGCCAGCCTGCAGCTTAAGCTCGCTGATGACCTGTTGGGAGGCATCGAGGGTAATGGGCATAGAGAAAAGGTTGCCATCGGCAAGACGGCAGTTCTCACAGACACTAACAAGGCGCAATACGTTAGCGGATTGTCTTGGCTGCGTGTGGCGTCAATTGTAATAATGTTTTTTTTTTCCCCCAGACATTTGCCAAGTCTCATTGTCGAGATCTTTGAACTACAATTGGTTTTCTCGGGGTGCATAGGGAGAACGCAGCATACCCATCAAAATCCTTCTGGTTCATGAAGCCTGCGGGGAGATATCGGAGTCAGCCACCGAGTCAACTTTCAACGCCCCGCCATCTGCCAAGCGTTGTCGCAATACAACCAAGAAAAAACACCATTTGGCGATTGGGAACATACCCTCAAGAGGACTGAAGCCACCGTTCATGATCAGTTCAAGATCGCAAAGCTGGCGCTCGGAGAGAACGATGGCGGGCAAGCTCTCCGCCTCCGCTTCCAATTGGTCGTGGCGGGGAGCATCGCGAGCAAGAAGGTCCTTCAGGACACCACCGTGAGGAGTGTTGGCCATGTTGTATGTGTGTATGAATTGACCAATTTAATGTATAAAAAGAAGGTGGAAGAGAAAGAGAAAACACAAGAGGGGAAGAGGGTATGGAGAGATTAAAAAGAAAAAAGTTGGTGGGATGTGAGGGAAGTAGTCAGTAGAGGAGGGGGGGAAAAGGACGTGCGGAAATAGTGGGGGGGGGGAAATACAGAAGGAAAAAGAAATTGATTTGATTTAAAAGCAATTGGACCAAAAAATAAAAATAATAAAATAATAAAATAAAGAAACTTTCCATCCAAGGAACTTCTCAATTAGGTGATTGAATGGAAAGCTCCTAGGAGAAAGGCAAAAGGTTCTCGAACCCCGAGGCGAGTTGCCTTGTTCCAGCCAAAGAGGATAATAAGGATCGGAGTGAAGTCGTCAGGCTGTGGAGCTTCCAAACTCTTGGGCTTCCTTGGACGACGTATGCAAATTATGGAGTTTCTCAACATTAACACATCATCTATCACGGTGATTTCAATTATTTTTTCTCTTTTACTTGTTGAATATTCTTCTCTAAAGTAAATTAAAGCCTTTTGTTTAGAATATTCTTCAATCCGTTCCTGTTCCTTGGTTCGTTCATACCGTCTATCAATACTTACTCTATACTAGTCAAGAATCCTCCGACAACATACAACACCTCTTAAACCCATTCAGTTCCTTTCTTTTCTTTTCTTTTTTCACTGAATATTCTCCGAACAGTTTGATTTCGAGGTAGAAAATATCCCACCATTCATGACCATCCCCGAGCCCTTCAAGGACCACGTCGTCTCTCAACTGGAGATCAAACCGTCATCTCCTGGATCATCAAACCGAGACGAGTCATGATTTTCAGGGGTGATGAATGAATTATTCATGAATACTTTTCATTCGAGACAAATCCCCGGTGACTTGATAAAAGTACAATTACATGGGAGAGTGATTTTTCCTGTCTTTTTGTTGTTGTCTATCTTTTTGTTCTATAGTCCAAAGCATCTGCGAGATCGGATCGACAGGCACTTTCTCACCAATAAATGCCGGAAGGGTGAAACACGTCTGATATCGCCTTTCAAACGGCTTTTCGGTACCCGGCAGCCGTCATCACGTGGGGCACGTTCATCATCACGACATCCTCCACACGGCTTGCGTGATTGCTTCTCTTGGCAGGGCGGATCATGTGATCTGCACGGCCCTAAAGCTGCCACCGGATTCCGCTCCGACGCCGACAAGCTGACGTATGAGCCTTCTTCAAGATGTCAAAGCTTCCCGCCTGAAGAGTAGAACGTTTCACCATTCTCGCCGTCACATTGGCCAACGGTTATCATCCCCTTTTTATATCCGGAAACGGTGATACGGAATGGACACGTATACTACTACTTTTATATCGTTTGGAGTGCTCGGGTACTACGTAGTATACTAATCTAGATGACGATCGCCGTGTATCCCCCCGCATATATGTCACATTAATTAAGGAGAGTCGTCAGCAATGCCGTTTCATGCGCCGTAGGCGAGGACGGTCGTTATCAATGAAGTACCCCTGCCAAGAAGCCCATGGAGCCCTACCCGCAATGATGCTTTCCATTCGGAAGGTGGAACTGCTCGCACGCAGGATTCATGCGTTCGTGCTCACCTAGGTGTCACAGCTCGCGCGGACGTTGATAAAGGACTCGCGCTGTGAGACACGTCATCTCTGCTGATACACGGCAAGATATATGGAGGGCAATATACACAAGGCGGAATTGTCTCGGATAGGAGCTACCAGAGCTTCCTCCTATACTCCGCAATTCCTATTACGTACGGAGTAACTAAGTGGAGAACTATGACATATAGCTCTACCGTCCTAACAGAGTGTGTCTAAACGGGGGTCTCATACTCCATATTAGACATTCATATGCCGTTGCAAACCTTCTACGGCGAGTCGGCCTCAGGAGACCGTTGCTAGCTCAAACAACCCTATCGCCTCTAAACCATATACACCAACGCCTCCTCTGGACGCACATCCCCTTTCGTCAGCCGCTCCCATCCACCATACATTCCCTCGGTGCCTGCGACCCCTTTACCCCAGACCAGACGCATGTCAGGAACCGTAGCCGCGCGGTCGTCAAGCCATTGCTTCCACCGCTGATCCATTCTATCGAAAAATGCCTCGGGGCCGTCAAGCTCAATGGCCGTATCGCGGGCAGTAGAAGCATTGGATTGGATCACCCCGAGCGCTTGCATAGATGCATAGGCTTCGCGCAGCTCATCCTCGGTGTACACCTGCGTAGCTATCAGTCAACAGTCGCAACATGTCCCTTTCATGTAGACCATACCTTCTGCTGGCCTCCAACTTGGATGATAACAACCTTGCAGCTCTGAAGCGACTCGTGGCTCTGCACCAGTTCGCGAAGTCGCAGGAGTGCATTATCCCGAGCACCATAATCAATAATCACCAGCTTCGACGGCTCAAGACCAACCAACCAAGGCACCGCCCGATCTACATCCGAATACGCCAGAGCTTTCACCGGTCCAGCGCCCGACTGACGCTTCGCAATCTGCTGCTCAGCCGCCCGCTCCAGAGCCTCAGGCGAAGAAGTAATCTGCAAGACACCCAACGGCCCCGACCCAGCCGGCCGACACAAACAGTTATACGTAAGGGAGCGCGCCGTCTTAGTCGACGCAGCCAAATTAACAACAACCGCAGACGATAAGTCCGCATCCTCAGTAGTCCAATCCAACCCGGCCGCAGCACCGTAGGGATGGACAGGCGTTTCTTTAGGCGCAAAGACATACTCGCTGAGCAGATACCCGGCGCCCCAGATGGCACGGATGGCGGCAGTCCAAGCCAGCGTGTCCCGATCATCTTCACTCACGACCTCGTATCGGTTGTAGTAAGTCATGAGACGTTTCCGGTGCTCGCTAACCTCAGTCCAATGCCCGTGCGGCTCGCCCGGGATCAACGTAAGGTCCGTCGGGAGTCCTGAGGTCGGCCAGAACCCCCAGAGTGTCGATCCCGGGGCGATATCAGTCGTGCTTTCGAGGACCGTGGCATACCCCCATGCCGGGACGATCCCCCACGCCGATTGGTCGTTGTATGGCGCCGGAGCTACACTGGGGACGGGGTATGTATCCCACCTTTTGTCGATCAAATCAATGAGTCTCACCCTTGGTAAGGCATAAAATCGTAACATACCAATGAAGTAACTCGCCAGCACGTGCATAAGAAAGATTATTGGAGCTTAGACTGAGTATAAGCGGTCGCACGCGAACCGATGAAGGCGACAGTTGCCTTGTAGCGGAAGAGGCATTCTCAATAGTGACAACAGCATGTTGGCTATTGTCTTTCTTGGAAACTACATGGATGGTCTCAGTTTGGGACATGTTGGTGAGAATATCTGCTCCTTGTCGAATTATGAATAGTCTAGCTGTGCAGGATATTTTTCTTCCCTTTTATACTCATTTCCATGCTTCCCTTCCCAGTGTTAGTTGAATACACCAGACTTATCCACTATCGTTTTCGCCCCAACTTCCTAGTAGCCACTTACATCCTGTTTATCTCGTATGTCAGATTATAGTCAATCCATGCGTGACTCACTATATGTAATCAACCAGGGTCATTAATCATTTAGAACCTATGAAACATGAAAAGAAGGCAACGTCCTACACGAAGCCCCCAATCAGAACTTTCGCTGTGCGAAGTTTAATAGCTTGAAACGGATGATGGCGGTGGATGCCTAGTGTTTGGGGGGGACATTGCCTGCAACATCATAGAACAGGTTCTAGATTTACAAAGGGGTTGAATGGCGTTGGGGGAAATAAATATTAAGAACATATCGTAGATAACGTAATGAGCATTCGAGTAATTTAGAGGTCAACAACCTACGACGTATTCAGCGGGCTTGAGCGGATGTACCGGACAGCAAGTGGGGTACATGGCATCCGTATGTTTGAAGAAAGGCAACTATACCTACACTAAAGACGATCATTCTAATGAAGGGAATTATCATTAGGTGTTAATAATTGATTGCGGGTCTATTTAAGGGTTTAAATTCTATAAATGATCCATTGATCCTAGACTATAAGAGTGGTTCGTGACTACCGGAACCAACTTTTTAGGGCTTGAGCCCCACATGACTTTAAAAAGCACCACAAACTACCAGAGAAAGTAAACGAGAATCAAGACAATATCAGGGTCTTGCCATTTCTATCATGCTAATCATTATCATAGTCGGCCACTTGGCCAGCTTTTGTAGAAAGAGGAAAGAAAAACAACAAAAAAGCCACCCGCTATGTACAAGCTCCTTTCGGGAGCGGGGCCAGCATAAGATATCTTTTGAAACCATTAAATCCACCCATGACATATAATCCTCCAAGTCATAACAACATATGTTCAAAGCCAGTGCCTGTGTAAGAATAGAGAAAATCAAGGCTGTGTCGCTAGATACTAAAACTCCCAATCCCAAACGCCATTATCAATGCAAGTCGGAAGTGACCGACGACCATGTTCACTGAGCAGTGGTCATCTGGTTCTGCAGCGCCTGAGACAGGGCCTCCTCCTGCCGCTTGCGCTCAAGCTCCATCAGGTATTGAGCATACTTGGAGCGAGGGTTGTGGATGCCACATTCGGTCTTGGCTTGGCCCTTCCAGCGACCAGACCGTTCATCCTCGTTTTCCTTGACGGGCTGGGTAGAGTGATAGTCACCAATGCTCTTGTAGCCGCGGTCGAGCAACTCATTATAAGGCACATTGTTGTCCTTGATGTACTGCTTGACTTGATCGAAGGTCCAGTTGGCCAGAGGGTTGATCTTGATAAGACCGGCCTCGTCAACCTCGATAATGTCAAGGTCACCACGCTTGCCACCCTGGCTACGGCGACGGCCGGTAAGGACAGCATGAACGTTCAGTTCACGGTAGGCACGCTGGGCGGGCTCTACCTTGGCGGCCCAGTCGTAGAGCTGGTCGTCCCGTTCCCATAGGCGGTCACCGTACTTCTTGGCAAACTCTTCCTCAGAGTTGAGGCCTTTGGGCTTGTAGACATGGATGTTGTTCAAGGGGTACTTTTGGCGAACCTTGTCAACCAGAGCATGGGTTTCCGAGAAGTGATGAAGGGTGTCCAGGAAGATGAGGTCGACCATCTGAGGACGAGGGACATCCAGCTTTGAAAGCATATCAAGAGTGACGAGTCCAGTAAGACCAAATGCGGTGGTCTGGAAAAGGTGAGGAAGTGATGTAACACACCATCTCAAGACATCTACAGTACGTTGTTAGTCATCTACCTAGTGGGCTGAGGACCACTCTATGCTGACCTTGAGGTTCGAGGAACTGCAGCTGTCTGTTGAGAAACCGCAGGTGTGGCTTCGTGAAGACAATCTCAGGGAGATAGTCATCACTTGAGCTACCACTGACATAACCAGAGTCCGTGGCGTTGTCCTTCGACTCAATGTCCTCGGCGTGGGAGGGGTAGGTGTCAGACATCTTTGCAGGCATCTTCACAACGTGACCTGTATAGAGTTGAATCTAATGAATGAGAGAAAGAGTATTGAAAGACAAAAAAAGAGTAGAGATTCTAGCAAGTCTATATGACTATGGATGAATGGAAGAGGATGACAAATGACCAGGTCCAATTTGCGTGAGATGATGTAGAATAGTAATCATCACAACACGGAGGGGAGAGCCCACAACCGGTCAGATATAAGAAAACAGGGGCGAGCACGACATCAGCGGCAATCGGAACTTGATCTTGCTGGTGAATTCCTCATACATGCCGATTGATTCTGCCGACCTCGATCACGACATTGGCTGTGACCGCCTGCAGTTTCGGGGGAGCATGATGAAAAATTCAATTCCCTCATGTCCTGGGGAAATCACGCAATACTTGCATCTTGGGTCTCTGTGGGTCCCCGGAATGCTCTGATCGCAGTGCAAGACAGCGCAAGGTTGCTGATAAATCCCCTAGTCCTGTTCTCTAGAACATAGTCGAATGTCCAGAGAAGAACAACATTCATCCGGGGTAGAGGCACTTTAATGTGGTGGAACCTCTCTGCGTCCACCTTTCCTGTACGCAGGGTCCTCTCCTTGCTGAACACTATGACTGGTCTGGTAGTAGTTTATTAGCATTAGAAATAAAGAATGAGAATCACCCTAGCTTGTCTCACCTGTCAGTATTAATCTACTTCGAAGTACGGTGCAGTGAAAGCACGATACCATGTACCCCACTCGATCCATATTGATGGTGTTGCACCGTGAACCCTTCATACCCCGTATGTTGCCACTGAATTGTTGATGTTAAGAAGTTTCCCTCGATTCTGCCAGGGCGGTGAAATATTCTTCTCTCCCATGTCCGTCATGTGACCCTCGCGCGGACTGGGTTAAGACACCCCGCCACGTGCCGCGGATCGGCTTGCAGCAAACGGGTCGATTCTACAATTCCACAGCGACTTCTTTGACAGCTTTCTCCTCCAGGGTACGGTCCCGACGGGCGAGCTTCCATTGATCATCGGTGAATTCCTACGAGGTATCTGTCATACCTTTCTCACCCTTCCTTGGTTTCCTCTCTCCAACAACTCCAAACCAATTACTACAAAGAAATGGCATTGAACAACCCCACCACACGTCCGCAACGGCCGACACTGCAGGAATCGCTCAGGAGCAATTCCTTCCTCCATGATCATCAACAATACAAGCCCTCGGTCCCCATTAGCAGCATTAGCAATGTCCTTGAATCCTCCCTTGAATCGGGAGTAGGATCCTTGTCCCTCAACCCGATAAGCCCAGATCCCGAAAAGGTGACAGAAAGTGGCATCACGCACAGCTTGTTCAACCACCACGCGAACCCTCTTCCCACCGGTACCCCGCAACTCGTCGCAACCATCTACTACAAATCATCGGATCCAATTCATCCGCATCTCCATCCTGATTCGTCGTCAAATGCTGGGACTGGCGTTAAACTTCCGTCCCCCACGGTTCCCGTGGGTTCGGCTCCGACAGTTGATATTGAGAAGATTCCTCGAGAGCCTCCTGCGCCAGAACCCGAACCACTAGACCACATTTACGGACCATTTGTGTCGCAGCTTTGTTTGACAAACTTCCTCCAAATCCTCGAATCCCTTCCGACCCCTTACCAGCGCATGAACACCTCCCACCGCTGCCTCGATCAGAATGAGCACCCGCGCGTAGTAGAAGTTACTTTCTCCCCACCCCCCAACCCGGAATACCTCACATTCACAGACCTGCGCAAACATGAGAGCATATGGCGATTTGAGCGCGAATGGAATGTAGAGGTTGTGCTCCAGAAGGAGAGCGTCTTCCGCCGTCACAAGCGGCTCGTAGTTTTTGACATGGACAGTACCCTGATCCAGAATGAAGTAATTGACGAGATTGCCAAATTCATTGGCGTAGAGAAGGAAGTTTCGGTCAGTCTCTATGGACTCTTTTTTAAAAGTTTCGTTTTTATATTTGTATACGCTCGTGAGAGCTAACCTTTGCTATAGGAGATCACAGAACGCGCTATGAACGGCGAGCTGGACTTCTCTGCGTCGCTCAGGGAGCGTGTTGGTCTTCTCAAAGGAGTGCCAGCGGATGTTTTTGAGAAGCTGAAGTCTGTCATTACTATCTCGCCTGGCGCTCGTGAATTGTGTAAGGCCCTGAAGGCTCTCGGATGTAAATTGGCAGTTCTGAGTGGTGGCTTCCAGCCTCTTGCTGAGTGGTTGGCCGGTGAGCTTGGCATCGATTACGCATTCGCTAATCACGTAAGTACATTCTATTCTTCCGGGCTTTTACCTCTTTGGGGCCCTATTGGACTATTCGATGGTCCCGTGTACTGATTACTACGTGTAGCTCGAGGTAGATCCAGCATCTCAAACCCTGACGGGAAAGCTCGTTCCCACCTACCCTATCATCGATGCCAGCCAAAAACGCAAGCTTTTGCAGTCCATTGCGGCCGAGAACAACATCCCCATCGCTCAGACTGCTGCTGTCGGTGATGGTGCCAATGACCTTCTCATGCTCCATACTGCTGGACTCGGAGTTGCCTGGCGCGCCAAGAGCAAAGTTCAGCTCGAAGCGCCCACTCGTCTGAACGGAGAGACCATGGTGGACATTCTTCACCTTCTTGGTCTCAGCAAGGAAGATGTCAAGGAACTGATTGCCGAAGTAGCATGAGCATCCCAGGAGCTGTAGGTGTGTCGCGAGTACGGCAGAAGGCACACCCTATCTCAAATGATAACTGGCCAAAAGATTGCGTGGGGACTTCGCCAGGTGCATATTTGCCATTTGGATCTTGTCAGCAGGGACCTACAGGAGCACCGATTGATCGGCGTGCTTCGCTCGATTATTTTCTTTCCTAAGCCGAGGGACTCAGCTTCGATACATACGTATAGGCTGTCTGTGTTTTCACTTTCTGACGGGAGTAGTCGAGAGGACGGTTGATCCTAGAAGATATTATTTAACGTAGGCGTAGTGGTGTGAGGGATTTGGGTGCATATAAGGAAGGGCCACGGACATTACTGAATGAATATGCAGATTATATTGTTGATTCCATCTGAATATAAGTGTTGAACCCAATGAACGTCCAGAGCACCCTCGGAGGATGCTTTCTATTTTACCTCCCAAACCCCAACTAACGAATATATGCGAACGACGGCCCATGCCCGTCAATATCAATACATTTCATAAGATTGATAAACAGCCAACCTAAACCTGCGCCGAGAGAAAAGTAGACAATAGGGAAAGAGATTTATAAGGATTTTCACCGGGTAGCCTCATCGACAGCAACCTTGCTATCCGTAACAGACTCGCCCGCAGTGCCAGCAGAACGTCGCTTCTTCAAAACATTCTCGATGAACGCCTCACCAGCCTTGTAACTACTGCGAACCAAAGGCCCAGAAGCACAGTAGAGGAAGCCCATATCCAGAGCGCGCTGGCGCCAGAGCTCAAACTGGTCAGGGGTAACATATTCATGCACAGGCATATGACGCTTCGTAGGACGCATGTACTGGCCGAACGTAACAACATCAACACCAACCGACCGCAATTGACGGAGAGCATCCCAGAGCTGCTCCTCAGTTTCACCGAACCCAAGCATAAGAGAGGTCTTAGTGATCAGATCGGGCTTGGCCTGCTTCGCCGCCTCCAGGACGCGGAGCGACTGTTGGAACGTCGCGCGACGGTCACGGACAAACGGGGTCAGAGCCTCGACCGTCTCGACGTTGTGCGCATACACGTCCAGTCCGGACCGAGCCACCAACTTCACCATCTCCAGGTCGCCACTATAATCACCCGTCAAGCACTCGACCAGCATGCTGGGCTTCTTCTGCTTAATCTTGATAACCGTTTCGGCGAAGTGGCGAGCGCCACCATCCGCCAGATCGTCTCGATCCACGCTCGTCAACACCACGTATCCCAGACTCCACCTCGAGATCGCCTCGGCGGTATTCTCCGGCTCATGCGGGTCGAGAGGCGGAGGCCTGCGGTTGGTTTTCACACTGCAGAACCGACATCCACGGGTACAGGTGTCACCCATGAGCATGATAGTAGCGGTAGCAGCGGACTTGTCGCTACCGCCCCAGCAATCGGAGATGTTGGGACACCGGGCCTCTTCGCAAACAGTGTGCAGGTTCAGACCTCGTAGATCTTTCTTTAACCGTTGGTAGTTCTTGGAGTCTGGGATCGGGGTCTTGAGCCAGGAAGGCAAACGGGTCATTTCCTTCTTGCGGCCGGCGGGGCCGACCATGGCGGTTTTGAGGGCATATGCTTCGGAAGGCTCCAGCGGAGCGTTCTCTTCGCCTCCGGAGACGAAATCTGCGAAGGAAGGGCCGGCATTCAGCTTATCAGTGAAGTTTGTCCGTTTACGGGCTGCTACCGGGGCACCGGTGGCGGACGGCGAAGGTTCTGTTGTGGCATATGTGCGGCGGGGGATTGGGGCAATGGATCCTGTTTGAGGAATGGTCCTCGCGGAGGAATAGAGAAATCGTAGCCGGTTCGTCGATGCAGCCATGGTGATGCTATTCAACTTGCAAAAGTTGCGAAAGTTGAATTCCGCGGGAAAGATGAGCGTAGCTCCGACATGATAACGAAGTCCGCTGCCATTACTCAGCGTGTCTTAACCTTATTTGGTTTAGGGTGCCATATGCCTAAGGCCTACTTATTTGCCCTAATTGACAGGAGATACTAGTCTATTAACAAAATACGAAATCTATGGTTCTTGAATGAGGTCTTCATGCCGATGCAATGGTATCATTGTTCAATGTACAGGCTAGGAAATATTCAATTAGTGATTAGAAATTAACCACTATGGCTAGTTAGATAGACAGAGGAAATAAAACTGGAGGGTGGTGGAACACTTGTTCGTAACATAGGCAAAATGAAATATGTAGTGAAGGACGAGGATGGGCAATGATACAATAGTAAAGACAAGGTTGAACGAATGAGTGGAAGCGACAGAGGTCTATGCAACTTGGAAGTGCAGCAGACAGAAAAGAAAGGCAGGGATATGAGCTGAGATAAGACAATTAGAGAGGGAATATACTTGAACCTGAGAATCGCGATTAAGAGAGAAGAAGGCAGCAGTGGGTCTCATAAGGTCAATACATCGAGTGGGCATACAGAAGTTGAAAGGAAATACAGTCTAGGCTTTGGTCTCCAGGACCTGAGTTAAAACGAGCACAGCGGACTTTAGGGTTGCGTCGTGCTTGCGACATATAGCAAACAGAAGGTCGTCAATTATTCGGTCTAAGTTTTTGTTGAGCTCTCCACTCCGCGACCCCAATACCCTATCTCTGACTCGCGATGGCGATGACGGGGCAAGCGGTGTACATAACATAGCGCTCGCTCTCTCGGGGACGGTGTCAAGACGAGACAGGGTGGGGCGATGACCATGGTTTGCGGTTTTTCGTTTAGATGATGCTAACGACAGCACGTAGTTCCGCGCTATTAGTGCTGCACATAGACCATCTAATAGATTTTCTGCGGCATCTGGAAAGATTTGGCGAAACCTCCGCAGGATGTCCTTTTCGTCACTATGACGAACGAGTATAATGACCGGGGATGTCAATCTAAGCATGGTGCGTGGGAATTCCTTGATCGAATGTTCCAGCTGATCCATTGCCCATTCATGATCCCACCATTTCTTCAACTCGCCATTCTCAGCCGTGTCAGATGAGGGCACAGGTCGCCGAGGCTTTGATGGCGAGTTAGCTTTGTACGCTGCATCTGGCCGTGGAGGTGATTTTGGCGATGCAACACTGCGCATTGGCTTATCGCGGATAGCGGTGTCACTGATGCTCCCTACTGAGCTTACATGGATGAAGCCATCCTCCTTGTCCGGCTTAGTGTCACCCGGGGAATCACAAGATGCATCAGTAGTAGAATATCCGCTGTCTGACATCTCCAATGGTGTGTCGGGGCTGAAGGCAGATATTTCTTGATGGCCTAGATCCGGTGTTGAAGGCACTGGTGGCTGAGGTGGGGTTGGAATGGAGCAGCTCATGGCGGGAGAAGATTGTCGCGAAATGTCAACCAGCTTTGGCTTGGTTTTGCTGGCCACCGCAAACATCTAGGATAGTGTAAGTAAATATTAGATCAACAGTCTTAGAGAATGCCTACCACTGGTTCGTCCGCAGGAGCCTTCATCTCGCGTTTCCGTTCAGGTGGCGGAGGGCTCTGTTGAACTATCTGTATTCTTCTTCTGTTGTTTTCCTTCGACTTTTCTCCGGTAGTCTCGAATTCCAGGGGAGCTCTTTGGAGCCAGTCCTCACAGTACGAAAGGTTACTTGGGACCCAGCTTCCTTCACTCGATACGGTTCCTGACCGACTCCGCTGCGTTTCTATGGAAGAACCGGAAAATGTTCTCTTCTCGAAAGCATCTACATCCGAAGAGAGAGCTGGCGAAGACATGCGCGGGGAAGCAGTAGATACTGGAGTCCATTTTCCGTCGTTGGTGCTATATTGCTTCATCAAGTTGGAATGTGCCATGTGTACATTTGTTGTGTCCCCTGCTCTTTTTGGAGTCGGGTCGTTTCTGTGGGTGCTGTAGACCTCACTCGAAATTGTCGTTGGCGTATATACGCTACTCTTAGGGGTCCCATGGTCAGTGTCTAGGTCTGAGTCCGGCTTGGGGGAGAAATATGCGGAAGACGGCGAGGGCTGTGACTCCCTCGAGTCTGATAGAGGAGGACTTGGAAGCAGTCCAAATGCTTCCATATTTGTCTTCGTAATGTGCTGGTATGAGCGACTAGTCCGCAGCGCTTGATTTCCGGATGGAGGTCGCGATAGCCTGGACTCTCTGGCCGCGGACTGGATGCTTTCCACCGATGGAGATGATGGTAAGCGCAGTTGAAAGGGTTGCTTCATCCTGCGCACAGACCGAAATGGCGAGGCGGGAGTGGCAGATAGCCGCTCTGTTGATCGTTTGGGCTGCGCCGTGTACTCAGTTTGCTCCGGGCGAGGAGATGTCGAAGGAATGAATGAGAGAGAACTCTGCGCTTGTTGCCTCCTCCAGGGTTGAAATGTTGGGGAATAGCGAGGGTAAGCTATATCGTTTCCTTGGGCTGTGGGATCTTCATCTGTTACGTAGTACGAGGTGGTGTTCCTGTTCGCGTAGGTGGGAATACTGTTTGTCGAAAAGGCATATTGGTGATGGGAGAATTTTGTGTTGATATCCATATTTGCGAGAGCGCAGTCCATAGTGGACATGCCGGGCGAGGAATGTAGAGTAAATAGAAACAGGGACAGATCTTCAAACGATGATTTGGATACCCAAAATAGAGCGAAGCAACAGCTGTATGATCTACAGAGGCGGCCAGCGAGACCTTATACGAGCAAGCGAAGCTGCACTGAATCATCCCTTGGCTACCTGGCGGTCACAAAATACTAGATGCCGGGCATGCGTCTTTGCCCCCTTCCAGAGGGTCACCAAACACCCTGGAACATGAGTGAACTGTAAAGGGTCGCGACGCCTACTGTCCTTGCATTCCAGAAGAGGTGAGATCGAACAGCCGCGATGATTATTGGCTCTAAGCCTCGATATGCGCCACCTGCAGGAGCGTCACAACGTGGAGGATCCGCTCTTCAGGGCCATTGCAGTTCGTCATTATGGAAGGAATGAGACAAGCCGCGGCAGGGAAGCAGTGAAAGTCCCTAAAACGACTTGAACAGGACGTCACGGGCCTATCTTAAGCAGGACTGTTGCACCGGGCAATCAAAATCGGAGCCCCTAGAATGACCCCCTTGCTTCTGTTGCTGTGGGTGCGGTGATTTGCTCCATTATTGGAGGTGGCCGCAATATCCAGCATGTGCAAAGCCTCCAATGGTTGGTCTGTAAATGCGGAGATTTCGAGTGTCAATATTAAGATGCCACAAATGCCATCTGGCGGCGCGCGATGCCTTCTTGAAATGTGAGCTTCGTACCACGATTAGCACCAATGCCCAGACTACTACATCTGCTGTGGATGAAGGCCATGTTTCATGTTGACGAAGGAGTAGACCGCGTATACCAGGGATCAAACCCAAGGAGGTCTCTTAGAAGGGAGACCAGGGATTCCTAAAGAATCAACTCAATGTGATTCCCTTAACAGTCCAAAAAGGACGCAGGGAAAAGTACTACGGAAGGAGAGGACAGAATGGAATAGTAGCTCGATAGTTCATCTCCCTTTTTGGGGCGATCAATCACCTCCGAGACAAACAGTGCAAACTTCCACCTTTATCGCTGCTTTTATCGCCGATCCAAAGAAGAAAAAAAAAATGTAGAGCGGGAAAAAGAGCAGGAACATTGCCCTTTACTCCACCCCTTTTGACTCGAATCGTCTTTCTTTGCCCTTCGACAGCTCTCCTCATGCTATCGGAGTGCTTTATCGCGGCTACCCTGACGTCAGGCAAAGCCCCGGCGTCAGCGAGTCTCCGCGATGTAGGGATCTGCGTTCATGAGTTTCAACCATCACCCAACCTACGCTCCACCTTCAAGAAGAGCTCGACTCCGGCCAATTGTCTGGCTGTGAGTCCGTCACATGTGTACGCAGCTCAGGCAGAGAAAGCCATTGTTCATGTGTACAGCAGAGAAAAGGGCAATCAAGAGGCGGTTATTCCCTTCCCGGAGCGCATTCGCAGCCTTGCGATTGCGGGGAGCAAGAATGGCGACGTCTTGGTCTTGGGTACCGAAGGGGGCCGTCTGATCCTATGGGAAGTGAGTTTAACTTAAATCTACTGCGTCGCTATGCGGGGAGGAAACGATTGGTCAAGCAAATCTAACCTGAGCTCTATTAATAGACTTGCACTGGACGTCAAGTCGCGACGACAGCATCCCATTTGAGCCCAGTGACCGCCCTGGTCGTTGACCCCAGTGACAACTTCATTCTATCCGGCTCGTCCGATGCCAGTATTCATGTCTGGTCTTTAGTCGACATCCTCTCTTTCGCAAAGCTCCCGTCTGGTCGGGATCGGCGCCCACCAAACTCCCCCATCCGTACATTCTCGAACCACCGCGCTGCTATCACATCACTCGCCGTGGGACATAGCTCCGGTAGATACAATATCGCCGTTTCGACAGCGCAGGATAACACAGCCATCGCTTGGGACTATCACACCGGACGCGTCCTACGGACGTTCCTCCTGCCTTCCAGCGCAGTCTCCCTGGTCCTTGATCCAGTTGACCGCGCATTCTACGTCGGCTATGAAGATGGTAGCATCCAATCAGTGGACTTATACAAAGCCCAATCCTTCCAACATCCTCTCCACGACTCATCGTTACAGTCTACCCCCGCCCAGCCCTCCGCGGAAGAGAAATGGTCCCCACCGTCCGTCGACTGCGGCGCCGCGCAGTCCCTCTCACTCTCTTACGATGGAATGACCCTGCTATCCGGCCACCAGAACGGAAAAGTCCTCTCATGGAATGTTGGAAGAAAGAAATACGCCACGACCATAGCCGACTACACACATCCCGTGACGAACCTTCATATGCTTCCATTGGCTGGTCTTCCCACTCCCGGCCATGATCTGAAAAGAGTAGCACACACAATCGTCAAGCCGCGATATGACAGTAGCCTGTCAGAATCATCTCAAGCTGCAGGCGCCGTACCTGCCGATTACACCTTCAGCACCCACCTCCTCAACTCAACATCATCCAAGCCCGCCACAGCAAAGAACATCGATGGCACCGAGCGAACAAACCAGTTCACAGAAGCTTTCACTCAAGCTGTCTTCCCCGATTCAATGATCGAAGAAGGTCTCGCCGAGCTAGCTGCCTTTAACCAACCGGGAGGCAGTACTGCCCAAGGCTCGCCCATGATGACACAAGCCACGAATTACGAGGACCTCGCAGCAAAGGATTCCCAGATAGCGTCCCTAGAAAACGAGCTTGTAACCCTCAAAAAGAAAACAACAGCTAACGAGGCCGCCCGTCAACTCACCACAGACGAGGTAACAAAGCTCCGCTCCGACCTCGCCAATCTAACCGACTACGTCAACGAACTTCACCAGAAACAAGACCAAGCACAGCGAGAAAAGGTCCTTCGGCAAGCCCGGAAAGAAGAACGCGAAACCCGCAAACGGGAAGCTTGGTTTGCGGCTGAGAAGAAGGGAAAGAAAGGCGATGCCGTCGTTCGAAGAATAGAAGCCGAGGAAGCTATGCAGACCAGTGACTCGGACGATCAGAGCGGCGATGAGTGATTATTCTTTCCTCTTTCCTAAACTCTGTCGCGTTGCATTTTCTCCTTCCTGTCATAATCCTTTCTATACACTGTGCACGGCACTGTCATGTCCAATTTATCTTGATTTACGAAGGCGCTATGGTTCAAAAGTTCAGGTTCAACTTGATAGATGGTGAGAGGCTCGTTAGGTTATACTTTGTATGTACGCATTGTATATATGAATGACTTATGCTACAATTGCCATACTGTGGCGCTTATCCTACCTTCTATTGTTTCGTCGAAAGGAGGTAACTGGTAAATGGACAATCCAACAACGGCATGCCTTTGAATGGAATGTGGTGCCTTTAATTTCCAGCATACGCTATACTAATTTCCCAGACTCCCATTCCAGATGCATGGCCAAAGATAGAAGAATAAAATGTGACACGACGGAATTCCAAAATAACGTCGCATCATCAGTCCACCAATGAAGTAAAAGGACAAAATACCAATACGTACTAGGAAAGTCAACTGATCTGCTGGAGCAGTGCGCATTCTTTGCGTGACAAGATTGACAGGGCGCGTTTTTGGGTGACAGGAGTGACAAGTCGCATTCTTGAGCGTTTGATCGTTGGTCAATGGCTTGATGGCATACTTGGTGGTGGCAAGAAAATGATGCCCGCTGCTGGCCAAAATAGTCTTGCACATCCGTTCCGGACGGTACATAGCAGAGCAAAGGAATGAATCAAGAAAGACAGGGCGAAGCATGAACCTCACCTAGAATGTGCCAATACAACACTACTTGTGGTTCGTCGAAGATCAGAAGCTCCTCGGTTTATACGATGGTCTCGGCCGATGGGTACCTTCCACTAAGCCCCGAAGACTCGTCAGGCCCAGCCAAACAGCCTCTTCGGTGCGGATGGTTCTGCTCCCTTGGCCAGGAAGAAGGTTGACCCAGTAATCGAAAAGCTTCCCGGCTTCGGTCGGGCTGATGTCCATGTCGCAGAGCCGAGGGTCGTTGTGGATTGCTGCTTCGATACCTGCTACACCACCGAACACAACAAGGAGATGTTTATAGTCCGGGGGGATTTTCCGCCGGTCATAATTATCATGCTCTTGTTGCTCTTCCTCTAGAACAGAATAGACCGGGGCACCTCGCTCGGACGTTCCAAAGGAGAGGTCGTAGCCCCCGTCGAATGGACATTCAGTGAACACTGACGACAAAGATCGGCAGCGACGCACATAGTAGCCCCAATAGTACCCTGCTTCAGAACGAGGGGCAGACGGATGTACGGGTTGCGCATAGTGCTCGGGACCATGCTCGGAGAACCGGACGGTTACGCGGGCATATTCAGGCAACTGGATGTCCGGGAGGACGACCTTCTTAGGAAGGCCGGTATCGACCACAGTAGCACTAAAATTAGTAGGGCTACTGGATGAGTAGCGGCGGTTAGAATGATAGTTGCTCATCTGTGGACTATGCTTCCTCTGCCCGCCACCATCGGAACTAGATACTGCAATTCCTTCACGGTATTCACACCATTCGTTGGCGCGAAGATGGTGCGGCATGTCGAGGCTAGGCAGTAAGCCAGCTCCACGAAGATTCGGATGCATCGGAAAGAGATGTTTACGAAGATATGGCGGGGTCTCGAGGTATGAAAGTATATGGGCCAGAAAGTGCGATGGGTCGGAGTATGCGGTACACCCTTTGGCGTATGAGTCGTTACCGTTGAGTTCGTTACTCGTTTTGTCTATAGGGGACTCGTAAAAATCGCGTTGGTCGTGGTACTCGTCGCGCGGACTATTCTCATCGTCATCAAACACCACTACCTCATCAACACAAAAGACGGCGAGAGCACGTGCGATGATACCGGCCAAAAGAGTCTTTTGCTCCACAGAATGAGCACTTCCAAGAGCCTCGTCAGTATCACTTTTCCACTGTCGGTCCTAGCGGCAGAGAAACGAAACTAGTCACGCGGCATGGTCTATACATACTTGGCCAAAATGCTGCCTGGAAGAGCGACAGTCAATGTATGCGATCGGCCGCCAGTTGGGGTAAAAACGGCGGTAGGCTTTGAGGTGAAGGCATTACTCGAAAAGACATTATGATCAGGCTGACCGTGATCGTGAGAGGTCTTACGTTTCTAAGACGACCAATTGGGTCAGTAACTGGCGGTAAAGGATGTGGAGTTGAAGTCAGAAGAGTATATATATACCTTGGGAACGTTCGGACGTCGCATCGTGGGCCGCGGGCGAGGGGACGAAGGGGGCTTTTGAGCAGACAATGAGGGGCGCTTGGGATAGTAATTGGTGTTTTGCATGGGATCGCAAATATTTCACACAAACACCCTTTGACTAATCGACAGGTCTATTAGTTATTATGGACACCAAGATGGTTTGACCGATGAGGATGGTTCCTGATGACGTCGGTCTCCACCGCCTTATGGAACCTTTAGCGCCTGTCGCACTTTAATTTGTCTACCCTTTCATCATCCAGAATGGAAGGTCTACAGGTTCAGGTACCACTACCAATCAGTTTCCGATTCGCTTGGGATCATCAGGAACATGCCAAATTTGGCGCTAGGCCACTATCACAATGCCTTCTAATATACGCCCTGCTGCGCTCCTTGCTCACCAGCTGCTTCTCCTCTCAATTCCTGCATGATCTTCACCCCGGAACTAGTGCCAATCCGCTCGGCTCCTGTTTTCAACATGCGAATACAATCCTCCGCTGAGCGCACTCCTCCACTAGCTTTAACCTTACATCCATTACCTACCGAGCCCGCAGTGGCTCGCATGAGGGCCACGTTGTCAATGTTGGCACCGGGCCCATTGAATCCCGTGCTAGTCTTGATAAAATCAGCCCCAGCCACATCTGCAATGACCGACCCCGCAATAATCTCCTCCCGCGTGAGCTGCGAAGTCTCCAAGATGACCTTCAGTTTGATCGGCGACGGGGCTGCCTTCCGCACACCCAGTATATCTGTGTAGACATCCGTATATTTTCCGTCCTTCAACAGAGGGTATTTGAGAACCATATCCAGCTCGGCGGCTCCCTGCTCAACCGCATCCCGGGCTTCCTGCTCTTTCTCGGAGGTCTCATACATGCCCTCATGGAATCCCACAACGCAAGCCACCTTCACATCAGAACTTCCCTTGAGTTCCCGTACCGCGCGACGGACATGGTTTAGGCGGACGCAGACCGTCGCAAACTGGTATTGAAGGGCTTCGGCGCACAGCTGGTCGATTTGCTGTTCCGTCGCAGTCAACGCCAACTGGGTGTGATCGATGGTACGATTAACTTCGGATGGCAATGGTGTCTTGTATTCAGGAAAAGTCTCCGGAAGCGAGTCTTTTGTAGTAGAAATCAGAGCAGCCCATTCTGCGTCGTCTTTTGGGATAGACATCTTGCTGTAAGGGTAACTATCATAGGTTAGGCAGATGCGCCCTGTCAAAAATTATCGCGAACTCAACCAACCTAAGACTTAGACTCTATTCCAAACGTTTAAGTGGTTTTAAGACACGTTTGATTAGGTCGTGAATTTCCGGGGACAGCGAATTTCTCTCTCGTAAAATGCGGAGAAATGCCATCACGTGATAATATATCAATCAACATCACATGGAGATGAGCTACCGCAGCGTATGCTCGCGCAAGTCATTAGAAAATGGTTGTCTCCAGATTCCAATCAGAAGCACTAGAAATGTAGAGCGCTCATCCTATCGATAATAAAGCAAAGGATATAGTAACCGGCATAGTAACGATCCAACCCAAAACCACGATTGCCCATCGCGCCATGCGCAACACTCCTTATGAACCCTCAAGAACATCAAAACCCCACTGTTTACACTCAGCGGCAACTCTTGCATTCTGGCCCTCGAACATCATCGACGCGCCCAATCCTCCTAGGTCCAAATCCACCGGGTCCGCCGCCGCCGCCGCCGCCGCCTCCGGAGCCGGATCCACCGCTGCCTCCCCAGCGAGCTCTTGTATTTGGGTGATTCTGAGAACGATTGACATTGAATTGCGAGTTCTGCGCCGCCGTGTACGGGTCAAGCTGTGAATCATGTCAGTATGATATAGGCAAGTATGACGGTGGCGGGACAGGGCGAAGTTACTGAACAGCGTGGAAAGATGCGGGTAGTGTGGCGACTAAAGGGAATAATTCATCACGTACCGAGAAAAGGCTCACGAAATAGAGGCCGAAGAAGATATAAATGTTCTCGATAAGGCGGTTGATGCGAACCCAGAGGGGCGGGCTGAGATAAGGTACAGTCTGTGAGTTGTTATCCAAAGCGCAGAATGGCTGTCTCCTTACCTTCCGAGAACCTGTCCATTGGACAAATAGGTTTGAGGTTTTGACGACATGATGTAGTAGCAACCAGACAGTGTTGGTTTTGTTAATGACGGTAAAGCGTGGTGGTAAGTGGCATTCATGAGATGGGGATTGGCGTGCTTTATCTTAGCGCCGGAACTCGTGATTCTGGTTCCACTTTTAAGTCAAAGGTTTTCATATCGGGTAATTTAACTAGTGACCGTCTGAGGTCCCGTCAAAGCCAGGCAGGGGTAACAGTCTTACCTAGACATATTAAAACTCGGTATCTCGCATTTAACATGTCTTACGAACATACTACTACGTCAACTGAGAAGTTAGCCGTGTACATAATGAAATCTTACGCTAACTACTCTTCTATCTACTCCACGATACCTAAAATACATATAGAAAATCGAACGACGATAATAATAGGCAACATCCTTCTTTAAAATCTAGTACATATGGGTATCTATCTCTATATACAACTCCAGAGCTCCAGGGCCTTCCCGCGACATCGTCAGCCATAAAACGTAATTAGAAACGTAGTCTTGATTAATCATGTTTCTGGTCGTTCTCCGGGACTATCTCATTCTGCAGGTCGTCCAAACCACGGAAACCTTCTTCAACAGTCCACTTCTCGTCCTTACGAGGATGTAAGATGTGGCAGCTAGCCCCAACGACTAACAATCCCGGTGGCCGTGAGCCCTCAGCTTCAAATGCAAGGCACACATTTTCTAGAGTAGAACGGATCACTCGCTGATCAGTGCAGGAAGCCCGCTCAATAATCGCACACGGAGTATCCTTGGGCCAGGGAGTTCGTAGGCGCGAACCTTCCTGGGGTAGCGTAGTCAACGACTCCACTAGCGCCGATAGTCGGTGCAATGCCATCAAAAAGACCACTGTTTGAGTGGGAACGTAGGTAGGAGGCTCGGGAGCTGCACCCTTTCTTCCTGTGCCAGTGCAGATCAGGACCTGGTCGGACACACCCCGATGAGTTGCTGGTATATCTGCGAACAATGAAGCGCTCAGAGCGCTAGTAATCCCGGGCAAGACAATTGGAGTATACCCTTCACCACGGAAGAATTCAAACTCTTCACCTCCTCTTCCGTACAAATACGGGTCTCCCTGCTTTAACCGAAGAACATACCGTCCCCGACGCAGTGAGTCCAGTCCCATTTGCAGGAATTCCTCTTGCGCTTTATCCGCATTCCCAGGGAACTTCCGTGCAATATGAACTTCTGTTCTCCGCGGAATTAATTTTAAAACAGGCTCTGGAACCAGTTTATCCGCGAGAATGATGTCTGCATTCTGAATCGCATTGTAGGTTGCTCGCGTGAGCATGTCTGGATGTCCAGGGCCCGAACCTGCCAAAACAATTTTCCCTTTCTTTTGTAGGTGACCCACCCCATTGGTGCTATCCAGGTCATTTTTACCAGAGTATGCTTGAAGAATGGTATCAATATCAGCATCACTGATAGCTGCGAGTTTTTGAAGAGGCCAGTATTCGCATATTTGGGAGAGCCAGCGGATCCGCCGTGTCTTTGCGGCAGAGATGTCATCCTCGGTTACTAACTTGTTGAACGTGTGGCTTTGACCGGTAGAGTCATCCTCGTCTCCTTCGAGGGGTGCAGTACACAGACCTGCTGCATAGTCCTCCGCCCAGAGGCGCCTTCTTACCGCCCCCAATCTGTCTATTGCAGTACCAAGATTGGAGGGAAGAGAAGAAGAAATTTCTCTCCTTAAACGAGATGCAAGCTTGCAACCACGCCCCGATGTCGTTATCCCAATATGGAGAGGGCCATCTGAGTACGTAGAAAGTAAGCTAAAAGTACACAGCTCTGGGGCATCAGAGACATTGACAGGGATTCTAAGACGCCGACAAAGCTTCGAGATGTGTGCACCTATCAGGTAATTAGTTCATATTCCTCGTAACTTTTGAGATCAGCACATACTCAACGGGTGGTTCCCACCAAGGGTGATAAAAACCGTGTCAACAACATGGTCGACCTCTTCCCTTCCAAGAGACTTCAGGTCGTTATCTTGGAATTCTCTGCGTACCCATTGTACAGAGCCATTCTCTATACGCTCAGACAAGCTGAAATGCAAGTCTCCAGCGTCTGGCGCAATGATGACTGGCTTTGCGCCAGCTTCTAGAGATTTCGCACAACGAGCTGCAGCAAGAGGGTTTCCACCGATAATCAAATGGACTTGAGATTCAGCATAGACGGCCGTCAGCAATGGTGCTGGAGATCCGTTATCACACGATGCGTCTTTCATTGTGCCAAGTTGCCACCGCAGGTAAACCCTGCTGTTCCTAATGGCCTTTCTTAATGTACTAACAAGATAATTGTGAAGATGTGGGAGGCCAAAATCAGCGAGAACCGAGTGATTTTTATTCCTTTACCCCACAATCACCGAAATGGCAGAGGGGCTCTCAGTCAATATGATTGCTTGCGGGCACAAATGTCCGCGGAAATAGGCTCAACGCAACCGAATGAGAGGCGAATTGGAGATAAGGATTGAGTTTCTCCTGACAATCACAGTTGCGCAGTCCGATAAGCCTATCTAGGCGATTAATAAAGCAAATCCCATGTACCACAGTAGTTATCAGTCATCTGAAATTGTGACTCTTTCTTTTATATACATTTCTCTGTAGTTCCCAATGCGGTTAAAGCGATATTGCGTGATCGTGCATTTCGTTGCTTATCTAAGCCCCGCACTGGTCATCGCGAATCAGCCTGAAGCTCATTAGCTGTCATCGCGATGAGGGTGTTTGCACAGGTTGACTGCCTCCTTTGGCTATGTTTCTCACTGATCAGCTAGTTATGGTCGCTGCAAGACAGCCAAAGGTGCAGCATGTTAGAACACTGGAAGGATCCAATAGGGAACTCCTAGGACTTCAGTTCAAGACAAGACTGGGAGTGACATAGAATACCCATGATGCTCATCCGGGGAGGAAGATGCTATAGAAAAGTAAACAAGGAAGACCAGGACTTGAACCTCCTTAGTACTTCTCATGGTGACCTTGACCAGACTGATGCCTTAGTCACCAAGTCTAGAGTGTATGTCACGTGATGTAGAGCTTCGGGCAGCTTGACTGGCAAGACGTCAAGCTCCATGTTCGTTCCCATCCTCAGCCCGTCATTCCGCCATCAGTTATCTCTTCTCACGAACTACCTCTCATCCCTCGGTTTCGGATCATTTAATTCATTTCACTTGATACCCTATATCATAAACTCCGAAACCGTCAAACTCAGTCACAACATCCGTCATCATGGCTGACGGACTATTGAAGGCGGAGAAGGACTTCTCCAAGGATGCTGACAAGCTGATCCCCGAGGCCGAGCAGATCGCCAAGGTTGGATTCGCTTTGTATAGCTGCACTTGAGTGTGATGCTGACATGACTGGTAGACCGATGCTCAACGTGCGATTGATAGTCTGCTCGGATTGGAGAAGCAAGCGAGACAGGTATGACATATGACCGCCCCTGTGTGATGCACTGCGCGATACTGACGGAGTTTTTATACAGGCCTCTGATCTCCCAACTACATCCCGTCTTCTCGTCACGATTGTAACGCTCAGCAAGAACTCCGGAGACTGGAACCTTCTCAACGACCAAGTCCTTCTTCTCTCCAAGAAGCATGGCCAGCTTAAGCAAGCCATTACAAAGATGGTGCAGGTGGTTATGGGATTTTTGGATGAGACACCCAACACGGATGTGAAGTTGTCTGTCATCCAGACCCTCCGGACTGTGACTGAGGGAAAGGTGGGTTCCTCGAGAGTCTCTTTCTGTCCAGTGTATCGCTAATACACCGTACAGATCTTTGTCGAAGTCGAAAGAGCCCGCGTCACCCGCATCCTGTCGAACATCAAGAAATCCCAAGGCGATCTCAATGCCGCCGCTGACATCCTCTGCGAACTGCAAGTTGAGACATTCGGATCCATGACTAGAAGAGAGAAGACCGAATTTATCCTGGAACAAGTGGCACTTTGCATAGAGCGTGGCGACTGGACACAAGCAACAATTTTGAGCCGCAAGATCAATAAGCGTTATTTCAACCGCAAGCCGAAGAAGAGCCCCGAGGAGATCGCGAAGCTCAAGAAGGAAGCCGAAGAGAGGGAGAAGACCCGTGGTCCGGATGAGCCCCCGATGGAAGTTGACGACGACGTAACGGATCTGAAGCTCCGCTACTATGAACAACAGATCATCCTTTCGAACCATGATTACAAGTATCTGGATGTGTGTAAACATTATCGGGAAGTGCTGGATACAGAGTCGGTAGAGAACAACCCAGAACAACTGCGAGCAGTAAGTATTCTTGTATGACTTGATCTTGTCGGTTGTAAGCTAATGACCACATAGGTTCTTGCCCGGATTATCTACTACATCATCCTGTCTCCGTATGACAACGAACAGTCCGATCTGTTGCACCGTATCCAATCGGACTCTCGAATCTCCATGGTCCCCGTGGAAAACCGGCTTCTGAAGTTTTTCACCATCCACGAACTGATGCGCTGGCCGGCCATTGGACAGCAATTCGGCCCCCATTTGTGCAATACCGACGTCTTCAGCCCCAAGCCCAGCCAGTCTGCAGACGACCAACCATTCAAGCGGTGGCAGGATCTTCGCAAGCGAGTTATCGAACACAATGTCCGTGTCGTGGCCAAATATTACACGCGGATCCAGATGGGCCGGTTGACTCAGCTTTTGGATTTGACTGAAGAGGAGACGGAGAAGTATATCAGTGAATTGGTCACATCGAAGACAATCTATGCGAAGATCGACCGTCCCGCGCGGCTGATCAACTTCGCCAAGCCGCGCGATGCTGATGATGTGTTGAACGAATGGAGTAGCGACATGAAGAGCCTGCTGGGGCTCTTAGAGCGCATCGATCACTTGATCACAAAGGAAGAGATGATGGCCCGTATCCTCCCCACCCGAGAGAAGGGTAAGGCTCGTTAAATGGGTTAGTTTAGAAAGTGGTCAGCGATTATGAATCGGCGCTGGTTTCACGGCGTGTAAAATTACGAGACAGTATCTAGAAATGGATTAATGCTTTTGCATGCTATATACAGGATGCTGCGCCGGCTATTGCCATTTCCCCAAGCTAGTCGTATATCATCAGATAGTCTCCATGATGTCTATAGAGAAAGACAAAGTAAAAATATTCTAAATCTAGATATATAATCTAAAAGGGCAAGTCCATATCATTCACATCCTCCTCCTCAGCATCCTTCTTGTTACCACCCTCCAACTGCTCCCTAATAAACCGCACCGCAGCATCCAGATACGGCCTCTGACTAGGCAAGAAATGTCCACCAGGATGCCAAACAACCTTACCCTCCTTCTCCGGATCCCCCGCACAAGCCTCAACCAACGCTCTACTCCTCGACTCCTCAACCACAGCATCCAACGACCCCAAAACATGCAAAATTGGCGTCTGCAACGCCGGACTCTCATAGAACCCCCGATACCGCGCCCCGGGCGACCGAAACCCACTATAACAAAGCGCAAACTTAAAAGGTGGATGATTCAACCCCTCAAACGCCTTCGGAAACGGCACCCCCGACACAACAGCATCCGCCTCACCCTTCCCCTCCGACGCAACATTCGCATCCAAAAACCTTGCAAACGCCTCCTTCCGGCCCGGCTCGAGCAACGAAACCACCATAGCGGCCATGGCCGCGCCCTGCGAGAACCCGATCACGCCGTCAAAGGGCCCTTCCTCGGACATTACTTTTGCGACGGCGGCCAGTCCGTCCTCGAGACCGAGGTATTCGGGCGGCGAGGCGGTGTTGGAGCGCCGGAACCAGCCGTAGGCTTCGAGGGGCTCGGCGGGGGTTTCTTGGGAGGGTTCGTAGCCCGGAATGTCCGCGGGATTGAGGCGTAGGGGGCCTGTGGGGTAGGTTGCTGTTACGTCGTGGAGAGGGAAGGCTTTGGTGAGGTGTTTGATTAGGGCGCGGCTTTTGGCGTGGAAGAGGGGGCCGGATTGGGTGTAGCCGTGTAGCATGAGGAGTTTGAGGGGTTGTTTGGACATTTTGACTTCTTTTCTTTGTGTTTTTTTTAGTATAAGTTGAAAGGGGGGTTCGGTTCGGAGGGGTTGATGAGGAATAGTTGGGATAATGATTGATTGATATTGATGTGATCGGAGACTAAGTATGGTTTAGTTGAATTGCATTGTAGAGCCGATAAGATAAGAAAGGCGGGAAATGGTAGCATTATTTGCTTTTTCCCCTCGATGGTATAGAAACAGACCGGCCTCACCAGTTTGACACTGCAGTACAGGATGTGGAACTTAATTAGAGTCTCATCCTAGCTATAGTAACCTTCTATAGCTGCCTGAGTAATGCATCTAAGTTTAGTATCTTCGATACCCTGTCTTAAAGGCACGTACATGCATGTAAGTGATCGTAGGTATAACTACACCTACGTCAGAGTCATGCACTACGGGAGTATATAGCATAGGACCTATAATAACTTGAAGTGAACACGTCCACCATACGATGTATACTATTCATTCTCTTGGAGTTTTTATTTGCGAGATGAGTCAAGGATGATCCATTACACTGCAAATTTAGGCCCCTGGAGAGGTTGGCTTACCATATTAGAGGCTTAACATTGCGAAACCATGAAACTAAACGTACGGGCTCAGAGTGTGTGCTTTTCCTTGGCAAGTTTCAGGCATTAATATAGGCTGATATGCGAAAGTGTATACTCGGAGAGGCACACCGTCAATAACTAGTAACTTGTGGTGTCTGAACTACACGGACTGATTGCTCTCAGTACCAGGGCTTGTATACATATTTTGTCCACCCGCATTTTTAGCATAAATCTTGAAATCCACAAACCAACACTCTATACCCCATATTTTTCTTAATTTTTAGTCCACCCTGCACTAGTTCGATTTCTCTGTCCCTGTAAGGACCAATTCAGGTACAAATCAGGCGATAAGATAAGGCCACCCAAGGTGGAGAAAAGAAGTTTGAACCCCTCATTAAGTTTCATGAACATCAACAAAAGACATCCATTTATACAAAATCTTAACATCGTCAGTATCCGTTCTTGTCAGATCAGTAAAACCCAAAAATCACCAAAATGACCGACGCAAGCACAATCCAGACCCTCGACACCCGCATGGGCGAGTTCCTGGCGTACGTCACATAACATAACTCATTTCTTTTCCTTTACATCTCATCGCAACCATATTTGTCAACCCAAAGAGATAAGCCAAAACCATGACCAGAAGAAGTACACACAACCAACAACAGCTAACCAAGAACATCTCAAACAGAGCCATCGAATCCCACCCGATGATGACAGGCAGCCCACCCCACCCAACAGGCTTCTATATCCATGACTTCATCCGTAACACTCACACCAAGCTAAGGAGTATTGACGCCCAGAAACTCCAAGCGGCAGACTCTGCCACCGTCAAAGAGTTCCAGGATATCCGGGCCCGCAACGTGCTCGCTGAGCAACTGATCGAGGGCAGCGGGCCGATGGCACAGATGATGCTCATGATGGGGGGAGGTCCGCTTGACTTTGGTGATGCGATTAAGCAGAAGGCTCGGGCGGTTAATTCTATTTAAAGCTTGTATATGTATTGGTTCTGGGATCATGGTGTGTGTGTATGAGATAGGAATAGGTTTGGTATAGAAAACTAGGGGTTTGGCTTGCCTATGGATGTGACTGTGTAACCATGATTGACTCCGTTTCAGGGTTAATAGTGTGTGTGTATGCAAAGAAGGGCTTAGGGGTTTTGAATATGCCTTTTGGCTACGTAAGAGACGGTTTGTCTCTTTTTTTACTTTTCGCTCCCTCCAGGATACAATGATATTAACAAGTATGACACTCTGTATACAATCACTATAGGTCTCATAGTGTCAAGAATAATATGATATACAGGCATACAAAGTTAACTTGATGAGGGAAACTTCATTTTTTCAAGTAGACCATACAAAAGCTAAGAGACAAAGTAAAAAGGAAAATGAACACCGACAGCGATGGTGATGACAACACTAACCTCATTGCTCAAAGCTACCTCTACTAACCAAAATAGTCCTCCTCAGTCTACCCCCGTGACCGAGAAGTTGGCCTTAAATTAAGGCTTCTCCAGACGCCCAATTAACGTTCAGGACTTGCACCACATGGGCGAGAACCTGTTGATTTTGCTTGCTACGTCTGGATTAGTTCAGTATTAGTGTGAACGGGACGGTAGGAAATAATAACCTAGTCGAAGCTCTCTTACTGGATACCAGGCGAATGTCGAAAGGAATTTAGAATTGAACTACCAGTGCAGGCATATTGCATATTCAAGGTTCTTCAACCGAAGGAAACTGAACCCCGGAATTGAAGATAGAGGGGGAGAAGGAAGTCCGTATCTAATTACAAGGACTTTGTTTTTTAGACTCCACTGTGGAGCAGCCGCCTATCTATGCTACGGCGTATAAAGAGGCCTAGGACGAATGTGGCCTAAATCGTACTCCACCATCTAAAGGAATATACACCATGTCGGCAGTGGCTGGTTCGACTACTCTACAGTGGGACTTGGAATCTACGGGGATCTCTACGGGGGTACTACAAGGGCAATCCACGGAATAATCTGGAACATGAATACAATTGCATAGCATCGAGGGATGTACACGGCTTGAACGTCCTGGTCAGATAGGCTAGCCTACAACAGGACCGTATTTCTACATCCTGCCAAAACCAAGCGCCATCTGCCTGACTGGATCCAAGTTTCACCCGTAGTCACATCCGCCGTCCTAGCAATGCCAGTAACCAGCTATTCATCTTCGTCATAGGGGAGAATCCATACTCAATCCCCTTGACATCCGAATACGTGAATCAACCGGCAACGCTCATGCAGATATGCCCCATGGTAGGATCCACCCGTCATATCCTTCCATGACGGGAGAGGTGTCGGGAGAAGATGATGTCGTACGGATCCCACAGCATAAACAAGAATAAAAGCAAACAACGTTTCGATAGTAGTCAAAAAAGAGGCAAAGGTTGATATAGTATGGACCGATCATTGCCAGATATCCGGAACTCCCTCCATGTACGCTTTTTGGTGGAAACTTGGTATAGAAATGGCTGCGCCTGCTTGGGTACTTCTCATTTCCCTTCGAACCTTTGTATTTTTTGAGGGGTTTTCTCGCAAGGGGGCGAGGACTCCATCTTCTATCTGAGTGTTGCTCAAAAAAAAGATTAGATTAATCCATCGAAAAACGCCACATGTCTTTCATCATCGCTCCAGCCTGGTTGCGTCGTGACATCTACTTTCTGCGGAAAGAGCAGCCCTCAGTGAGACGGGCCTTGCCACCGGTGGGCTGGCAGAGGACGGTCGAGCAGCCGGCGCAGACGACGACGGTCTGGGCGTGGGAGAAAACGGTGGTGATGGTGAAGCAGCCGGGGCACTTGACGTCCATGAAGAAGGAGCGGGGAGCAGGCACAAGTTGCTATAATGTCGGGGGGGTACCAGTCAGCTATCCAACCCACCAACTCTGCATGTTCCCAGAATTGGTTGTCTTATCATACCTTGAGCTTGTGCTTGCGGGCCTCGGCCTGAGGCGTAGGGTTGAGAAGGTCGACCGCGAGAACCTGTCGGGGGAGAAAAATTCTTGTTAGCAGCGTGGACTTGGATGATTTCGATAGGAGCGGATTTCGGGAGGCGACGGCGATGGCGAGCACGAGAGGAAGAGTCGCACTCTTGATCTTTGCTTATGTCGAAGGATATCCGCGAGGTAATGGGTGGACAAAACGAGCAGAACCTACCATCTTGACGAGACTAAAAGTCGATCAGCGATAAAAGTTGAATGGTGCGCTGATGGAGATGGCCTGCTTGAAGGGTGAGGAACGAAGAAGGTGGTCTCGTGGAGAGGGCAAACTCTGAAGGGAATTCACTGCTCCCGTTCAACCCACTGGCCCTTTCTGGGAAAATAGGGCTCAAGCCCTCGCTAACACTACTCCTTTCAGGAATCTTGGCGTGTCCGGCAGCTTTACCCCGTACCGTTTCGAATCTCCCCCAATCAGCAGCCGCATTTCTGCTTACCTCACGAGGTCCCAAAGGTCCTTTCCGGAATGGACTCTTCCAGAGCAATCACATTATCGCCATCGTCATTCCTCTCCCTTCTATCTCCACGTACTGTACTGTACGGTCCCTCTCGTCCCATGGATCCTTGACCCGATCTGGCAACCAGACATTCGACATTTTTCCCCAATATAACGTTACAACATTAAGGTAGTATTTTCTATCAACTAAACTAATCAAACATTTAGACATCACATGTGACACAAAGGTTTCCAGCCCATCTGCATCTCAGGATGAATGGCCCGGCATTTTTGGTCTTTTTTATACAGCTTGACGCCAATTCGCAGAAGGCCAACCCAATGCTCCAATGCCTTGACCCGAAACATGAATCTAGCGAACTAAAATCAGAACGAAGAAACTCTCCCACCTGTTTATGACATACCCACCCACCATGGAAGTTCTTCGCATAGTTGACATGCAATTGAAATCTTGACACTATCTCTCAGCTCATCTTCTTCTCAACTGCATCAACTTGACCATTCGCGGTTTGCTTCTCAACATAGGGGTGCTTGATAGTGAGGCACCAGATGTCTATGTAGTCACATATCGTGGTGATAATGTCAAACTGTTGTCTGATGAGTATCGAGCAAAGGAACATGTGGGGACATGAGGAACTTACGATAAAGCTTCCATAAACACCAATCGCCAGACCGAGGCATGCGTACATGAATGCAATCTGACCGTCACCGCCGCCAAGTGCGCTGGGCCACAGACCGAACACAGGCCCAGCGCTGTCAAGCACAGCAAGTGCAAGAGGGCAAAGAAGCACGTTGAAGTATGGGAAACTGGCCTTGACCAGGTGTGCAGTGATCATCCTTCCCACCGCGTATGCGTTGACCAGACCCACGTAAAGGGCAAATGGGACCATGTGGTTCTCCAAGATAGTCGGTTGCAGATAGAGATAAGCCGGCACGAACGCCCACACCGCAACAAGAGGAAGGAGACCAAAGAGCGGCGCAATGGGGTCTTGCCCACGCTCTCTCCGAATTTGCATGACATGCACAATACTCGATCCAGTGGCGAAGAAGAGCACAATCGCGCCGTAGACCAGATACCACTGCGTAAAAGGCATGTCATACAGCTGCTCCGGGATGGTATCCAACTTGGGAACACCGACGGTCTCCAGCATTGACTGATGCCAGAAGCTACCGCCTCCCATGTAAGCCGTGAGGCCGAAGACAAGGCAAAGCGTCAGAACACCTTCCACGGGACCAGAGATAATGCCGAGAGTAAGCACTTGGGTGTAGTACTCATCCCAGGTCTGAACATAGAATGTCATGGTTGCTGTTTCACGTTAGTTCCCTTGAAATTGTCTCCCGGCAAGGAATTCAACGTACATCCCCAAAGAGTCACAACAGTAGCCCATGACTGGCCAAAATTCATGGCCGCACAGAAGATCAACACTCCCAAAGCAGTGTTACACGCATCGACGCCTATATGTTGAAAGATGAATTAGCGCTGGTTTGCCATACAAAGGTAGGTTTGCCTCACTGTGGTCGAACAGCTCGCCTAGAGGACCACTTTGCTTAGTTCTCCGCCTGTTATGACAGGATTAGCGTCGTATAACTATCAACAAATGAGTAGAGGCCCGTACGCTTGAATACCGTCTACTCCATCAAAGGTCTGGTACAAGAACAATCCCACGGCGCAGCTGGCATAAACCCAAGACGGACAGTCTTGGTCTAGAGTAGGGTTGTACCATAGTATCGTGAGGAAGTTAATTACCACAAAGAAGAAGCCAGTTAAGGTGATCTACCAGTCTTCAGTTATTCCCTGTTCTTGCCATGAGCCGGAGAATTAAAGACTTACGGCGTTAGGACTAAGGCAAGCAGGCTGTTAGCCAGGCTGGATACCGGTTGGAATGAAGAAGCGTCACTACTCACGCCATGCTCATGGGGAAACACTTGATCACGACATTGTTATAGAATGGTTTCAGGACATATCGGCTTATTAGCGAATGGTCGACTCCCGCATAGCGGTATTCCCGCAATTTGGGCAGTTGATGCTGCCGGATGTACACCATGTTGCGTTGGTCTTGTTTCCAGGGAGAGACTCTTCTTGTCCGTCCGGCTACGAAGAGTACGGTGGGAAGAAAGACTTTGATTTTTTCGCTGGGGGCCTTGGGGCTTTACAAAGATAGCGGTGAAATTAAGGACAGTAAGGCAATGTGTCACTCCGAAAGGGGGTAGGACAGGACTAGAGACAAGGGAAGGTCTGGGACTAGTTGTTGGGCTGTCGAAAAGACTTAAAAGGCAGAGAAGGAAGCCAAAGAGAAAAGGAAGAAGCGAAATACGAGCGAGACGAAAGAAAAACAGGATACGCGCAGCTCTTGTTGATTGATGTTCCCTTTTAGTACTAAATTTTTAGTAGGTATTAATTACTTTTTTTTTCTGCCGGTCAAAAATCGCTATTTAGCAGAAATGCCGCGCGGGGAGTCGCAAAACAACCCGAGCGTCGAAACTACGAGAGTCGTCAGAATTGAAGTTGGTGGAGAAATTCTGCTGGCTTCGGCAACCCACGTGTGTCCTTTCATTCGCTGGGTGTATTTTTGTTGGGAGGACCGGGTCATCTCCCAAGACCGCTGTGCATCCCACAGGACATGGTCACTTTCGTGATCGTCATTCATCATTTGCAGAAAAAAGAGGGGTAGGGAAAGCATGTTAGTAGCAACCCGAGGCAGCATATGAAGTCCATCGGGCAAGAAGTTATGTGACACATGGAAACTTGGGGCAAAGACTGGGGGAACAAATGTTCTCAAATAAATTTCTAGATACAAAGAGAAATGATATGACGATAATGCTAGTGCGGGTTGGATACACTAAGAGCCCTATGGCTGCTTTAGTTGAAATTCGATAGTGGATAGTGGAGCGACCAAGCTTTCCGTACTCCGTAAATAATGCCCGAAACTTGGAGCAACCGTTACATTCTTCCCCCAGAGATCGGCGGACTCTGTTCTCCAAACCATGCAGTGTATTTGCGCCCCATTGATCTCGGTCCATCCACAACCTTGATGCTTGGTTTCCTTCGGCAGAGTATTTGGCGTGCACTGGGCGTTCCCCGAGGACCTTACCTGTCATCGCAAATCGACTGGACTATGGGGTGCAATGCACTTAGCCAACAGGGCTCCATGGCATAGGAATCAGAATCCGGCTCTGCATGCTTTGGATGAGAGGGACAGTCTTGTGCACCGTCTCTGCCCATCCTTCGATACCCCATGACTGCTCCCGGCAAATCTTGCGTTCTTCGAGGTTCGCAAATTGCCAGAGGTGGTGCACAGTGTTCAAGTCACCAATTTGAACGAACCAGGCACCGACTCCCTCCATGACTTCGCGCCGAGCCCTGAGGCCCGTTCGCCAGTGCGATTCCCACTCCAAGAGGTTACCGGGGTGAAGCGTGTAGGATCGGAGTTCGAAAAGGCCGCCCAGTCGTCGGGGTGGGGTCGTTGGCCAGAACGAGAATTCCTGCATCAGTGATGTCTTCTTGCTCTTGATCAAGCTCTTCAGCTTGCGGTCAAATTCAGGAAACTCCGGATGGCGGGAGATGTTGTGGAGGGACGCATGATAGCCCTCATACCGTTGGTACTCCCAGATATGGACTGCAGAACTAGTATTAGCATTCCGAATTCACAGACAAGGCATGTGAGGGGTCAGGAAAGGGTCGAGCTTGATTGGAGATACCGAAAGTGTCATTATCCCCCACTTGCGTCCGCCAGCTTCCCACCAGATTCACCTTGTTTTCCTCAGTGCCGGCCATGCGGGGATACCACTGCCCTACCAGATCAACATATTCGTCTACTCTATCGGGCTTGACCTCGTGGAAGACGATCGAGTGGACGTATTTGCCGCGAGCGAGGACTTGGGAGAACGAGCGTTCGATATCCTTGTCGAGTTGCTGGCCTTCCTTCGTTCCGTAGATGAGCGAAGACAAGGGACCGCGCTTAGGCAATTGATTGACTTCTAGCTGATGTTCCTCTCCTAGAATACGGTGGGTAGAAAGTGAGCCCAATGCCTTATTATCAAGAACTTGGGCAGCGTCAAAGACAGCAGGGCTATAGTTACTGCTCGCATTGCTCGCACCCGGAGCAGTGGGAGCGGTAGCGTACTCACGGAAGCGATCACGGGACACAGGGGATGATGAGGCAGAGGCAGAAGCAGAGGCATCGACAGACTGACTCTCTTGCTGTTCTTTCTTTTTGCGAGCTACCTCCAAATTCTCGCGAAACTCCTTCTGACGCGCAGCAAATTCCTCGGCTGAAGTGGGGGTGATGTCACGAATGGAGGGAGCGCGGTAGGCAGTAGCAGAGGAGCTCAAAGGCCGGACCAGTGAGGACACCGGTCGGAAAATGCGTGGTGCGAGCATGCTTGTTTATCGTATACAAAATAAATGCTGTGCAGACAAAAAGAAATGCTGAGACAAATGCTTCTAGCAGAACAGAAAAAAAAAGGGCAACTTTCGAAAACAGGACAACCACAACAGTCGTTTAGCAGCGAACCGAGTTGACAACAGCGATACGACGAGTCGACACAGCTATGAAAAGAACACAAGAGGGGATTTAAGAGAGGGGAAGAATGGGGAAGCACAGACGAAAGACAGGGGTAAGGTTGCTGTCGACACGCGATGGCTTGCCGAACGGTTAAAAAGGGAGGTGTTGCAGGAGTTACACTCGAATCAAATGAGAACAGTTAGTTGTTCGTCAGCGATGATCAGGCGGAGAAGAGTAAATCCAGACGATGGCTGCCGGATACTGCCCACGGATCGTGACAGGTTGCAGAGTTAGTAAATTAAGTGACACACGGATAGCAGAAGATGGAAGAGCTGATAGGATGGGAAGTGGAAGAAGGTCGAAGGCGAAAAGCTGGGGAAGCAGCTTGAGTGCGGGGAAGGAGTCTTGACTCTAGCAGTCACGACACCCAATACTACTTACTACTAGTACATACATACCTTAGCAGCTAGTACAGCCACACTTACGGATTGGGCTACTTAGAGGAACAACGTCACCAATTGCAGTCCATGTTTAGAAACGTATGATCCAGCCCACAATCGAACAACATCTCCGACATTATCGGTTCGCTCATACCCAACGGGAATGCTCTGTAATTTGCTATGTTCTCGCTGATCTACAATGTGGATTGCTCCATAACTTAGGTTATTATGACGAAAACGACCCTTATCCTGCTCCACGTCTATTAATTTCAAACATATCGGGGGCAAACTACTTTGTAAGCCACTTTGGATCTGCGGGAGTATGTCTACTCGACGTAAGGGGATAATTACTAGTGCTGAGTTCTCCGTATTATAGTACTACTAATTACTCCGAAGTATTACTGTCCATAAAGAGCTCAATACCCGATGACGTCGAAGGGAAAGCAGCAACCGCCAAATGGCCCGAGCTCGATCCGAACCAAAGCGGACTAGTGTTTCCGGCTCAATGCGGTTACGACCGTCGAATCCCCGCCACAGCTTCATGGGAACAACGCTCGCTTTTCCCTCTCTTTAGCGGCTCAGCCTGTATCGACAGCTAGGATCGACGATCGGAACTTCTGTGTGAACATTGTACAACGTTATAAGACTAGTGTCGTATACGCTGTGCTGACGCTATGACGGATACCGTGAACCCTCCCCTCTCATATGAGGCATCAGCCTCGACAACTCATCCGCATGTGGCAACCACGCTGCCCCAAGAGGTCATTGCATGCTTGAAGAATTCACGATTTGTAGGTTTTTGCTCTACAAATTGATTTATTTTGATCTTTGGTTATCCTATGGAGACAACGACTGACTCTCGGTAGCTTCATCTGGCAACATGTGACGGCCTGACCCCTCATGTCTCTCTCATGTCCTATACCTACCTGCCCTCGACACCTTACGACCAGTACCCCACGATTATCATGACCACAAATCCCTCCTCTCGCAAGACCAACCATCTTTTGACCAATCCCCGAGTTTCCCTGCTTGTCCACGATTGGGTGTCACACCGTCCGCCCACCCGTGCACCCAACCCCGGAGGTCAGCGCGACGGATCCCCGCCTCCGGCTGCGACCCGTTCGTCCTTGGCCAGCCTTCTGTTGAATCTAAACACAAGCGCATTATCAAGTATCTCTACCACCATCGCCGGTTCGGCTCGTGTCCTGGAACCTGGCTCTGAGGAGGAAGCTTGGTGCAAAGAGCAGCATCTGGAGAACAACACTTTCGAGGAAGAAATGGGACTCTTTGGCCAGCAGCAGCAACAACAACCCGGCCAACGGAGGCCCAGTATCTCCATCGACGGTGACGTCCGGGTGGTCACCGTCCGGGTACGTGAGGGTCGGATTGCCGACTGGAAAGGAGGCGTACGGGACTGGCAGGTTGTCCTGGAAGGTGAAGGCCAACCTGCGCCGCTGGTCAATGGGACCTTGGAGTCGCAATAGCTGTAGTTTTTCATGTCGCGATGAGTCCACTTTCCCTCGGCAGTACCAACATGGAATATTATCGAGTGGCTGACAATTTGATACATTTATAATTGACATGTATTGAAGCCTTTCTTTTCCCGCATGTGTACAATATGACAATATCACTGCGATACCTCATGCGATAGCTCTAGCATTCTGCCAGTCGGTGATCTATATAGCCGGAGTTAAGATCATGACTGGGCCATTTAAACGTTACAGACTTCATAAGGCATACACAGTACAGGGATCAAAAGAGACAAAAAAAAAGTACCTATCAGACACAAACCACTACCGGCCATAAAGTAATAAAAACAAAATTCACTCAACCCTCGTACTAAAACTGATCACCAATAATTATCGACATCATCGATCACATGATCACGCCCCAATACTACATACTCCACATCCATCAATACAATCAAACCTACCAGTAATGCCCATCAACCTCCAAATACAACAAGACCACCACCACCACGACTCCAAGCTAGCCAACAAGCCCTCAATTGCACACACCCAGGCAATGCACTCATAGACAGACATACCACATCACCCAAAAAACAAAAACCACCACCACCACCAAAATGCGTCTCGCCCACCTCCACATCCCAGACATAACATCCTTCACACGAGTCTCCAACCTCCAACAAACCCTCACGACACGCCTCCTCGCCCACAAAAAGCTCATTCCCAAAGATACGCTCCCAAGCATAAACCCCATACAACCCCCGGACCCAACCATCATAACCTTCACCCCGAACCCCGTCTACACAACGGGCCGCCGTGACCTCCCTCCCTCCAACACAAGCCCCACAGCACACCTCTCACTACCCCCGGCGCTTGAGCCGATCCGCTCACTCCTCACCTCCGCCAACGGCGCAGAGTACCAACCCACGCTCCGCGGCGGGCAGACGACCTACCATGGCCCCGGGCAGATGGTAGCGTATACGATCCTCGACTTGCGGCGATTGGGGCTCACGCCGAGATGCCATATCCGGGTACTGGAGAATAGTGTTGTGGATGTGTTGCGCGGGTATGGGGTCCGGGGATTAATCACGGAGGATCCGGGGGTGTGGGTGCCGCCGGTGAGTGGGGAGGGAGTGCCGAAGAAGGTCACGGCGGTGGGGGTGCATCTGCGGCGGAATATTAGTAGTTATGGGATTGGATTTAATGTGACGGAGGAGCCGATGTGGTGGTTTAAGCAGATTGTGGCGTGCGGGCTTGAGGGGAGGGAGGCGACGAGTTTGGAAGCGCAGGGGGTGTCTGGGGTTGAGGTTGGGGAGGTTGCGGAGCGCTTTGTGAGGGCGTTTGTGGGGAGGGTGAATCAGGATTTTGCTTGTGGTGAAGGTGCGAAGGGGGAGAAGATTGAGGGCGTGTATAGGATTACGGAGGAGGATGTGCTTGGAGTGGATTAGAAGGGTTGGTTGGTGTGTTTGTACAGATAGAGCTTCTGAGCTGTGTAGCTTATGCTATCCGGCTGGAAACCAAAAATTAGAGTCATCAATTGGTAGATAGTACACATTCGCATGTCTAGCAATAGCAATAAACAGACCCGGTTCTCCCTGTCTTCTGTTTTGACCCAGGAACACGATACCAGGCAATAGAAAGATCCAGTCGAGTAAGGCATGATTGCCCGAGTCCATTCCAAGCTGGGTCAGTTCGTGTTTTTCCAGAACATTAAGCGTACATAATTAGAAAAGGGGATGCAGAAAAGTATATATAAAGAAGAGAAGAATGCAATAGCCACACATATAGGCTGAAGAGCTGGCATGGTAATAAAGAAGATCAGTCGCGGTAGGCTTGGGACTTTCGAAGCTCGTATTGGACAGTCCTAAATGGCGCAACGGACAAGAAGCAAATCAAAGGGTATACGGACAAACGATTGAAACCGTCAAAAGAAGCTAGGAGCAGCAACGGGCGAACCGTTTACAGGATGACACAGCCTTCCTTGGACCCGTTCGATCCTTGGGCTTTGACTTCAAGGGCGACCTTGGCTGCTTCGTAGAAAGTCTCCATAATGCCGCGATTCTGAACGGCAGAGCATTCTGTCATTGGATGGTTAATAAGACTCACTCGACCAAAACCGCAGGGCATCAACGGTACTTACCCAGGTACTTCACAGCACCGATCTCCTTTGCCTTCGCTAGGCCTTGCTCGTACGTAATAGCATTGGGGTTAGGGTTCTCAAATTCGTCTTTCCGCAAGTCACACTTGAGCGCTGTGAGGACCATCTTCACACCGGGGCAGTTCTCTGAAATCTCGTCGACCCATTTGCTTGCGACGTTCTCGAATGAATCCGGGCTGTCAACCTGCATTCGAGTATTTAGTTGATATTCACCAATATTGGGGCGCAAGGGTTCCTCACACTAAAACAGAGCATAATCACATGTGTGTCCTCATACGACAGCGCACGCAATCGGTCAAATTCCTCCTGGCCGGCGGTATCCCAGAGCGATAATTCCATGTGTACGTTGTCGACAAAGATATCTAGAGAGGTATGAATATACGTATCGGACATGGAAGGGGTGGAAGCGATTACCGTGGACATAGTTTTCTGGAGGGATCAAGGTTAGCAAACGCGAAGTATTAGTTAGGAAGGGGCTAGCACGCACCAAAAACAGTCGGCTCACTAAGTGGGAGTCGCGAAGTCAACATCGCAGAGCGTATAACCACGTGGAAAGAGTGTGTATCTTACTATACTGTTGGGAAAAACCTATGTAGCAAGGATTAGCGGAAATCATAAGAAAGGATGGGATACGATTATTACCCTCTTGTGAACACGTTCAAGGCCGAAGTCTTGCCACAAGCACCGTCGCCTCTAGTTCAATAGTTAGATCCCTGTCCTCCGGGTGATAGAAAAGTCGCAGATTTTACTAACAGCAGCACCATCTTCCGGCGGACAACCGTCTGACGTCCGCACAAACCCATCGTGAGAGGATAGTATTCAAGAAATTTGGTACGGTATGCGCGAGGGCTAGCGATAAGGGGTGTGGAAGGGATGCGATCAATTCGGTCTGGGGTCGACACCGACGTATATATCTAGAATATATAAGAGAATGTGGGACAAAGAATAATTTTTGCACTTCAGTGATAAGCAAATGAGGAGTTTGTGGCATTGGTGGTGAGGGAAGCAAAGCCACCGGTCATGGGCCGTGCAGACGATGTCATCGGACCTTGAAAGGGTCAGCGAATGAGACGATCCTCATCTGCCAAGGACTCAGGTCTAATTTCGCCTCGCCAAGTGCCTGAACCTCAAAGATTGCTCAGTACTCATAAGACACGCCACACGCTGGACATCAAAACTGCGTTGCATTCTTGTTGTTGGTTGAATCTCGGTGGTTGTAGTATCCGCATGTGCTCCATTTATGGGGTTTTTGTCCTCTGGTACCTACTTGGACAAGCTTCAAACTAAAGAATGGCTTTGTCTCACTCATTTGACCTTTTACTTCGCTACAATGCATATATATCCCAATGCTTAGTACTACATGGCTTGTATAACGTTTATGTACTCACATTATAACAGGACAGAAACGAAGAGGTTAAACTTTCATCGCAATTGCTTTCTAGACTTCTTCGATGCCGTCATCATGACTGCGGTGCGCTCAATTGATACCGCGTCCCCACTGTCTTAACCTGAGGTTATAAATTTAGAAAACATAGCCTACCACCATGATAACACTCAACGATGAAGAAATCACAGTCTAGCCGACGGACTCCATGCAATCCTTCTATGTTACAATCATTTTTTTTAAGGCAGTGACACAACATTTGTTCAGATTTCCTCGTCGTATTTCAACGATTATATACAAATATTTTCAGCCCGTAGATATTCTATAGGAACTACACTGTAACGAGGACTGTACTCTACATCGTTGGTCTATTTTGGGATTTTGTGATCGACGATACTTTTCTGTCGTGTGCGATATCTAGTGGCGCGGCATAAATATATATATTTCATAGTATACGCATCAACGTACATGGTGCGACATCGAGTCTCACGTGCCATGTGGATGTTCGGCCAGTTCAGACGAAAAACATGAATAATAACTTATAGATTATCAATCAGGTCTAGATAATCACAGCAATGAGACACTGCAAATAAGTTCCAGATCAATTCCAGATCAATTCCAGATCGAGAAAGATTGAAAAAGTACGGTCGGACCCATCGACCTTGGACTAAGCCAGCCGTAGCGCGGGGAACGTAGAGAAGGAAGGTGGTTGACAGCCCCGGCCTCCGATAGGCTGCCAACAAGCTCCATTGTGTCTCTTCTCAACCTCCATTATCTACCTCAACAACAAACAACAACTGAACGAATCTCACGTGCATCCTTACGAAATCCCTTGACCTTCACCAATATTCATATCCATACTACCGACAGACGAGAAATACCCGAGACCACGAAATAAAGAACCTCACAAAGCTACCCCAAAATGTCTGACGATGACTTCATGCAAGATTCTGGCGACGAAGAGTGTGTATCTCCCGCCTGATACAATAGCCCTGGGAACGTGCGGTTGACTCCTGCTAGTTATGACTTTGAGTACGAAGATGCGGACGACGACGAGTCAGGAGACATCGGGATCGAGAATAAATACTACAACGCCAAACAAATGAAAATAGATAACCCGGAGGAAGCGATCGACGAGTTTCTGGAGGTACCGGCCCTGGAGCAAGAGAAAGGCGATTGGTAACTAGAAATTGCACTTTTCGGGTTGGCTGGGCAGGCCGCTGATGATATCAAGGGGTTTTAAAGGTCTCAAGCAAGCCATAAAGCTGGAATTCAAACTCGGACGATACAGCGATGTAGGTCTTTCTTTGGTGCCCTCCATGCACTGGATGCCTTGCTGACTGCTCTAGGCGGTTGAGCACTACAGAGAACTTCTTACCTACGTCAAGTCGGCCGTCACACGAAACTATTCCGAAAAGTCTATCAACAACATGCTGGATTACATTGAGAAAGGCTCGGATGACGACAAGGCCTACCAGTGCATGGAAGAGTTTTATTCGTTGACACTACATTCGTTCCAGAACACAAATAACGAGCGTCTGTGGCTGAAGACCAATATTAAACTGGCCCGCCTATGGCTAGAACGCAAGGAGTACGGTCAACTGAGCAAGAAGGTGCGGGAGTTGCATCGGGCATGCCAACGGGAAGATGGGTCGGATGATCCCAGCAAAGGAACATATCTCCTGGAATTATACGCACTGGAAATTCAAATGTACGCCGAGACGAAGAACAATAAGCGACTCAAGGCCCTGTATCAGCGCGCTCTCCGTGTGCGGTCAGCGGTGCCACATCCTAAGATCATGGGAATTATCCGGGAATGTGGAGGGAAGATGCACATGAGCGAGGAAAACTGGGAAGAAGCGCAGAGCGATTTCTTTGAGTCGTTCCGGAACTACGACGAGGCTGGTTCGATGCAACGTATCCAGGTTCTTAAGTATCTGGTGCTGACCACCATGCTGATGAAATCTGACATCAACCCGTTCTATTCGCAAGAGACCAAGCCCTACAAGAGCGACCCCCGCATTTCGGCCATGACCGATTTAGTCGATGCCTTCCAGCGCGACGATATCCACGCATACGAAGCGGTCCTGAGCAAGAACCCTGATGTCCTGGCGGATCCCTTCATCGCAGAAAACATCGACGAGGTCAGCCGAAACATGCGGACCAAGGCAGTCCTCAAGCTGATCGCACCCTACACGCGGTTTACGCTGGCGTTCATCTCCAAGCACATTAAAATCTCCATCCAAGAGGTACAGGACATTTTGAGTTTCCTGATCCTGGACAAGAAGCTGAACGCCAAAATTGACCAAGAAAATGGAACGGTCGTCGTGGAAAGCGCTAGTGACGTGGATCGACTGCGATCCCTTGAGGAGTGGAACGCATCGCTTCGGACCCTTTGGCGGGCCACCTTAAATGACGGGGAAGGGTTTAGAACGGACGAAACGTCTCAACTCCACGGGTTGAGAGGCGGACCCCTCTTCCAATCGGGATTTGGTGATGAAGCAACACCTGCATTGGGTTTACGTACTGGGCGCCGATTACGGGGTGGATGGAAGGGTAAAGGCTCAGGACACGGGCCCAAGGTTACAGGTGCAGGCGGATATTAGGTATGCGTGTGTGTGGTGTAGTAGCAGTAGTGGTAGCAGTAGCAATAGCAGCAGTAGTAGTGAGTGGCTGTGGAAAAGAAGCAGACCAGCAGACACAATCCCAGTTTGCTGCCGAGTTTAATAATGAAAAGAAGTATACAAAACAATCATCGGCCGATAGAAAACAATGAATGAATGAACGAACCAATCCACAAACAGCCACCATCAAACTAACTGACACTACAAGAATCAATCAATCATACATACAGACTCCATATATGCACTTACTTGTCAACAAAAAAGCCAGCAAAAGCAAAAATACGAAGGGAAAAAAATCCCCCAAACCCAAAACCCAAAGGAAATAAAAGCATAATTTGAAAATCCTTTCTTTTCTTTTCTTTTTTTTCCTTTTTTTTTTAAAGAAAAAAAGAGGCAAACCAGGACACGCAAAAGAAAAGTAAAAAGAAAATTCTGCAAGATGCATACACTAATAAGACAATCAGTCAGGAGGACCCAGTTTCATCGCTCATCAATCCTTTATCACCATCCATAGCTTTGCAGGCTACGTCTGCGTCGCGGTTCAGCGATAGGACCAAAACACCGTAGGGAAAAGCAGTTGACGGTCCCATGGTCCACCTAACGAGAGGGGGATCCACAGAGACGACATCCGCTGTGGGGACCCGGAGTCCACCTTTCGCTTGGGGTTGAAATACTTGGTAAGTGTACTCCGTCGTAGCGTTTGGAGAGAAAGAAAAGAAAAGAAGAAACAAAAAAAAAAAAGGTGCGTAGTGGACTTGGCAGATGCATGTAGATGTGGTGTTTGTTTCTTCTGTTTTACCCCCTCCTTGGATCAAGATATTTGATTTTAGGAATAGATATTATCTTACAAAGGTATGTGTACTCAGATACTCAGACTACTGGGATGATAATATCAAGGTCGATGCAGCAGCCTCGGAGGAAAACTTAGTGATTAGTGACAAGTCGGATTTCCACCGGAAGTCAGCAGCTTTGATCTAGTTAGTTATCGTTAGAGATGGTGGAATGGAGACACGGGTCGTACCGACGTAGTGAACTAAACGCCTTGCGTTAGATGCCTAATGGGACTAGTCAATGATTCAGCGAAGAAACAACAACAAAGACAGGGATTCTCCAAACAGATTCAATATAAAAATATATAAAAATAGGCGATCAACCAGCGGAAGGGATAGCAATTATTGGATGTAAATGGTGTGATGGGGAGGGGCCTCGCGCTCTCTCTCTCAATCGATAATTATTGCTAAACTAAATAGATCATGTCCACCATCGTTGCAACATATCGGTAGAAATAATTCATACAATTATAGGGTACTGCGGCCGAGTGGAGTCATTGGCAGAAAAATGCGTGTGTGCGTTCGTTAATTTAGTTATTTTCTTTTTCTTCCCTTTTCTTCTTTTCTTTTTTCTTTCCCCCCCTCCCTCGCCTTGCCAAGAGGGGACAGAACCTGGTTACTGGAGTACTTTCGACGATTGGCCGCCTGCCATCGAATACTAGTCCGCCCCGCTGAAGGTTGGGCTATCATGTTAGGAGGGGGACGGAGAAGTCCCGTGAGCCTTTTCTTTTATTCTCTTTTCTTTTCTTTTCTTTTCTTTTTTTAAATCCACTTTTCCGTATGCTTTTCATTGTTCGTTCCCGAGGCGCTGAGAAAAACTAGGGTTGATTTTTTGATTAGTGGATACAGGGGGATGATAACGTTAGCTTATGATGTGGACATACATAATAAATGCTCGGTAGAAATGGAGTTTGTTTGCTTCCTGGAGTCCATCAGCTACTAAGAAGCTAGTTCGATGGGGGTCCCTGCGTGTGTGATAGTGGTGTTATTGGACAGAAGCTATCATTTAACGTTTGGTGATGAGGTATGTTACTTACGTGTCGTTTCGGTACCTACTCAGTGTTGAAATAGGTTCTGATAGGGATCAATGTCAGGTACCTACAGTAACGTACCATTGGAAGGATCCTTGGCGTGTAATCGGCCACATCATATTAGCATTGGTTATACCGAATCTTCATCCTTGTCTGACGGTTAGGGCACCGAAGAATCTCCGGGGTCCGCATCCACCCACTTTTAACCTTACTGTGTAGCTCTCATGATTTCTAGTGAGTACCAAGACTGTGGATGTTGAGCTACCCGTTTATAGGAGTCACTCATAGGCTAGGAAAAAGGAACTATATGAAAGTGGCGACATTCAATCAGCCTCCTCGATCTAAACGGTAGATAGTTGGAATGTGATCATGACTGTGATCACATCAGAACTCTAAGTACAGGGGCGACTCTCTTTGTTGTGGCCGTCTTCGTGCATTCATTCGTCTAGGTTGTATTTGATTTTTGTTGGCTGCGTTTCAAACTGTTTGTCCGCGTAAATTGACTGGGTGGGAGGGAGGCGGGGGGAGAAAAAGCGGTATTCCAGCACGCTGGGATTAGGATCAAGAGCCGGAACTCCGAACCCCAGTCCGATGGATGTCTCTCTATGGGTGGTTGACTGGGCTGGATAGTTGTAAAACATAAATCATCCCGGCATTCAGGTACCCGAGGAGTATGTGCAACGGGGCGGGATGTAACCAGAGAGGGGGAGAGAGAGAGAGAGGCAACCGCTAGCAAGCGACCCAAGATAGGTACCTAAGGTAGCAGGTATAAGCAGCTCACGGACGAATACCAAATCACAACGCCATCCGGGAGGGCAATGGCTTCGGAGCGACAGCCGAGGTAGCATATGCAAGTCTGATTCTAGTTGGATCGAACTCATCCTAGATGGTGGATAATTGAGCATGACGATTGGCAAACCCTATGCGCATACAGAAGAGAAGAGGATAAATTAACAAAAAGCGGATTATCGCTCCAACCAGACAGGTTGGAGAAGCTGGTAGCCGAGGGCATGGGTGTGCCGGCCGGATGGGCCAGCGGGCGTCAGACGGTTCATCCCACTGACCAGGATTGCTCGCGGTGGTGGTCTGATCTCACTATCTTACCCGGTGGCTCATGGTATTTGAGTTATAGCATTGCAGGTTATAGGATGGTAGGGTACAATCTATACGTGATTGAGGATGTCTATCCGCATAATCACGATCCTAGCGTGATCATCGTAACGTTGCTTCTTTGAGGCACTGGCGATGTATCACGATCATTGGAGGCCTTACGGAATAGCTCAACATTAACTTGACACTGGAAATGGGTCTGGAATCCTGGATCGATCATCGAATACGACCATCAATAGGACACGGGGATAGGGATGCGTTCACTGGAGAGAGCTCACCTCGGGCTTGTTTAGGTAACCCATTATTTTCTCGTAAAGCGGGACACCCAAAGTTACCCGGAATTCTAAGCCAGTGAGTAATACTGAGTATCACTTACTCCGCACTCGTATGCTGCATGCAAGACGGCAAGTAACAGGGACCGCGAAAGGATTTTAGATTAGAATCGATTGCTAAAAGTGTAACCCCCCTTGGGTCGTCGTCTCTAACTCTAGTTGGAGTTAGCAGAGACCCAGTTCGTACTCTTCTTCCGAAAGCAGGACCAGCGGACTATGGCAACTAGACTAGTGAGCTTGTTAGAGCGAATCTCAAGTTCCCAACAGCGGCGTTAGTTTCCGCTTAGTGTCGCTCCACCCCAGCGTTTGTCATCCATGTCGGGACATGTGGCCGCTTTCCACTGCATGGAGATCGAGGACGTTGCATTCAGATCGGGCGATTCCTCATTGTGTTCTTCTCTGTGCCTATCAAATACGGAGATTACATGTTGTCGGACTGAGTTTTTCATGGTTGAGTTCTGCACAGACAGTTGTGATCTGAGCCCTCGGCTTAATCCCGTGGAGATGTTGAGACGCACGTAGACAAAACCAAGGAAAGAGAAATTCAAAGGCAAAGAAAGGAGAGAAATAAAAATGAGTTTTTTCTTCTTTTTATAAAAAAAAGAGGATTCCAAGAAGGACTTATCCTAGAGACACACTACTACCACCACTATCACCGAAGATCCCACAGCCCCCAATCGAACAAACACCGCTCGGCATTTGCATTGGATCCAATGTGACCGGAAGGTCGTTCCGAATCCTGGATGTTGTTCCATACTACTACTACTACTACTATTACTACTACTAGTATATACAGTAGAAGAGGTATGGAGCTGTTTGCTATTTCACTTGCTTCAAGCATCTTGTTGAGTCATAGCCATGGGAAAAAAATGCCAATCGTTGAAGTACCGAACGTTGTTATCAACCTCATGATCCACTTTTGCGAAATATCACCGGTGATGTCGGGCAAGTCAAGTCACCGCAACTAGTGTTTCTCCGTCCAATCATGGAGCGGCGGCATATTCCCAGTGCTTAGCACCTAGTAGTATCGGGGTTCTTCCTGATAGTGTGGCAGTAAGGTAATTTGGTTGTAGGTACCGAGTACAAATCTCATACTGGTGGATAGGTAGGGAAATAGATTAATTCATAGACGAGGGAAAGTTCGGTAATATCAGGGTCCTAAAAGAGATGGAGACACCGAGGGGAAGGAAAGGAAGGAAGTAAAAGAAAAAAAGAAAAAGAATAATAGAATAATAGAATATAGAATAATATAATATAGAATAATATAATAATGAAAATAAAACAAAGTAGCTTCTGGATGGATCGTCATTTGAGGATCCATCCAAGTTCAAATCAACCACTTAACCGGTTGTTCCGCTGCATTTGCTACGCTAACTGACGTCCACCACCTCACCTCCATTCATAATCATTGATCATTACTTTCTCTTGATTAACCCTGTTAGACAGGTGGTTTTCAGTTGAGCCCTTTTCTTTTTATATCACACCTGAATCAGTTTCTCAATTACGATATTTTAATTTTCCTTTAAGGATATCCTATAACTACATTTAATCTTAATCTTATTTTTTCCTTTTTCCTTGTTATCGCCCATCGGCTGCAGGTTCTAATTATTGATTGTCATTTTAAAACAGGGCCGAATTTCATTAGTTTCTACTTCAACTTCATGTGCATGTCATTTCATTCTTCTCTTTTTTGTTTTCGTTTTACCATTTTTTTCTTTTCTTCCTTTTTTTTTTTTTTTTTTTTTTTTTTTTTTTTTTTAACCCTCTCTCTTTTCCTCCCCACCCACAAACTCCATTCCCGTATCGTCCTATGACAGCCCCGTCGTAAGTAAGTCCACTGACCGTATTTCTTTTATTGGTTTGTGTGTTATTCAACTTGTCCATAATTTCTTATTTTTTTTTATAAACCCTCTGATCGGCTGCACTCCATGGATTACCTTCTTTCGAGGCCTCTGACTGGAGCAAACCGCGACTAGTGGTTTGTTTTCTACCAACAAGACCCTATTAGTTTCACCACTAGCCATTCCACTACTAAAGAAATCAAAACCCCGCGCTGTCCACCGATCCTCAATCAACCACGAAGAAGCTTCTCCCCACGAATGTGTCGGTGATATTAAATTCCCTTATTAAACCCAGATCGTCGTCCGACCCTATCCCATTTTCTCCTCGCTAGGTCCCTCGGATCCCTGTCATCTTTCCATCTTATTCCCGTTAATATCTACTATTTTCTTTGAGCATAATTGATCTCACCCACCGCCTCCCCCTTTCACAAGGGCAATAAAAGTATCTTCCATCGCATCATTTCCTGCTGCTACTACTACTACGACTATTACTACTACTACTACTACTACTACTACCACTTCATTTTACATATCCACATACACACCTCAGGCACGTGTATGCACTGTTTTCGTAAACGAGACGTCAGAAGAAGGTCTGAGCCCTTTTCTTTTTTTTTATTGTCTCTATAACTTTTCCCCCCAAGTTCTATTCTTATCATCATATTTTTTTTTGTTCTTTTTTGTGACGTGATAAATAAAACTGTCATGTTCACACCTCCTTTACTTTTATCTATCTATAATTTTTAAACCTTTTATTTTTGTTTTTTTGTGTTTGATCTTTTATCACCTACCTTTTTTGATATAGAGTTATTAATTACCCACCTTTACAAAAAAAAAATTCACCCCTTCGAATCTTCCACCATCTTTCTTTCGGCCAGAAGGGAAAATTACCAGTAACTCTATCCTTGGAGTTAACCCTTCAATCATTGGTCTTAGGTGGAATCATTTGCCGATTTAACTTCCACTGTCATTCGTTCTCACTCCCATCCTTGTGACCTTCACGAGGGGACAGACCACCACCGATCTAGAGGTCGTCTGTCGGGTCTGTGGTTCATCAGAGACAGCCTGGATGTCACGTCGTGATATGTGTGTGTCTGTGTTTGACTCTCGGGCTTACACGCAGCTGGGGACCTAATCCTCAACTGCCTTTTCCGTCATCTATGCCGTCATTTCCTACCCTTTCTCATCCTTCCTCATGCTCTCCTCATTGGCCTCTCTCTATTTCGGCCTGGGATTCAGTTGTCCACTCTCGATGCTTTGTTACACAACCATCCACATCGTGTGCGGCTGTGGTTATCGTTCCTCCTCTCTATGATCACTTGCCTGTATCCCCCCGTTATTGGTGCATCTTGAATTTATAGATCGTACCAGTTGCTCGGATTCCTTACTTACAAGCCGTTGTCTGGTCTGTGCGCTAAGATTGTGATGAATAGGTTGCTGTCATCGTCGACGATCCGCCGAGCTGATCCGGTTCACATCTTCTCTGGAGCATAAGGCGCAGCAGGGGCACGACTACCTTGCTGGAAAGATGCTTCTTTGTCTTGTGCGTATCACGCTATGATCTTTGATGTTCCCTGCTGTTTCGTAGCAGACTGACACAGTCGGATGTCATTAAAGACATCAAATTATTTGTGAATCTGCACCTAGAAGGTCCTCGAGGCTCAGAACTTCCCTGAATTTTATATGCGATGTCCTTGGCGGATGTCCCTTGGAATCACCCCGGTCCTCTGAATCATCCTCTCCCTGCTAGGCAAGGCTCCGCAACCAACTTATATCATCATCGCTCTCCCCATTCATCAGCTTTTTTCAACTCCGGGTATTCTCAATTACCAAGTGCCGTGTATCCTGGAAATTCCTCTTTCTTCAACATGAACACCCTCTCGACAGAAGAAATGGAGCGGTTCCAGAAGCTGTCCAATGAGTTTGAACCGGATATCCAGGTAACTCCTACTACGCCCAGAACTGACCATGCAGTATAACTAACACCAAATCAAGGGTCCTCTAGTGTCAACGAAACAACCGAGCAGTGCTATCGCCATGGACTATGCGAGTGCTGATCCTACTTTTGTCGCAAAAACTAGCGTATGTGACGGCTCCTTCGGATCCCTACGGAACTGCTGGATGCTAACTATCCCACCCATAGGCGCTTGCAGTAACTCACCCATTCACCCGTATCATGAAAGGGGACGGCAACTGTGGCTGGAGAGGTGATGATTCGCGCCTTTCTGAGATCTTGTACCACGCTGACTCACTTGATGTAGCTATTGCATTCGGATATTTCGAGAATCTTTTCAACCTACGAGACACGCTCCGAGTGCACCGCGAGCTGCTTCGGATCAAGTCGTTGAACGTGCTCCTTAATTCGGTCGGCCAGCAGGAGCATCTGTATGAAATTTTCGTAGATGCGACAGAAGAGATCTTTAATCAAATATCAGAGGCGATACAAAATGGCGTCCGCGATGACTCGTTCCTCGTAGACGCTTTCAATAATGAATATGATTCGAGTGCCATCATAACGCATTTCCGAGTGAGTAGCAACCCTTGAAATGCTACCCTGTTTCCTCCCCCTATACAAACCAGGCTCTCGGGGATTTTCTAGCCAACGACGATTGACTTTTGCGAGTACAATAGATCCTGACAAGTGCGTGGATGAAACTCAACCCTCACCGCTACCAAGCCTTTCTCTCGTTGCCCGTGGACCAGTATTGCGCAACCCGAATCGAGACGGTCAAGACGGAAATTGACGAAGTTGGCCTCCAAGCTCTTGTTGACGGTGTGATCGAGCCCGCTGGATTCGCTGTTGAGATCTTATATCTCGACCGCAGCGAAGGTGACGCTGTGACTCCTCACATGTTGACTCCTGCCCGGCCAAGTGTAGTGACCATTCGTCTACTATATCGCCCGTGAGTCGAAGCTTAATGATGATGACCCTTTCCAAGGTTCACAGAATGCGCTAATATTATACAGGGGTCATTATGACTTGCTCTACCAGGCTGAGCCTACTGTGAATATGGAACCTGTGGTCAATTATCAATACGCGATGACTTCTAACTACACCCCATGGGATCAAGGCGCTCTCTCATTCGATGTAAATTCGAGTTTAATGTCAATTCCGAATCTCATGATGGACCCAACTTTTGGGCTTGGCCCCTCTCCGATCCCTGCCGCCCCGGCCAGTCCTTTCCAAGTCTCGTCGCCTCCAGATGTCTATCAACCTCCCATACACACCTCGCCACCTGTCCCTGTGGCATCTCCGCCACCTCCTCGGATGTCAGCACCTCCGCCGATGAGCTCTTTACCCAGCCGCTCGTCCGACGGGCCACAGATTCGGCTGAATCCGCTGGTTATGAAACCTAATCTAAGCCATTCTCTTCCGGTCACGACGCCATTTAAGAAGTATGTCCGTTCAGTTGTAGACCTTAAATGGCCAAACACTAATATTCGGATAGCTCTCCCTATAATCAAGCTCATTTCCAGAACCAAGACTTTGAGCCAATTCACTGGGAACCTAGTGAATCTCGCAAATGATCCTCGAGTATATTCCCAACACCGATACATCAATACCCCAACTTCAGGTCGCTACGGAGCATCACGTCCAAATATTTCTCTCTTATGATTCGCAATCAATGACCTCATACTACGCTCGTTGACCAGCTCCCAGGCTCTCTGACCAGCGCTCTACCAAGGGAAAGCTGCCACCATCACCGCTCTCAAGACGAAGGATCTTTTGACTGTGTCATTTGCTTTCGGTACAATCGAGGGTTCACACCTCCACTCGCTTCCTTATTACTTTTCTTCATCTATTGATCTGTCTGTAAGTCTGTTGCTTAGCGTCTGTCTTACGCGTTGCATGGGTATGAGCGTGATTTTCAAGTTTTGCTTTCAGATCATTACAACAGATATTATCTGGGTGGAAGCTTCTATTAAAATCTGTCTTTTTAATGAACGAAAACAATCCTGCCCTCATGTTTGACGAGGGGACTTTTACCGACATGATGACCTTCACATTTATGAACCAAAGTCGAGTTTAGCCGTAATTCCTCCGAGACAGTAAATCGGCGCATCTCTTCAGGCTGTACTACTAACGGGATCAGGTGAAGCATTACCCCCTCTTCCTAGGCGTAACCTTGATCTCAGATGTATCACATACGAGGTGCCTAACATCGTTTTGAAATCTGTATCTTGTGAGGTTTTCTAGTGTTAGGCTTTCCATTCCAGTATATACCTGAACCCCATGATACATGTAAAGGCATAAAGAATGTCATATATTTATTGCATCGTACCGCTGATATTGCAAGCACAACGCAGAGGGAGCCCCGGGAGTATTTCAGTGGCAAGCTTTAGGTTCAATATAGTTTTGAGGAGATTTCTGGGGACTTCCAGATACGACCAGGGTGTTGGAGGTTGCCTAAGGAGATTCGAGATCAAAATTAACTCCTTGGGGCTATATAAGATGTAACTAGGATATTGTATTTGCCTAAGCCGCTATACATAGAAGGTGCTGAGAATCTACAGATGACGATGAAAGGAATCAAATACTTGAGCCTCTGGCGCCGTATTTCAATTATATCAGAATGATATACCCTTGACTATCTTCTGGCATGCAAGTTTAGGTATTTGAAAAAATCGAGGCGTGCATAATAATATGACATGCAAAAACTGTGCCCGTCAGTGGGTGGGTTCAGTTCTTACATTAACAGTCGACAGCCTTGTTGAGTAATTAGTAGTAAACTGGGTCCCAATGGCGGCTTTTTATTTTGTTCTGGAACGCAAGCCCATACTTGAGTGAAAGTGATTGGATACAGCCTCAGCTTACTACTAGAGAGTAGAGGTTAAGGGTCTATTGTCGGGGACTCCGAGACGCGATTCTAGACGCCCGGTGGTTTGCTCCTTGTAGGCCCACATTTTTGTTTGAAAAGATAAGTAGGTTTTCAGGGACCAAACCTCCATCCATTTGGTTTGAATAGATAAATCAATTTTACGTAAGACGCGTCTAGCAGGATGATTCTCAGGGGTATTGATCGAAAGAACTTTGCTTTGGGATAATCATTTTGATTTATTGTATGGGCGCAGAACTTGTGCTTAGCCTTTAGGTACTCTTATTATAGACCCTTTTTGATAGACATGCAGATTTCAAACACTGTATCGTTATCGACTGTATTACGGTACTGTTACGAGCCCTTACGCAGTGGAACTCTGGATTAGAGTTTCCACCTGATTCTGACCTGAGCTGACTCAGCCACTCTTCGGGCTGCAGATAAAACGATTCAATCCCACCCTGACCTACCTTCTTTCTTTTCAACCTCATCATCAGTCCTACACGAAGGACTAAGGCTTCCTTTTTTATTTGTTTAGCAAGACCCCCCACGGGCCTGAGAGAGGCCCGTCCGCGCAATACAATCATGTCCACCGCAGTGTCTTCCGCCGTGGCATGCTTTAGGCTTGGAGCATTCTTCTACTACCAGCCGCAGCGGCAGTAGTCACGATTCCCATCAAAACCACCTTCATCCCGCAGACCTCTACTTGCAATCTTACGATCCGCTCTACCACCCCAATCCTCATTCCTACTCTCCACAGTCCTTAGATTCACAATTTATCCCGTCCGGTGATGAGTTCACTGGCCTCGAATCCTGGGATACTTGGGCTACGCTCGATGCCGGTTATTATCAGCCATCGATAGCCAATTCGACTTCTCTCTATCCGACACCTGTTATAGAATCACTGCCAACTCCTGTTAATAATGATCTCCCTTCGATCCTGGAACTTAATGACTCTCAAGAATTCCTCCGATCCCTTGACGCTGGTTTGACACGTCCTGAAGGTTCGTCCGAGAAACTCGTTCGGATTGCTCTATATGATGTACCTAACCAACCCCAGACTACTGTCCCGAGCCCGCTACTAATTTACCGCCTCCACCTGCAACCGCAACCATGACCTCGTCACCTAGCTCATCGTCTCCTTCCAGCGACTCCGTTCCTACTCCATCAGTTTCTGGCCTTGCAAAATCTACTAGCGCCTCTCGTATCGAGAAGCGCCAGCAGAACACACTGGCTGCTCGTCGGTACCGCCAAAGGCGAGTGGATCAGTTGAAGAGTCTAGAAGAGGAACTGCGCAAGGTCAAAGAGGAGCGCGATGCATTGAAGATGCGCGTCTCTAAACTGGAAGGTGAAACGGAAGCCCTGAGATGTCTTGTCGGGCGGAAAAAGAAATAGTTTTTGCTCTATGCTTTTGGATATTTAGATCAGTGGCATTATAATTGAGAGGATCTTGCTGTCATTGTTCGTCTATTTGGCGCCCCTTTTCCCGTAAGAAATCATACCTGTAAGCATTACATAGTAAGCAAACGTGATCGTCTAGACATTATAGCACAAAAATGAGAGAATTGGAAGTGGGGCTCTGACGATGTCGACAGATAAATTTAATCCTTCATGTGTAAGATATAGAATCTTTTCAGAGATGGATTTCTTCTTCATGCCCGTGGAAGTCAAGTGTGGAGAACAAACGGCAGTATGGGGGGGGGGGTAAGTGAAATCGAAGTGGATTCAAAACTGACCCTGTTAATTAAGGTTCCATGGATCGTCCCGAAAGGCAATAATACATACCATACTTAGTATATGTATGACATTTCCGTACCGTACGGTGTTCAGTGATATGCGCCAGGCACCAATGTCTCAATCAATCATAAATCTAGTCAATAAATCGAACTCTGATTAGAATGACTCTTTTTCTCAGTGTAGTTTATTCCAACATCTACTTCAAGAAAGCTCTACATCTTTTATACTGGAGAACTGCTATCAAGACATGGATGTATGATGTTCTCTGTATCCGATCTGTATGCAAGTTGCATACAGTATGATTACAGCCACCATCATTCGTTAGTAAGAATGAGCGAGAATGACTCATGGGAAGGGGCCCTGATTGGTCAGTCAGACCCATACTCGGGGTTAAAATGCTGTACGCAGGTCCACAAACATCTGATGGATACGTAGTAGATCTACTAGTTGTCTTCCTCCAGGAACAAGTGATGTGGGGAATGCTCCTTGCTATCGGTTCTTGACATGGAAATTTAGTTCAACACGAAGTTATCGATGGGTTACTAATATACTTAAGTACCTAGGAGAATGAACATGTCATGTCATGTGATATAATCCCGACATGACTGTGATAAAGTGATTACTGACTTGCTTTTCCTGCCATTCACCTTCTAGGCTACTCTATGTCGAGACAGGAGACCAAGGACCTCCCGCGGCTCATTACTGTATGAGTTTGGATTGAAATGCACCATGAAACTGCAAACTAACGATGTGCATGCATACTAATCATCCTCCGAGGAGGTCGATTGCAGTATCGACATCAGACTGCTTTGTCGTCCGGCAAGCCAAAGTGTCCCATGGGCTTGACGGTTTATTTCTTAATCAGAACCGTCTAAACGGGATCACTTTTATGTTCGGTCTTTCCGACTTTGCTTTACAGACCTATGCCGCACAGCATGATTACTAAAAAGCTTTGCAGAACAAGGTCTTCTAATACTGATACCCTTCACCACAGGTCCCTTTGTCGTCTTCCGGAGCGTTCTGACATCGGACTACGGCCGACCGAAGCGTCCCCTCTCCCCGAATAGCTCGTGGAATACACCCTAAGGCAGTGAGTAACAAGGAATTCTTCCCCACGCCGATGGGAACTCTAAACTCTTTTTGAGAGCTTATGTTACACTTGTGTCTCCAACGACTCCAATGGATTGGTTTGCAGTCTGTACAACAAGGAGAGATCTCCAACTTTAGACATCCCGATGATGAGCGGGTCGGAATTCCGCCGTTTTGAGTGGCCGAAGTGGCCGAGAGAAGGAGATCGGCCCTTAACCTTCCCCCGCATTTTGGCATCTCATGATGTCGTCCGCCCATTGCTTAATTCCCTCATTGGTCGGAACACTGCCCTCCGCTGCCCTTATAGATGATATTCAGACCGTAACGGAGCACTGTCGTGCGATCAACCTCACTCACCCCTCGGAGGTCGACCGAAGATAATTGCGAGAACTGATTGCACAAAGTATATAGAACGTTGTTGTGTCTACCGCACTACTTCATTGTGTGACACTATACAATGCGCTGAATAGCAGCAATGGAACCAACCGTCGTAGATCACCCCCCTCAAGGGGGTTTTGCCCTCATCTACCAGAATCCCTATTTACTGGGCGTTGCTTCGGTGAGCGCATGCAAATATACTATTCAAAAAGGCGACTAACCGTGATATCGGTTGTAGTTCTCAACTCTGGGGGGTCTCCTCTTCGGATATGATCAGGGCGTGGTGTCAGGGATCATCACAATGGAGTCCTTTGGAGCTCGATTCCCTCGAATTTACACTGACAGTGGCTTCAAAGGATGGTTTGTGTCAACACTACTCCTTGGTATGCGTTCTCGATCTGGGTTCTTGAATCTGAACAGACGATAGCTTACATAGTGTAGCTGCATGGTTCGGATCCCTGATCAACGGCCCAATCGCAGATCGACTGGGCCGGAAACTGTCCATGAATGTTGCCGTCGTTATCTTCGTGATAGGATCAGCTATCCAATGCGGTGCCGTGAACATCCCAATGCTCTTCGTCGGTACGTGAGATGTATACGTAGAGCCATCAACAATGCTAATAAGAGGATAGGACGTGCAATTGCCGGTCTAGCCGTTGGTCAATTAACCATGATCGTGCCTCTCTACATCTCAGAGGTATAGCATCTCAACCACTCGGTAAAACACCCCCATGTCTCACCCTATCTAGGTCTCCATCCCCGAAATCCGCGGTGGACTCGTCGTCCTCCAACAACGTAAGCCCATTCACCCCCACCCCACAGAAAAGCGCAGGCACACTAACAACCCCCCCCCCCCAAAAAAAACAGTCTCAATAACAATCGGCATCCTAATCAGCTACTGGATCGACTACGGCACAAACTACATAGGCGGCACACGCTGCGCCCCCAACACTCCCTACACAGGTTCCACGAAGACTACAGCCACCTTCAACCCTTACACAGACGTCCCACCCAACGGCTGTACAGGACAATCCGAAGCCTCCTGGCGCCTCCCATTCGCCCTCCAAATCCTCCCAGCCCTCATCCTAGGCCTCGGCATCATCTTCTTCCCCGACTCCCCCCGCTGGCTGGCAATGAAAGAATACGACGACGAAGCCCTGACAGCCCTCTCCAAACTCCGCCGCCAGGCCAGGGACAGCCCCGCACTGGTGAACGAGTTCCTCGAGATCAAGGCGTCGATCATGCTAGAGAACACGTTCGCCCGGGACCATTTCCCGTGCTTGTCTGGCTTCCGGCTGCATGCTGCGCAGTATATGTCGTTTCTGACGACGTGGGCGCGGTTCAAGAGGTTGGCTATCGGGTGCTGTGTGATGTTTTTCCAGCAGTTTATGGGCTGCAACGCCATGATATACTACGCCCCAACGATCTTTGCGCAGTTGGGTCTTGATGGGAATACGGTATGTGGTGTTTATCCTCTTGGTTTTGGGGTTGATTTGTCTGGGCTCTTTCTGACGTGTCTAGACTTCTCTTCTTGCGACGGGTGTATACGGCATTGTTAATTGTCTCAGTACCCTGCCGGCGCTTTTCTTGATTGATAAGATTGGTCGTCGGGTTCTACTTATGTCTGGTGCAGTAGGGACTTGTATCTCGCTGGTGATTGTGGGTGCGCTTATCGGGGCGTATGGATCCGATTTGGTCAACCATAAATCCGCTGGGTGGGCAGGTATTGCCTTCATTTATATTTACGATATCAACTTTTCCTATTCCTTTGGTTGGTTTACCCTTACATCTTTCCTTTGGTATCAAGAAAGAGTCAATTGCTGACTAGGTACAATATAGCTCCCATTGGATGGGTCCTGCCCTCAGAGATCTTCAACCTCTCCATTCGCTCTAAAGCCATTTCAATCACAACGTCGGCGACTTGGATGTGCAATTTGTGCGTTGATTTATGTTCTTTTAGAATTTCGTGTTGATCGTTGGCTGACATCGCATGCTAGTATTATCGGATTGATCACCCCCGATATGCTCGAGTCAATCACTTGGGGCACTTATATCTTCTTTGCGGCATTCTGTCTCCTTGCATTGGCATTCACTTTCTTCTGCATTCCAGAGACTCGTGGAAAGGTTTGTGGCTCATGAATTTTATAATCGTACACCAAGATCTGTCCTGTACTGACGGAAGCCCGATATTAGACATTGGAGGATATGGATCTTATCTTCGGAGACACAGCAGCCCACGAAGAGAAGCAACGTATTGTTCAGATTGAGGCCGAGCTCCGTGGTACGCAGGGGCCTAATAAGGACACCTTAGTGAAGCCCTCTGTACAGCAGGAGGAGTACGTTTGAGGCTCGTCTCTTCAATAAGTACCTCGCACATAACGGTGCATGTTTCCAATATTGTCCGGAATCGGTAAACCCCCACGATTATGTCACTGCAGTAATCGCGGAATAATTTCACCTATTTCTATACGATGCAACCGTTTCCCAAGATACTGTCTACGGCCCTGGTGGCCACTGTATCGTAACCGTCGCTCATTCAACGAAACTCAGCCTGTGGTGTGTAATTGACCCAATCAGAAAAGTCCATCCCGCCTAAGTTCAGTTCCTGGTCGACATCCGGGAACATAGCACCGAATGTCGGGTCGTTAAACAGCTGATCAGAAAATTGCATCAGAATAGGAGGCTGACCTGCTGGCCTATCGTCAGCAGTACTCGTGTACGCAGGTGAGCAAAGCCGATTAATGACTTGCAGACAACGAGCTGCAAGCCGATTGCTACTCAGTGAGGGATGCAACAACAGGTTCTTGGTAGCCTCGATGTCCTGAAGCCAAGCTGGAGCATCTGTGCTGGTAGGGTCTGTCATAAGCAAAATGATAGGGATTACACCGGCTTGAAACAGGAAGTAGAGCATATACCATGCTCCTATTCTCGTACAGAGATAGTTGCTCATGAAATCACTGATTGAGGAGATGGTCAACCGGGCATTTCGAAGACACAGCATTCTGCATTCGGCTTCAAGAGGGTCTTCCGGTTCATTAGATGAACTAGGCGTCCATCGCCTCGAAGCCCAGCGAAGGAGGATCGGTCTATACAATAGAACCCGGAGGTTCCAGTGTCGCCACATAAGCCGGTTTCGAACCAAAGCAAAAGGATCGGATTCTGATGTAAAGCTTGGCTGTTTGAAATAATCGGGAAGACCGTTGTACCATTCCTCCAATGGTTTCTGGAGACTTCGTGTCTCTTCCGGAGTAAGAGGCGGCGTGGAGATGAGACGCTGGTAGACGCTGTTTGTGAGCAGATGGAACCTGGCTTGAGCGATCATTCCGGAGTAAATAGTTGGACCGTTGACTTCCGGGGGCAGCGTCGTCGTTGACGCGGTCAGGGCCTGTTTGTCATTGTTAACACTTTCTCATGCATAAATCGCAAGAACCCTTACATCATCCTGGATGTTGAGAACAGGCTTTGCGTCCATAACACTCTCCTCGGGGAGAAGAATTGGTCGACCGAACGTCTTCGCAGCACCGCTATCAAAGATAAAAACTCCCCACCACAGCCTTCTCCTCATCTCTTTCTGAAGGAGACTTATTTTCCAGCCTGGGAATTCTTTGTGAAGGCCAAGACTCATAGCCATTCTAACGGCCAAGCCTAGAAAATTCCATCCAGTATTCGGCTTATTTCTCTTCTGCGCGTAGTTACTCAAGAGCAGCAATGCCTGAACGAGAGTAAGATTACCGGTTTCAAACACTGACACTCGCTGCAAGTGACCTCTGGCTTCCTGATAGAAAGTAATATCTAGGTCTGAGTTGTCGTCCCCAACACTCCACGCCCCCAATGCTAGAATGGTGTTCAAGAGTATCTGCCACGCCTGTCCATGTCGGCGAGTGGCTTGTTCGTAGAATTGAGCTCTGAAGGTGGCCTCGTGCACAAACGGATAGCTCCTGTGGTAGTTTAAGAAGAATGCGTCTATAAAAGCTTGTTCAATTACGCCAGATGGCGCGGCGTTTAGAAGCTGAGACTTCAAAGGTACTCCTTCCGGGCCAACGTTTGGTTTTGTTGATCCTACCGGAAAGTTCAAGTCAAATCCGTGCTTCAATAAAGCTCGAAGCGGCACAACACTTGAAGATGCCCCTGCAATGAAAGTCAGTAAGCAAGGTAATACAGAGTAATGCCAACGGATACCAACCGAAATATCCTGTACCCTCCGGCTTAATAGATAGAGCTGCCATGCCATCCGTCAGATCGCCGACGGTGATTTTATTCTCAGTCCAATCGAATCCATCGGCCTGCTGTGGAAGGGCTTCGGGAGCAGGTTCCGTCCTGTCTGCTTCAGTTTTGGCAGGGGTGGAATGTCTGGAAGAGGATTTAGACGATGGAGCTGGTTTTGGGCCTTCATGATCGTGCAGAAGTGATCGAACCGTTGCGTCCAGATCACCACCTGGGAAGAGTCTACCTAGAGCTGTTTCAAAAGCTTGTAGACGGTCTTCCACGTAGGTCAGGTGTCTAGAATGGAGCGTCAGTAAAAGAGACAGGCTTCTAGCAAAGGGAGCACATACTGTCGCGTTAGGGGGCTCCGAGTGATTTTCGGACTATATTTGCATTCTTTGTTCAGCTGCTTGCATTGTGCACAAGTTGGCTTCTCCTTGGAGCACTGGGTCCAACATTAGTTTCAACTCCAGGGATTGGTACCTCCATGTGGGAGACATGTTCTAACCTTGGACTTGCGCAAGCGACATTCGTCACACTGCACGATGGCCATCTTAGCAATTCATTCCCTTCTTGTACATCGAGAATACTTACAGCATAGGAGTGGGAGTCTCGCGTACTAGTCATCTTTATCGATAAGGGTCTGCTTTCAAATATCGGAAGTCTTGTGCACGCTGACAGTTACACAAAACGGGTGTCATCTGCAAGAAACCGTTAGCCATCAGCTTTGTGCTATATCAGGTGATATATGTCCAAAGATAAAGTGATAGCGTTGGATAATGTAAGGATTTGGCTTGCCATTTTGGGCGTTTGGTTCAGTCCAAGTTCCAATTTACAAAACTTTTAACATGTTCAGAAGGTAACATAACAAGACTGAAAAGCATTCTGAAGATTCGATATACAAAACAATCTAGGAGCGAAGCAGGGCTATGACGTTGACGGTGGTGGGGTATCTATGAGGAACGGGTATTGTAAAAAAAAAAGAAAAAAAGAGAAAAGGGGATACCAATCAGCAGGATGGGACAGTACAAGTAGTACAAAACAAGAACAAAGAAGGAGGTGATCAACTAAAAAAAAAAAAAAAAAGAAAGAAAAAGAAAAGAAAAGAAAAAAGAGGACAGAGAACATAAGGGACAGACATGAGAGGACATGGGGTCAACTCACGACAGGCATGGAAAGGAATCAATTGTTCATGTCCCTGGGACTTGAACTGGAGAGAAATCAGCGACAGATATAAACCCCCGAACCCACATATACAAGAAGAGAGGAGGGCAATATCTGGCTGATCGGATGAATGCTTCCGCATTGAAGGAATTCACGATGCTGATTGACGCTCTGGGCGATGTGGGGGAAGGCACCAGTCAGGTGACGCGCCCGCCGGATTGTCTCCCGGAAATTCAGGAACCAACTTCGGAGACCAACAGGATATGTCTTGAATTCTATGCAGAAATTACTTCAGATTTATACTAAGAGTAGTTAGCCATTAGGATTATATAGTCCACGGTGCTTAGTTAACTAGGCAGTTGCGTAAAGAATGCCCATGAATACATCTCACTTCCCAGTTTAAGGTTGGGATGCAACTATATATACTACGGTTACTATAGATATTGGTTTAGATGATTGCTGAACCACGTCATGCCGTATATTCCGTTTTCCATAATAATACGAGAACAACCTGCCTGAAAGCTTTCTCTTGAAATATGATATGCGATAGGTGAAGCAATGACGGACATTGACTGCCTAACTTAGTATGCGAGTGCTGTTGGGTATATATACTTCAATAGTCTGAGACAATACATTCGCTAAATATACAACTAACTGGTATACTGTAAAAGCTCTAAGGCAAGCAAATACAACAGCATTTCTATTTATATAGGGGGAGAAGTGGGAAGAAAAAATAAAGAATGTTGTGGGTAAGATGCATATAGATACCTTAGGCACCCTTAATCTGTGATATGAAAGTCTTGGCGTAGCGGAAAAGAAGATCAACCAATCATACATACAATCAGTTCGGACTTTTCCTCTGATACAACGTCATTTTTCAATTCACCACGGAAATCGTACAAAAACAGTCGAAGGCCATTGCTGCGACCAGTTCGCTTCTCAGTGTCTGCACCAGAATAAGCTCGTGACCCCTTACGTCAACGGGGTGATCTCTCGACCATGCCCACTCAACCACCCCTCCCACCCCTCCTTGCGCCCTATGTATCGTCTCTGCCGCAATCGTCTCTCACAGTCCTATCCTCCGTACTAGGTGCAACGGGGAATTGGCTAGTGTTGCGCTTCCTCTATGCGGCTCTAAGCGCATCTTCAAATTCCGAAACAGCGTTTGGACTGAATGGAGGCGACAGGGTGAAGAATAGAAGAGTCGTGCTTGTGAGTTTTCTGCGGGGCTGGGAATTTTGGAGATCCGAAGCGAAAAGACTGGTGAGTTTCTACCCCTCCATGTTTATCGTCTATTGCGGCTTTGAAGTTCAAATTATGTTGGTTTTTGTCCAGTTCTATGAGCTTCCCTAAAAAAGTATTTTTTATTTACGTCGTGAATGACCATAAATATTGACAATGTACTAGGGCTTGGACCTTGCACGTCTCACAGACAAGCGCCAATTCGCATTCGTCGATGGACTATCTGAACTATTCTACAATACTACAACTGCTACAGCAACTCCCCAACAATCATTCCCTGGTACTGCCGCTCTCCGAACAGTCCTTCCCGTACGATCCCAGCCGAGCCCTGTACCAGCGCGGGCCCCGCAATCTGTCCCGCGGCCGAGCAATGTCAGTACAAACCCAGCTTCAAGGGAAATCGGACCAGTCAAACGACTGCATTTATCGGGAAATGGCACCGCAGCTCTCGACGCCCTCGAAAGGGACATCGCTACAGTGATCCAACAATTGAAGGCTCCTACACCCGGTGAGGCAGAGGAACCCGAGGTTCTATTGATCGTCGATCAACCAGATTTGCTACTTGCGGCTACGGGTCCAAATAAAGGTATTGGGGCTACGGAGATGGGTGACTGGGTTATGGGATTACAACAAGTACGTGCTGGTCACTGGAGGAGCCATCGTCACGATGTTTGAATACCTCTGCTAACAAAACCAGCAGAATACCCATGCAACGATCTTGACGCTCTCCTCTGATTTACCACTGATACATAATGCATCTGCCTCGGCTCCCCACCCGGCAACACCGCTGGAAACAGAGCATGCAGCGTTCGCTATAGGGTCTGCCCACAGGGCCCAGATGGTTATGCAACTCCGTAACCTGGAGACCGGTGCTGCTAGGGATGTAAGCGGTGTGCTAAGGGTCAGCAAAGGAGGTGCGTGGGGACAAAATGAGGTGGGTACGGAGGGTAACTGGGAGGAGAGAGAAGTCTTATACTTCGTACAGAGGGATGGCGGCGTCAGTGTGTTTGGCAGAGGGGAATAGACTGGATAGAGAGTGTCCATATATCCAATATTGGCGTTAAGGCGCATGGAGATAGAAAGGGCCTTGCAATATGACATTGCCGCAATCTCATGACCCAACTTAAGTGATTCGGCTGGGACCGATCTATAGAGCAAGAGAAAAGCTCTTACGCTGCGGGAAGTGCTTGAACGCGGGTAGACAGATCACATTGGAGATTATCTCAATATTGTATCTGCCCGGACATGGGATATTCGCCAGCCATAAACAAGAAAGGAAATTCATGCATGCTTTCCCTTTTGATACTCCCTTTCGAAGACCCCAAGAAATTTTCCGTCTTTCATTTGTCGTCGTTATTCTAGGATAAACATGCTATGACGGCAAAAGGAAAGACCATCCCAACACCAACTCCAGGGGAAAGCGTCTTTTTTCACCTTGCATTGAAACTCGGCTACTTCAAATGCCAGGCCTTATCATACCAGCCCTCTCCAGCCTCCGAGAACGAAAACGCGACGTCGGGATTTGATTTACTGGCTCTCGGGGCCACGAGCGCCCTTGGGGGTGCCGGTCTGGAAGCCGTTCTTGAAGCGACGGTGAACCTCCTTGAGGTGCCTCATGCGGCCGGTACCGGTGGTCTTGCGGCGCTTGGCCTTCTCGCTCCAGTTGACTGTTCCAAGAAAATTCGTAAGCCTCATACTCCTCACAATCACAGCACTTCTCCCAGTAGATCCACGGTCGGCTATGCAAAGGGATAGGACTTAAGGTATAACCCGGGGATTCGTACACTTGCGAACCTTAGCGGAGGGGTAACCGCAGTTGGCACATGTCGACTTCTGGACGTGGAAAGAGCGGCGGCCTGAATATCCCAAACGCAAATCGCAACCGGTTAGCTTATCTGAACACCAATGTTCCTCCCGACCCTCCTAGCTGTATCCCCTATAGAGATCGGCAAATTTTGTCGGGCAACAGTTCGGAGTGATGAAATACTGACCACAACGCCTGCAGAGAGTGTGAGTCTTGTTGTGGCGCTTGCCAAAGCTGGAGGTACCCTTCGCTGTAATCGGTGTCAGTCTGCAAAGTCTTGTCGGCGTCGAAGCAGATGTTGCTGTTCGGCTGGAATATCGAGATTGTACGTACTCATCTTGAATTATGGAACTGCAGAGGAACACAATAAATGTCAGCAAAAAATTGTCCGTCACAAAATCCTGCGCTCCGAAATCATATGGGGGCTAGTGACCTACCTGGCGATTCCGCTGAAGGGCTGGTTGTCGTTGTCGTCGTCGCTAGGCGTATCGGAAGTTGCGCGCTGAGATCTGGGGCGCCTGCCGCTTAGCGAGTGTGTGTCACCAGGGCTTGTGCCCTGGTCTCGTGATTCCGTATTCTCCAACGGGAACCATAAGTCACATGATGTATCATCGTCTCCACCCAAGTATTTGAACTAAGCCTGACATGGTATTAGTTTCGATTTAAGGTATCCTTTCCGGCATACCATGAGTATAGCTCGTAGAATATGGACGGGAGGGACTTTTCGGATAATAGCAGTCAACTTGAATCTATATTGTGTTCACGAATGTTTTCTTCTTCTTTATTTCTTTTTCTATTCTCCTCGAGGACTTTCAAAATAGCCATATAAAGTAACAAATTATATTATACACTGTTTACAGGGTATTTCATCAAAAGCGCCCGGCGCCCCATATTGAACTGCTCTAATGACTAAGTAGAATCGAAGAAAGCTGGAGGGACCCATATAGTTTACTGTTCAAGGATGTCGTTCCCTATGAACTTAGCCATAGGATCATCTGCTGCGAGGCGGCTTTTTTTATACGTCTCCAACTCTTCCTCGGTGATACCAGATTGTACCTCCATCAACGTCCTCTTTTTCGACTTGGCGCCGGAGTCCTCTGCTCTCCTATCGTCAATGCCCTGCTCTTGGTTCGGACGTTCTACTGCATCTTCGGTTTCAACTTCAGGCTGCTCGTCTGCTCCACCGACGGCATCTAGCATCAACATCTTATCTGCCTCTTCGAATGCCCTCTTTCCATCTTCGCCGGTGCAGTAACTGTTCTTCACCGTGGAGTAACAGCAAGCATACCCCCATTCAAAGTTGTGCCACCAGCTGCCCCATACGGAAGTGTGGTTGTTGGTGAGGATATCCTCCGGATACTTTGATTTGGCTGCTTTCTTCGGCGCGCCCTTAATCGCCCCGGTCTCGTCATACTCAACGAACCTTTCGTTTTCAACGACCATAGTATCTCGTAGCGGTGTCGGAGCCAGATGTTCCTCACCACCATATTTCTCCAGAAGTGCTTTACGCTGGGCCTGACGTTTAGCTTCAGAATCTGTTTGTTCTTTCTTCCGTAAGATCTCTCCAGACGTCGGATTTGCTTGCAGGTGAATCTTCTGTCGACCGCTTTCCTGAGCTTCCCAGGCATATTTTTGAGCCTTTTCAAACTCCGCCGCATCGCCGGAAGCGCGAACGAAATTTTCCTCAGCAACAAGTGCTGCGGCTTGATCTTCCTGAGCGCCCATATCCACCATCCGTCGTGTCTTGGGATCATATTTCGCCGAGTCAAGATCGAGGTTCAGCAAGTATTTCGCAGTGTCTTCTCGAATACGTAGATTTCGAGTAGCTGTGCTTTGCTGCCTTCCCATATCAGATTCTTCAGCATACCGTGCCTCTTCCTCCGCACCTCCTTCCTCATCTTCACCATCTGTAATCTGTTTTTGTCCGGTTACCCGTTTGAGCTTTTCTAGCTCTTCGTACTCTTCTACCACCTGGCGATATTCGCTGGCATCGTAGCCGTTCCATCGGTCTCTTTTGGCATCCCATCCCATATCGACGTTCTGCACCACCTCGTCGGCCTGAATATCTTTACCGGTCCACTTCGCACCCTGCTTCCGAGGCCGACTAAGGCACTCCTTTGTTTTGTGGGTCATCGCACCACAGTTCTCACACGCGCCTTTTCGATACTTGGTCGCAGCTGGGCCGGCACGCTTTCCGCGCTCATACCACTTCGATTGCTCTGTAGTCTGCTTCTGTAGACGTTGATGCTCCAGATAATCATTTGTGGAATCGTCATCTATGTAGAACGGCTTCTTTGAGATGAAAGACGGAATATATTCATTGCGCTCCTTCGACGCCACATCAGCGGGCTTTCGTGATGACATGGTGACGGCGTGCCTCGAAAGATGTAATATATCGGAGTACTATCGAATTGTCTGTATTGCGATCGTAACCGTGAGGCGAGGAAGAACCTGTTCGGCGGCTTGCACTTTACCGCGCGAGATTAAGATGATCTTTGCTTGAGTTTGGAAGATCGCCCGATGGACTTGATAACGTGCACGTGATCTGGTGTTTTGTCCGCGCTCGGGAGGCGCGTAACTTTCAGTGGCTGCTACACGTCATGGTTCCAGTCAACTTCAATTAACTTGTCATTACGGATGACAACGCCAGTAGAGTGCCAGCAAGGGTGACATGAGTTCACTGTATACACGCTGGTCATGTCGCTGATAGCTTGCGCTGTCAAACACGCAACCGATGGAGCCTTTTCAAGTGCGCTTTAATTGCGTGGATCATTACCAAGCCGCGCCATCCGAATTTGATCCTCCGCTTCCCTACAGGGATCCATCTACTGGGAAATATGATAGACCCAAAGTGCCCATAATTAGGATATTCGGCGCTACAGAAACAGGTCAAAAAGTATGTGTCCATGTTCACGGCGCATTTCCGTACCTGTATGTCCCATACGACGGTGATTTAAGTCCAGAAGAAGGTTTGTTCTATCTAGCGTACCTTAGCCTGATAGCAATCCAGGCTAAACTGTGTTTACAGTCCGCCATGCTATAAGGGATCTTCACATCTCAATTGACCACGCATTGACATTAAGTTACCGTCGCAATGCATATGACAAAAAGGCCGCCTTCGTTGCCCATATTACCTTAGTAAAGGGTGTCCCCTTCTATGGCTATCATGTGGGCTATCGTTTCTTCTTCAAGGTTTATCTTCTCAACCCTATCTATACGACAAGAGTAGCGGACCTATTGCTCCAAGGTGCTATATTGAAGCGGCCATTGCAGCCTTACGAAAGCCACTTACAATATATCCCGCAATGGATGTGTGACTATAGTTTGTACGGCTGTGCGTATATGAAGTGTAGCAAAGTCAGGTTTCGATCCCCAGTACCGGAGTATCTCGAACTGACTAATTTATCGCATCGCTGGCATGATCGATCTATACAACCAGATAGTATTTCGGATGCGTCAGAACTCCCGAAGCAAAGTCACTGCCCCCTAGAAGTGGATGTTTGTGTGCAAGATATCTTGAATCGTCTCGAAATCCGCGAGAGACCTATACATCATGATTTCACGGAGCTTCTGAAGCCAGTCGACCAGAATGAGAAACTTGTTCCTAGCATGGAGGGACTATGGAAGGATGAGACACGCAGGCGGAAGAAACGTCTAGGACTAGCTGATCCTGGTAGTAGCCCGTTTGGCCCTGAGGAACTAGTGTCGCTATCAGCTGCTACAAGGGAACACTATAAAGGGAAGTGGATCCATGAGGAGGAATATCGTCAGTTGACACTCCGTACAGTCGCTGAGGAAAGGCGTCAATATGGTGGTGGGGACGTTAATGTCCATGATTTCCTCGTACAGGACCCCCTCGAGACTGATGTCAAGACTGTACTAGAGAGTATCGAGGATTTCTATCCGGACAACAATAAGTTCCCAAATCTGCAAGCATCTCAGGATCTCGAAACATGTGAATCAGCGAGCGCAGATGCTTATACCAACGAAAATCCTGCTTTACCTGGAGCGTCCGATAACGGCTCATACTGTTCAGATGACGATGACATTCCCGACCTTTTCTCAGAACAAGGTAACTATGAGGAGGAAAGAGATGTCTTTGATGACCCGCTGGCAGATGCGTTCTCTGATCTACCCTTTGAGGAACACCGGGAGCCGAATGCGCCCCTGGCTAGCACTTCTGCCGATTATAAGCCATTCCTCGACCGGACAGAAGGCCCATCAAGCAGACATCGCTCTAATCCCTATGAACGGGATAGATTGGAATATATCAATAGCCAGGCGAAGATCAAAGAGGACATACGGAGGGCAGAGAGATCCCTCAAGCGCCCAGAAAGTGAAATAATTGATCACATCCCAATTAACAAGCGGCCGAAATACGCCTCGAAAAGTCGTTTTCAACATTCGGAACATCATAATGAAGGGCTGGATCAAAATGAAGGTGTTCGATCTAATATTAATGTCGAATTTGGGGATATGGCTCGTAGTCATGAACCGTTGATGGGCTCGCCTTCGCAGCCACAGCCGCTTACACAATCAAGAGGTCGTCCTAAAGGCAGCGGACAGAACAACAGGATCAGTTTTCCAGTCGTCAAGGATCCAAACGACCCCATGACGGTATTACGCTTTAGCCAGGATGGTGGTCCTTTGAAAGTAACGCAGGATATTGCGGACTTAGCCGAACCCAACATAGATGCTTCGAAAGATGCGGGCGAAGATAAGAGCTCGCTGCCATTACTAATGTCGTCTACTGAAAGCAAGTCCACCGAATCAAACTCTTTTCTGTCAGAGGTGGCACTGATGATCTATGAAACTTTCAACATACCACAGAACACACGGATATGCTGTTTACGGCTTACCTGCCCCAGTCCTAGTGAGGTGTCGTCTACCCTTAGCGATTATGACTATCCGGCTGCTATCTATGACAAAGCCCATTACAGTGATCAGGGTGATGTGCCAGATCGCCCACGAGACTATGCAGGCAGGGAATTCCGCTTACAAGGTAGTGGGATACATTATCTCCCTGACTTTGATCCCACCGGCCGGTCACCTGCGATGCTTGGCGAACAAACTTCGATACTAAGAGATAGCCAAGAGCAAGAGCAAATTGATCAGCATCTCAGGGTGTCTTCTACCTCCAGAGTCTGGGAGTTCGCCCCCGTGCCGCCAAGCAGCTCTGAAGTTGTACAGTGGTTTGAGAGCATACAACGAGAACCGGAGGCCGGAACTGTGCAGCCGGAGAGGCATTTACACAAACCGAACACGAAGCTTAGCATCCTCTCACAGATCGAAGGTCCAACACAAAAGAATGAATATGGATTTAAGTACTCGCAGAAAGGAAGGTCGACCAGTGACGAACATCAGGCCCAGTATATGAGCATAATGAGCTTAGAAGTTCATGTTAATACGCGTGGTGTACTTGCTCCAAACCCAGAAGAAGATGAGATATCCTGCATCTCCTGGTGTATACAATCAGATGACGAGGATCTCGATGTTAACAGTCACCTTTCGGGCGTCCATGTTGGAATGGTCTTTCAGGGTGAACATGACAGGCCTGAAGAAAAGCTTTCTAAAGCTGTGAAAATCGACTTGGAACATGAGCCAACGGAGTTGGACTTGATCAACAGGCTAGTGGACCTTGTCAGACTGTATGACCCAGACATTATCACCGGGTATGAAGTTCACAACGGCTCCTGGGGATATGTGATTGAGAGAGCCAGAAAGAAGTATGATTTTGACATATGTGACGAACTATCGAGAGTGAAGTCACAGGCACATGGCAGGTTTGGTAAGGATGCTGACCGATGGGGATTCAACCACACATCCTCTATTCGAGTAAGCGGACGACATATGATCAATATCTGGCGAGCTATGAGGAGTGAGCTGAACTTGCTCCAATATAGCATGGAGAATGTCGTATTCCATCTATTGCACCGGCGAATACCTCATTATTCGTTTCGTGATCTCACTGAATGGTACCAGAGTGGAAAGCCTCGCGATCTCATGAAAGTCGTCGACTATTTCGTCTCTCGAGTACAAATGAATCTTGAGATCCTAGAATCAAACGAGCTAGTACCGAGAATCAGTGAGCAGGCGCGACTGTTAGGCATCGACTTCTACTCGGTATTTTCTCGGGGTTCCCAGTTCAAGGTTGAGTCTTTGATGTTCCGGATTGCAAAACCCGAGAACTTTCTACTTGTATCGCCGAGCAAAAAACAAGTTGGCCAGCAAAATGCTCTCGAATGTCTTCCATTGGTAATGGAGCCCCAAAGTGACTTCTATACCAGTCCCCTTATAGTCTTGGATTTCCAATCATTGTACCCTAGCATCATGATTGCCTATAATTATTGCTACTCGACTTTCCTAGGACGAGTACATCAATGGAGAGGCCGAGACAAGATGGGATTTACAGAATACCAAAGACAACCACGACTACTAGAACTGTTCGAGGACAAGATCAACATCGCACCAAACGGCATGATGTACGCGAAACCCGAAGTACGCAAATCGCTGCTCGCAAGGATGCTCGCCGAGATCCTCGAGACTCGAGTCATGGTCAAGACCGGAATGAAGATGGACAAGGACGACAAGGCGCTACAACGCCTTCTCAACAACAGACAACTCGCCCTCAAACTAATAGCGAACGTCACATACGGCTACACATCCGCGTCATTCTCAGGGCGAATGCCCTGTTCGGAGATAGCCGACAGTATCGTCCAATCGGGACGAGAAACACTGGAGAAGGCTATTGCCCTGATCCATTCTGTAGAGCGCTGGGGCGCCGAGGTCGTATACGGAGACACAGACAGTCTCTTTGTCTACCTTAAGGGACGCACTCGCGACGAAGCCTTCAACATAGGCGAAGAAATCGCTAAAGCCGTAACAGAAACGAATCCATCGCCAGTAAAACTCAAATTCGAGAAAGTCTACCACCCATGCGTCCTTCTAGCCAAGAAGCGCTACGTCGGCTTCAAATACGAACACAGAGACCAGAAAGAACCCGAGTTCGACGCAAAGGGCATCGAAACAGTCCGCCGAGACGGCACCCCAGCCGAACAGAAAATCGAAGAAAAGGCACTGAAGCTTCTCTTCCGCACGGCCGATCTAAGCCAAGTAAAACGCTACTTCCAGAAACAGTGCACAAAGATCCTCCAAGGACGAGTCTCCATCCAAGACTTCTGCTTCGCTAGAGAAGTAAAGCTCGGCACGTACAGCGAGCGAGGCCTACCTCCTCCGGGCGCCTTAATCAGTACCAAGAAAATGCTCGAAGATCCCCGTCTAGAACCCCAGTACGGAGAACGAGTTCCTTACGTCGTCGTAACCGGTTCCCCAGGCTCAAGATTAATCGACCGCTGCGTACCACCAGAGACACTTCTACACGATGCGCAACTCGAACTCGATGCCGAATATTACATCACCAAAAACATCATCCCACCTTTAGAGCGAATCTTCAACCTCGTGGGTGCCAACGTCCGCCAATGGTATGATGAAATGCCCAAAGTGCAACGCATTCGCCGGGTAGAAGGTACAGTAACCTCGACCGGCAAGGATGCCAGAAAGACTACCCTTGAATCATATATGAAGTCTTCAACCTGTATCGTCTGCAAAGCCAAGCTGGACGATTTTGATGTTCCGGTCTGTACTGAGTGCATGCGACAGCCGCATATTTCTCTTCTTGATTTGGTTACTCGCCAACAGCATACGGAGAAGAGCGTTTCTGATCTGCTGCGTGTATGCCGGTCTTGTATGGGTGTTCCGTTTGGTGATGAGGTGAAGTGTGATAGCAAGGATTGTCCTGTCTTTTATTCGAGGACTAGACATGTGGCTAATTGGAGGCATACTAAGGCTGTTTTGGACCCCGTGATCAAGTTATTGCAGAGTAAGAGTGAGAGTGAGCTAGAATGGTAGAGTAGGGGAGGAAGACTGCTATCGCACACTCTACTAACAACGGTCATTAGAGGGAGTTTTTTTTGTCTAGATAAGCGGATTTCCTGGGAGCCGGTGGTACGGGCGTTGAATAGAACCTAGTCATGATAAGATCGTGTATACTAATTTGCTCAATTACTGTATAATATCATCCTCCATACAGTATGATAATTTATATTGATGATGAATCTAGCAATATCCATATCTCACTGGAATGCAGAAGCCGTCAGTCTTTCTTCACGTGCGCAACTATGTTTCCCGCCCTTCTCAGAACCCTAGCAGCTCGTTAAGCTTATCAAGAGCAGTGGGCTTGAGATCGTCCTCTTCCTCGACTATCTCAACCCATTTCTCGCTTGAAACTCCGTCGGGTGTGCTACTGGTCACGCCCGCGCTTTGAACAACACACCCACCGCCGGTGCTGCCACCTCCGCTGGGACTGCCGCTGCGCTGTATGGTGTCAACAGGTGTGGCAGGAGTGGTAGTATTAATGCCCAGTAAGACACCCACACCACCAGTACTACGGTTGCAGCTCGGGGACTGACTATACTTGGGGATATCAGTGAAGTCCAGCAAGCTGAAACTTGCCTCGATAGGAATATCTGACGGTGCCGCACCAGTAGACGAAGCAAGCTCATGGGGCCCAGAGGTCGAGAGCCCAAAATCAAGAAGTTTCTCCAAAGACTCAACATCACCGCTGAAACTCTGAGGCATAGGGGCAGTCGCGCTTATGCTACAATGAGAGGGGAGAGGAGAGGTAGGGTCCAGGTCATCGGTGAACAGACCAAAGGGGTCGTTGTCGACAACAGGAAGACATCCCGGGATTTCAAAATGCCCCAGCGCGATCTTCCCTAGAATATGCGGGAAAATCCACGGGAAGCTGATTAGAGGCAACTGGTTTATTTTGGGCGTTGGCTTATGGAATAATTTGTGGTCTGTGGTTGAGTTTTCAGCACGGTACTTGTTAAGCGCATCGGTCATCTCCATGTTGGTGACGCGGTACATGGCGAGGGCTAGAGGGGTAAGCTGGTCAAAATTGCGGCCTCCGACTTTTTCGTAGCATTGCTTTTGGAATGTCTCGCGGAGCGTAGTTGAAATTGCACCGATCTCCTCATGAAATTTGTAGTCCTTGCTTGTGTTGGCGTGGCTGAGAACAAACGTAGACCAGACTTCGAATTCCGTTTTGATCTCGTGTTGTGCCATAACTCGTCGCATTGCGTCATCATATTGTTCTTTGAGGTTTTTTGCGAATGTGAGAAGGTCGCCAGAGACTTCAATCTCGCAGTTTAGGAGTCGCTTGTCAAATGGCATCTCGAGGCTGGGGGCGAAGTCAATTCGCTCAACAGCGTCATACAGCTGGCCCAGGATTTTGTTTGAGTGATAGATCCTGTCTTTGGGCTTGTGTATTTTCTCCATGAAGTGTGGCCACTTCCGAGGCTCAAGGTTGCGTGTTAACATGGCCGGGATGCCTGTCTTGTTGTAATCGACTGCGTCGGAATGCAGCTGGGCTAGCCGGATGCACTTCTCTTCGTTGACACCATCTTCGAGGAAGTCAGCTAACGCAAGATGGGCATGGGCAATCCTAGGAAGGAAATCATTCTTCATGTACGTGACAAAGAAGGAGGTTATGTCGTTGACCGTCACGTCCCTATCCAGGTCCTGAGCTTTGTTGCTAGTATACTTCATAGGCTCATGAAACCAGTCCTTGGGCAATAGATCCTGATCCCAGATGACGATGTAATCATCACCGTCCAAATCTCCGCCTGAGCACATGCTTGATACATCTCGATCGCCCGTTTGCGGCAAGACAACTACGTCTCGAAGATGATGCAACTGGGGAACATTGACTGCTCTCACGACACGGATGTCTCCCGGGTGAAGGGAAGGGTTACGAGCTAGGGTGCAGACCCCTTGGATCACCTCGGGCTTCTTGCCGGCTTCCGGGCGAGATACCTGGACGAAGATTTCAGGCAGGGCAGCAGTCTTTTCTTCGACCGAGGCAGCATTCCCCGGAACCTTATCGTGAAAGTACCCCTGGAGAAGTCCTGTTTCATCTATGCAACCTAAAAGACATGCCCCTTGATCGACAACAATCCTGGCCTTTTCTTTCAAGTATTTTAGATGCCATGCCCTCCACAGTGTCATAATAGAAGTCAAAAATGGCTCTTTTGATCTTCTGAAACCATCGAGGACCATCTGACTGATAGTGAGGGTCATCTGGTTTGGATCAACATATTTTTTGAGCCAGTAGATGGCCTGTGGATCGCTCTCTAATGCCTCATCGAGTCCCCGTAACATGGTGTGGAGTTTCGCATGAAATACTTGGTCCGGGATACCTAGCGTTGACAATACGATGATGAGCTGCCGGTTCAGCGTGGCCATGGAGAATTGAGACCAGCGGACGATTTCCAACCCATTGTGGATAGCTGCAAATTTAACCTGGCTTTTTCGAATGTGTACTTCCTGGCGCTGAGCCTCAGATGAGACTGCAAGCATTCCCTTACAGCCGCCTAGACGGAACTGAAACGCAGAGGGAGGCTCTCCTGTTGGTGTTTTTATCTTGAGTTCCGACATAGACATTTGTGCAAGAAACCGCGAGATCCTCCCGACACCATCGGAGAAGTTATACCCGTTACGTTCGACGTCCTCGATTTTAACTACGTCCACCGGACAACCAGCAATAGCCCGAGTGGTCGAGAAGCATTGTCCTAACCTTGCAGCATGCTTAGCAACATTGCGTATGCTATTGAAGTGTCCCATCCAAGCACGGATATTGGCAGCTGTGAGGTTCGGTAAAGGAGCGAAGAAGTAGGCACCGTGCTCACGGAATTGGGAATTCCCAAACGCGAGGAATTCGTAGCGCCTATCGCCAATCACAATGCCATTAGTCAGTGCTCTCTTAATGCGAGTGAATATTTCATCCATTGTACGGTCAGTCGTGGAGTTGATCCGACCTAACAGCTTCTCGTCCGTAAATCGTACTCGAAGGAAGCGATCTGCATGCTCTATAAAGCGCCTGATGACGCGGTTGGAGATATCCACTGTCGGCGTGTTATAATAGATGGTGCTTGGGGTGATTCTTGCGGAATGCATATAGCAGCAGTAAGGGGGGATCTTTGCTTGAGTCACTCCTTTGATAAACTTCAAGTCGAAGATCTTCATCGGGTCATAATACACCTGCTTCTTCGCTGACACGTGCTCCAAGAGCTTCACCGCTCGTGTCTCTCCAAGTTCAGACAATCTGACAGCAAATTCACGAGTCATCGTGAACTCGGAAAGATACCCGTTCGAGATACAAACTTCAAGCTGATAGCGGACTTGGAAGGGCAAATGAACAAAATTGTGGTCGAAGAGATCTTCCAACGAACATGTCTTCATTGATGATTGGGAGTCAGACAAATCTATCCATTTCCAAATGGACGGATTCATCTCCACGTTCGCGTCCCACTGGGTAAACCGATCTGTGTCTTGAAACGTGACGTTGTAGTCTTTGAGGATATTGCATAGAAGAGTCAGCTTCCCTTTGATATCAGCATCTCTAGGATACGTTATCTTGAAGGTGTTCCAACGACCTATGAAACCGATCAGTCCTAGTCCTAAGTAACGGTAGGAAAGGTAGACGCTCACCTATATCAATCACAGCCTTTGCCTTTTTCAGGCCGATGGGAAGGGAAGATAGCTCCAATGCATTACGGACGATATATGTCTGCCGGTACCAAGTCTCCGACTCCCTCCATGTATTGCTTTCCTCTGAATGAGTTACATCAATATTGCTGATGCGACGATGATAGAGTGGAGGCGAGTCCAACACTATAAAATGCGATATATCTCCTGTTACAGCATCTCGCATCTGGAAAATCTGACTTAGTTGAACGAAAGGAATCTTCAGGCGATATTCTTGAAGAACACTGCTGACTGGAGTGGGTTTAATGCCCGGGGTGAAGATGGGAAGCTGGAAGTAGACAAGGAGAGCTTTTTGCTTCAGATTGAGCACTAGCAGGGCGCGCTCATTATCGCTAGAACCGACAGAGCGCATTGGAAGCATCGTTGTCTCGTTGAACAGGACACCTATATCCATAGACAAGATTGGCATTTTCTACATGAAAAGTCAGAACCTCGAAAAGTCGATTCAGGAAGAGATACACCTACAACCTCAACTGGGTATGAGATGCCAGAACGGACCGGACTAGCGATCTGGGGTTCATCACGGTTCCAATCAAGTGCAATGTTGATGACTGACGCTCGACCGTTAGGAAGCTTGATGGTGTATAGTCCCTTCCTCCAAAAGTCTGTTTGAGGAGGAGGTCTGTCGAGACGCAAGAACATTTAGTAACTGTACAGTGAGAGCTCAGTGAGCCTTACCTGAAGCGGATTTTCCCTCTAGAGTCTTTGTTGCCATGAGAGTCCTCGAATAGATCAATAGAAGAGACATAGCCCTCGCTAGAGAATGCTTGCCAAAGGATACGTGTGTTAATTTCCCTCGGGAGGTTAAACAGGTTCACAGCCACAGTATCCCAGAATGTCCATGGGGCCAGTAATAACTGGGCTGGCTGTTGTTGTAGCCGAGATGAATTCTGAGGTTGACGTGAGGTGCCTTGACCGTGGCGGCCAAAGTCCCTCGAGCGGTTACTACGACGATTATGCGACATTGTCGTCAATGATCGCGATGATCGACGGTTGAAAGTGGAAGATGAGGTGGAAGAGGATGAAAGAGAAGAAGAATGTGAATGTGAGTGAAGGAGAGATTCAGTTGTGTTGTGAAGGCAGCGCGCAGGAGCAGTAAGCGGGCGATGGGGGCTGACATTAGTCTGGTGTGTTGCAATCGAAGAGCTTCTGTTCTCACTCTCCTTGTTTGTACTGGAGGAAGTTTGAGAAGAAGGCCTCGCCGTTGAAGACCGCTTGTGGTGCTTCTTTCCGTTTCTAAATCTTTGCTTTCTGGACCGTCTTTCAAATTCACGTTTACTCAACTGAGGTTCCTCGGTTGATTTTTGCATTTCTGTAATTTTTGTTATGACCAGTGATTAGTACTTCCCTAGTAGTCCCTTCCCCCAGTTTACTTACTTGCTTCATTTGTGAGGAAGGAAAGAGCAGACTATATGTGGTAAAGAAACACACTAATGAGATCAATGAAATCCAAAGAAAACAGGGACAGAAAAAAGAAAAACATCCCATGCACGAAGTGAACAAAGACCCCTTCCATCTTTACATAACTCTACTTATTGTTGTGTCATGATAATGCAGTCGATCTAAGAGGGATTAGACATAGCCCAAAGAACCCTAGTGAGGCCTGGAGGCGTTGAACCTTTGACCTGTCGACTTGCAAGCTACCAGTGTTGATCAATACGTTTGCAAGTGTAACTACTGCCTAAAGTGAATCGATATACACAATATTAGTGAGACATCGTCAGACTAGAAACGTTTCCAGCTGCTACTTCACATATGCTGTTGTAAAGGTGATCATTGGAGATGCCAGCGACCTGTGATTTCGATCTTAATTTACTATATACATGAAAGTATCCCCCTCCCCCAAATAAAACAAAGCATGCCAGGTTTAGTGTATCATTATTCGTCAAAAAACCTATCGGAGAGGTGGAACTCACACACATCAGGTCTGGGGTTGAGGGTTATGCTCATCAGTGACCTGGGAAAGAGAAGTGCTGGTGAAAAGGAAATCCTTCGTAAACTCCAGATCCATATCCAGGTTTATATCCTGGAGATGGTTCTCGCTAGTGCCACCATAAAACTGGGTGTCTTTGAGAGATCCCCGTCGGTTGGAATTAGACCTGTTGCTTTCTTGAGAACTGGGCTGGCTATTCTGGTCCATGTCTCCTAGCACTGTTCGGTCACGCGATTTCCTAGTACCACCTCTCCCGTAGATTGAATGCCTCGATTTCTTTTCCGTATTGTCATGGGACTCTGTTGGTAACTCAGCCACAGGGAAAGCGGTGATCCTAGATCTCTTAGGACTACGCCCGCCAGCATGGGACGTGTCAGTCTCAAAAGACTGGGCAAGATTGTTATCGGCTTGCGGCTGCGAATATTCATTCTCGGGACGCGTTTGCTGTTGTGTCACTTCCGCTTGCGATGGCCCCAACGTTGATCTGGACCGCGATTGTTTGGCCGAGGTTGGCGTATTTGCAGGGTCGGGCTTCCAGCCCATCACAGCCATCAGTCGAGTGATATGCTGCTGGGCCTCAGAAAATTCACGTGCTTTGGCTGCTCGCTCATCTCGTAGATGTTGCACCTATATCGTAGTCAGAGTTAGTTGAAGGAGCAAAAACGAGAAATAAATCAATACAGCCCGAGAGGTATCCTTTTCCATACCTTCTTTTCCAAGTACTGTATTCTCTTCTCTTTCGTTTGCAGCTCTTTAGAGGCGGTAGAAGCAGTAGCCTGCATGGTAGCATGTAACGTTGCGATCTCCTCTTTTTGTTTCGCGCCCTGCATGGCAAGTCAGAACGTTCCTCGAGATCTAACAATAATTCCGAATGCCTTACTTCTGTAGCACTTGCGGACAATTGCGCCTCGAACTGCTCCCTGAGAGTAGCTAACTCTGTCTTGAAATTCAGTTCAGCTTCACGGAGGGCGGACCTAATATTATCGGATTCCGAAACCTCCTCGTTTAACTGTAGGCCAAGTTCAGCACCTTGTCAATAGATTCAGGTAATTCCAAAGTGTCCTACCTTGCTTTGTAAGGTCTCCATAAAAGTCTCTATATCTTCCTTGGCAGCCTGCAGTCGAGCGACCTCCTCATCTTTTCGCGTTAACAGTAACCGATTTTCCTCCATGCAGTCACGGAATTTCGCCATGTCTTGTTTCAAACCCGAACTTTGCTCAATAGCGGCGTCTCTCTCCTTTGACCTAGCGTCAAGCATTTGCTGTAGCCGATCACTCTCTTCCATCTTTCGATGGGCGTCTTCCTGTAACTGCTCTAGCTGCTCCTCCTTTTCTGCTACAGAGGCAATCAAATCCAGCTCTCTGGTTCTTGCGTTTTGTCGGTCCCGATTGGCGGCCTCTTGGGAGTCACGCCGCTGATCCTCTAGCTCTCCTCGTGCCGCATCAAGGCTTGCTGTCAACTCCTGAATACGAGCAGACGCAGTTTCAGCATGAGCTTCGAGACGGGACACATTTTGTTGCAGCTCATTAATTGTCCTCGATGCTTGCTGCAACTGTAATGTCAACTCGTTATTGTGTTTTTTTACTTCCTGTGCTTCGAGCGATATCTTGTGTCGCTCTTCTTCGACAGCCCTTAAGGGAGCTTCAATACTGGCACAACGGCGTTCCATATCATGGCATATTTCCTCCACTTTTTGCATCATGCTGTTATGGGTTGTGCGTGCGCTTAACATGAGGGTCTCTGATAATCCAGCTCTCCAGTCATTTCTTGAATTAGGACGTTCATCACGGAATGTCAGAGCTGTGGCTGTTACCCTAAGTTCAAGAGGCTTAATTTCGGAAAATGAACATGCATTGCGGCACATGGGCTTCTTGGCTTTGAACATGAGCGCCCGAAAAGAATCGATGTGGGTCAAGTGGGAGGCTTCTTGATCTGGACTTGGTGAAAGTGAAGCCTGAAAATATAATGAGAACAGCTCGTAGAGCAATTCGTTCTCTGACTGTGAAACGAATGTGTAGCATATAGTGGAGTTCTGGCACGATGCCAAGTAAGGCCGTCTCGGAAAGCTTTCGATCAGCTCGTTGATGGGTCCCTTAAGCCGTGTTAAAGTAGCCTCCGCTGCTGTAGAGCCGAAGCCTTGTGAGGCCACATTTTGTAATCCGATCACAAGTGATTGTGCCACTCGGATAGTATCCACATTAGCAGCATCCGCGGAGTACCTGGGGCTTAATGCGGCAATCACATAATCTATGATCCTACATATCGCAGTCTGCCCTGGACAGAGCTTAAAGAACTTAGTTTTGTTTTCTACAGGCGCATTGCTTCGACTTACCACACTCGTCTCTGCTAACCGTGAAATATATTCCTGGGGTAGTGCTGCCAGTATGCGTGTGCTGTTCTCTGACAAGAGCCAGTGCAAAGCAACTTCAGGCAATCCAGAGGGCAAGGTGGCCGTTGGGAGGAGGTAAACCAAGAATGTTATACCCTACAAGGATAGTTAATTGTGAACGGTCTTCGATACTCCGTTTTTGTGTCTCAATACGTACCAGCATCTGTACTGCAGGGTCAATATTATCCCTCGTGACTTTCTCGCAAAGCTTCGCAATCTTGGACGAGTTTGTCTGTATCCAAGGCTCTCGCTGACTTCCCTCCACGGTCGCGCATATCTCAATTCCTAGTTTGATACTTTCCACAGCCTGATCGGTCATCAGACTTTGACAGCTCGTTGAGCAAGCAAGGATTACGCGCAGAACAACGAGATCTAAGGTTTTTAGGCCGCGCTTTGCACCAAAGAAATGTTTAATGTTCTGTAGCCAGCCAGGAACTTGCTGTGCGCTCTCATTACCTCTAGACACCTTCTGAGAAGATGCGATACGAGCAAAGGTAGCGAGACAGAGGAGGTTGCCCATATGGTCATCCAGATTGCGCAGCGTTTTAGTGAGCTCTATTTGGAGGTTGGACATGACCTCCGAGGGGATGCTGTGGAGAACACTTGGTGAGGTCTGCAAGCCGGTCATGATCTTGTAAATTGGAAGAATCGTTTCCGCGCAAGGATTGTCTCCTATTGTGCTAATTAATTGCTTGAGGAAGGGCGCAAGCCGCGCGGGTGGGATAAAATCAGCCGGAAGAGGAGACGACAAGATTGCAATGCATACGGGTATATACTACTCCAGTCAGCGAATTGAAAGTAGAACATGCAAAGGTCCGATCTAACTGATTGGTTATCAGTTCAAGGGATTGAAAGGGAGACTGACCTCTGTGCCATCATCTTCCATGGCCTTCTGGAGGAATTGGTCCAAAATATATGGATAACGTTCCAGTAAGCTATCGCGAAAAGCAGCTAGTGATGCTACGAGGTGTGAGCATACTTCTGGTAGGTCAACCACACAGAAAGCGCTTACTGAATGGGCTAATCAAATGCAAAGCGAGGCTGGAGCGAGACAGGCCGTCTATCAAAGCATCAACCAGGGGTCCAACCTGGCACGGCTTATGGGAAGCCCAGGAGCGGAGTGACACATTAGGTGTATGTTGAGCCAAGTCATAGAGGCCCTGGAATGGTATTAGCCAACGTGACTAGGGTTTACAAGTATAGTGTACGAGGCCCGCTGTACCTGGAGGGAGGGTGCATATGGAGCTGTGATGAGGCGCTCCACCTCGCGCCAAACGAGATCGGCACAGTCTTGCATTATTCAAGCTATTTTCCCATGGGGTTAGCCGTCGGTGGGTATCTTGGTCTATTCTGGTCAACCACGAGGTCGTTTATCTGATTCCGGAACACTCCGCCCAGCATGTTAAGTGGAGAGAGAAGGAAAACGATGAATGTGTGTACGGTGCCGTTGCCCCGCCAACTATCTAATCCGATATAGTACTGTCCATCAGTTGGCACACTACTTGGAGTACGTCCTTTAGGATAAAGGGAAATTTTCTTCTTAGAAGAAGAAAAAAAAAAAAAAAGATGAAGTGCTAAAACATTCAAGGACTAATAAAACCAGCGATTCTAGTACATTGTACTTTTTCCGGTATTGACTTATGGAGTCACGAGGCAGTAGTTAATATACCCCCACGGATTTTACCTGTCCATAATTCTCAAAGTACCCCCAAGTTCATAATCTTCTTAATTAAGCGGTTTATCCCAGATTACTTCAGATGGTGAGGACAACTTGCCACTGGGCATGTGCCTACATGTGGGGTTCCATTTGATTGATCTTTTTTATCACACTGTACCTGCCAAGCATTCGAGGGTGGGATGAATTCCGCGCTTATCGGACTTGACTCCGAGGGTTTCAAGGATCATGAAGGATGATAACCGAGTTAGCAATGGGTCCTTACAGGCCTCAGCCATAAATACAAGTCCTTTGCTTACTACCCCAACTCGGTCGATATCCGATGCAACTCCTCATTATTAGTGTCGATGGCGTATGAGCTTACCGCATGAAGAGCGGGTAGTCAGGCACGGCGTATAAAGCTGTCATAGCACCTCACCGAGACATGGCAATGGAAATTTATCCTGAAAATTTGGCACCCTCCAGCTTTTCATATTCCCATATCCGTGGTTGTTTCCTACTTCAATTGTGAGGCATGCGATCACTTTCCCGCCTACCACGGGGTTTCCCCACAAATCCCCGCGTACTCCATCGCCGACCCACACTCCCACAGCCCAAAGTCTGCCAAAGCTCAAGGATCGCGCGGTTAAATAGCTCGACCTCGAGCGGCAATGACCGTGAAAAACGTGGTGATGCTGCGAAATCCGAGCCGATTAGTACTGGTTCATCCAATTCCTGGACCGCGAGTCGAACGCTTCTTGTCTCTGCACTGGCCGCCGGACTCAGCTACGCCTATGCAATCTCAAGCAATAAGTCCCAGCCGGAAAGTCTGAAGCAGCCCCAATATGGATCTACACAGGATCTTAAGAAGGTGGGTATACTCATAGATTGACTCTTCGATGTGTACGCTATAGTATAGAAAAGACGCAATTGGCTAATGATTTCTCTACAACTAGGCCATTGCCGAATTACGAGTCAAGTTGGGCGATGAGGCTATTAGCACAGATGAGGATGACCTTCAGGTCCATGGATTCTCAGAGTGGTCAAGTGTCAACGCAGATCGGTTTCCTGTTGCTATCGCGTATCCGAAGAGCACGGAGGACGTTGCGGAGATTGCCAAAATTTGTCACAAATACAAAATGCCAATGATTCCTTATTCTGGAGGTTCCAGTCTTGAGGCCAATTTCTCCGCTGTCCATGGTGGCCTAACAATCGATTTTGGTTCAATGAACAAGATTCTGGAGCTTCACGAAGACGATATGGATGTGGTCGTCCAACCGTCCATCCAATGGATGGAGTTGAACGAGAAAATCAAGGACTCTGGCCTCTTCTTTCCTGTTGACCCCGGCCCCTCGGCGATGATCGGTGGAATGATTGGGACTAATTGCAGTGGAACCAATGCAGTGCGGTATGGCACAATGAAAGATTGGGTTATTAATCTTACAGTGGTTCTGGCAGATGGACGCATCGTGAAGACGCGCAGACGTCCGCGCAAGACTTCTGCTGGCTACAACTTGACCGGCATGTTTGTAGGGTCTGAGGGAACGCTTGGGATAGTGACCGAGGCGACTCTCAAACTGACACCCATCCCAGAGGAAACTCGTGTCGGTGTCGTCACATTCCCTACTATGCGCGACGCTGCATCTACTGCCATGCTGCTGATACGAAAAGGGATCCCTGTACAATGTATGGAAATTCTGGACGATGTTCAGATGGACGTTATCAACCGTGCTGGCGGCACGGGGCGGAGTTGGAAAACGCTACCCTCGTTGTTTTTCAAGTTCTCTGGCACAAGTGCTGGCGTTCTCGACAGCGTTAACTTAACCAGGGACCTGGCGAAAAAGAACCATGCCGACTCCTTTGAATTTGCCCGAGATGAGCGAGAGGCGCATGATTTATGGTCGGCGCGAAAACAGTCGTTGTGGAGCATGCTAGCTTTAAAAAAGGAAGGCTCGCAAGTATGGTCTACTGATGTATCTGTGCCGATTTCGAGACTCCCTGATATTATTGGTATGTCCTTGCGTAAAGAAGGCTTTCTTATCATATGCTAAAGACAGCAGAAACCACGAAAAAGGAATTGGACGATCTTGGGATCTTCGCAAGTGTTCTCGGCCATATCGGGGACGGAAATTTCCACACATGTATTCTCTACAATCGCAAGGATTCAGAGGAAACAGAACGTGTGGAGAAGTTTGTCTACGATATGGTTGATCGTGCTCTTGAGATGGAGGGCTCTTGCACTGTAACGTATCCCCTGCCTATTCACGACGGATGCGTACGACTGACATCAAAGTAGGGCGAACACGGTGTTGGGCTGGGCAAGAAGAAATCCCTTCAGAAGGAGCTTGGCCCAGAGACCATTGATGTTATGCGCAGCTTCAAAAAAGCTCTTGACCCGCACTGGCTCTTGAACCCTGGCAAGATCTTTGACTATGAGGATGAATCATGATTCGCGACGGCAACGTGCGCAAACTTCCCAGATAAAAGTCATTAGAATAGAATACTTGATGGGCGAAATATGTACATAGGTGAGATCGTCGAGTACTGTACTAAGTACTAGTAGTTAGTATAAATAGAAGGGAATAAAAAAGCCTCCCCCCTGTACTACCAGTAATTGGGTTGGACTAGATAGACTGTCTAACCAATGGCAATGAAGAGAAAAATCGATCTACTGTTTTTAGGCTAGGGCGGGGGCTGACTCATCTTGTGGCAAGTGACTAATTCCGGAGCGATATCGCAGTCATACCACGAGCATCTTTCTTTAAGCCCCTCTTTCATAGTTAAGCCGGTGAGTAATTCGTTTATAATGGACATCAATGGTTGCTTTCCCAATTATTTGGAACCATTGATGATCTCTATAATAATCCCTTGAAGTTATTAGCTTATTAGTAACGCTAGGTCGGCACTTTGACTCATCTGTTTTCGATCAAGATGGCATCGTCTCCTAAGAAGAAGTGCGGTACGAGGAATTAGCTCATGTTTTGTTATGGAATACCGTGTTGATGATAAATAGGTGTCCTCGGTGCCACAGGCTCTGTGGGCCAGAGATTTATCCTGTTGCTCGCCGATCACCCTTTTCTGGAGCTTCATGCCGTCGGTGCATCAGAGCGCTCAGCCGGCAAGGCCTACAAGGACGCCGTAAGATGGAAGCAGACTACGGCTATGTCTGAGAAGCTCAGCAACCTTGTTCTCCGGGATTGCAAAGCCTCTCAATTCGCCGACTGTGATCTTGTGTTCTCTGGTTTGAACAGCGATATTGCGGGTGAAGTTGGTATGTGGGATCCCCTTATTTGAAAAGGCTATTGCTAACCAGCATCTCTCCAGAAATGGAGTTCATCAAGGCCGAGATCCCCGTGTTTTCGAACGCAAAGAACTATCGCAAGCATCCCTTGGTCCCCCTCGTTGTGCCAACAGTCAACCCTCATCACTTCGATTTGATCCCTCACCAAAGGAAAGAATTCGGTTTGAAGAAGGGCTTCCTTGTGTGCAACTCCAACTGCGCGGTCATTGGTATCGTCATCCCTTTCGCAGCTCTCCAGGCCAAGTTTGGCCCTGTTGAAGAGGTCGAAGTCTTTACTGAGCAGGCCTTGTCGGGTGCTGGCTACCCCGGTGTGCCCAGCATGGACATCCTGGATAACGTTATCCCTTTCATTAGCGGCGAAGAAGACAAGCTCGAGAACGAGGCTCAGAAGATCTTGGGTTCTCTGAATGCAGATGCTACCGCCTTCGAGGAGCAGGCTGGGCTTCGAGTTGGAGCCACTTGCACTCGGGTCCACGTTACCGACGGTCATATGGCGTTTGTTTCGCTGAGATTCAAGAACCGCCCAGCACCCAGCGCCGAACAGGTCGTGCAGGCGCTGAGGGAATACCAGTCCGAAGCGCAGAAACTTGGGGCTCCTTCTGCCCCTAAGGAGGCGATTAGGGTATTCGACGAGGCGGACAGGCCGCAACCAAGACTCGACAGAGACATCTGCGGCGGATACACTGTTAGCGTGGGTCGGGTGCGTGAAGGCGCCCAGGGAGGCTACTTTGACCTCCGCTTTGCTGCTCTCTCTCACAACACGGTTATTGGAGCCGCTGGATCCTCGATCATCAATGCTGAGATTGCAGTCCTGAAGGGATACATCTGAAATTAACAAAGCAAGTTTAGATTAGAGTACATAGGTAATTACAAGGCGTTCGATACCACTCTAAGCAGGAGGTAGTCTATACTTCCCAGTAGATGATGATGTATGAGATCAATACTAGTACAAAGTTAACTAGTATTTAGTTACCCCTGTTCTGGTATTATGTAATCATTGACTAGGGTGGAGCAAAAGGAGCGGGCCTAGATCAGGACTAGCGTCGAATTATACACCCTAGCCCTAATTATCCTAATCAGGACAAGCACAAACTCCACTAAGCGAGTTTTCGTAGTGGATCGGATATCACTCGACAACTTTCGGCTTCGTCTGGTTTTTCTCCTTCGGACACTTCGACAACTAACCGGGTTCAAGTCGACAAAGCAGTCAAGATGCCTCGCGGACCGTGAGTATACCATTGCAGATATTTTCCATTGAGATTTACGATGAGCGCACCAGTCCTGGAAAAACTACGTTTGAAAGGGGCTCGATGGTCACCGTTGGATAGCAGAATCAAAGGAAACTCGACACTGACAGCGATGTCTACAGTACCAAGCACCAGAAGCGCCTTAGTGCGCCTTCGCACTGGCTCCTGGACAAAATGTCCGGAACCTATGCTCCCAAGGCCTCCCCCGGTCCTCACAAGCTCCGCGACTGCCTTCCCCTCATCGTGTTCATCCGTAACCGTCTCAAGTACGCCCTGAACGGCCGTGAGGTTAAGGCCATCATGATGCAGCGTCTCATCCAGGTCGACGGCAAGGTCCGCACTGACCCTACCTTCCCCGCTGGCTTCATGGACGTCATCGGCATCGAGAAGACCGGCGAGAACTTCCGTCTCATCTACGACACCAAGGGCCGTTTCACCGTCCACCGTATCCAGGCTGAGGAGGCCGAATACAAGCTGTGCAAGGTTAAGCGTGTTCAGCTCGGCAAGGGCGGGATCCCATTCTTGGTTACGCACGATGCGAGAACGTGAGTGCATACTCTCCACAAGTTCCGCGTCCATCAGTCGTTGGACCAAGCTTTGGTTGATCGGCGGAGGACGAAAGAACTTCGAAATTATATTACGACTTGCTGGCGATCAGTGAGGATCGAATTGTAGAACTGTATATGCTAACAACTGTAATCACAGCATCCGCTACCCCGACCCTGCCATCAAGGTCAACGACACCGTGAAGGTTGACATTGCCACTGGCAAGATCACTGACTTCGCCCGCTTCGACACTGGTGTTGTCATCATGGTTACCGGTGGTCGTAACATGGGTCGTGTTGGTGTCATCACTCACCGTGAGCGCCACGACGGAGGTTTCAACATTGTCCACGTCAAGGATGCTGTTGACAACACCTTCGCCACCCGTGAGACCAACGTCTTCGTCATCGGCCAGGAGAAGCCCTGGATCTCCCTCCCCAAGGGCAAGGGTGTCAAGGTATGTTTGCTATCCGTTCCACGTATTCTATACAACGGAAGATACTAACGCATCATACAGCTCTCCATCGCTGAGGAGCGTGACCGCCGCCGTGCTGCTGCCATTGCCAACTAAATGTATCCTGGTAGGTGACATTAGACACTGCAGCAAAATCAAAAGACTTGAAAAATCCGCTAGAGACGACATCTTGTCTTGCTTTGTGGGCCTGTATGACGCCGGTTATGATTCTATGATGCGTTTCTAGGAAGAAAAAAAAAGTTGTCTACAGGACGCATAATGGGGCTTGGTAGTTTCCATATCCATGTTCCGTAGGGTCAAGCCATAGCAAGCAAAACAGGGACTGCCGTCTCGTTTGATATGATACCTCTTAATTAGTCTTGTTCTGAAATGACCTGACATTTGATACCCCGCTCGAGTATTCGTCCAATGTAGATATTACCGTCTTTTGACTCTGTATCTTTCCGCGATATGGACCCTCTAGATAATGGTTCACAAGGAATAGTCCGAATGGGACGGAGAGGCCCGTCGCGCTCTGGTGGATGTCAACACCTTTTAGGTAACGGAATCTGGTTTGACCGATCGCCACTTTACCTCTCACATTGACATGATTCACACGTAAATCCCTCCAACTCAATCTCCAAATCTGAGTGGGACTGATTAGATAAAAGCACCACAGGTGAACTGAGCAAACGCCTGTATCACCAATTAGCGTCCGTTCATTACACCCACTACGGTGGGTAGAGTCGCAAAGATACCTGGATCTATACGAAAGGGGCACAAGTGGGAGTGGAACACGTCGAATTCTCTGCAGGATCCGTACGCATCCTTCCTTCTCCGTCATGCACCGCTCCCGTCCTACTCCGTCGTTGCCCTAAATGCCTTTTCAGTAGCGGCACCTACCATACCCTCCGTGGAGACCGATCCTCGGCATTATCATAGCGACGTAAGCGCGCTGACCATGCAGCAGGAGAGAAGAATCACCCGGCTAAAGCGCAAGCCCCATGCGACGGTCTTAAGCCTTGGCTCGGGTGCGTTGGACGGAGGTGACAAGTCATTGTTGGAGCCGATCTTACTTCCATTTGGTGTCCCCGTTGGGATTGAAGGATCGGAAACCAATCATCAGGGGGCATCGAGGTACGGGGAAATCGCGGCCTTTGAACAAAGGGGGAACAAATAAAGAATTTTACCCTATCGGGGGGATAGGCAACTCTTTGAAGCTTGATTTTGGGGATTGAGTTTGAAATCTAGACGGGACTATCCAGATGGATACCGACATGACGGAGTTACTCTCTCATCATTTCAGGAAGGGAACCAGCAGTGGCCTTGCATCCTGTACCACTATCCCTGTTCCTAACTTTAGAGTGCCTTCCTAACAGTTCGTGTGTGTTCCCTTTTTCAGCAGAGACTCGCGGTCTGAGGTGGTCCGCATGCGGATGATCTCTTGCCATGTTGAGATGCGTGACTATCGGGTGGAGATGAATGGAGTGCTCACATACTTTGTACAAATAATTAAATTGACTTAGTTTATGTACCGCGGGACCGCTACAGGAATCGGGATATATATTTCTATGCACGTCACGAGTGATGGGCCAATCTGCTTCATTATCTCCGGCAGACAAGCTGCAATAGAGTATAGTACCTAGGGTTGTGTACGGAATAGTGCATGTGTGGGCCGTTCAATTCAGAACTACAGTTATGAGGGAAGCACCAGGGACTGTGAAAAAGAAAACAAACATATAAAAATAAAAATTAGACTATTGTTTGAGGAAAAGAACGTCTTAGACCCCAACGCCACACCTTCTTTCGAATGCAAATGTTATGTAGGTAGTATGTACTACAGCAAGCAAAAGCAAGTCCGTTAACTGACAACTGTTCTTTCTTTTTCTTTTTCTTTTTTAAGCATGCCTTTCTCAAGATGCAAGCTCATAATAGCAAGCCATGTAAGGAACGTGACACTCGGTATATACTGAATCATTTTTTGGAGGGGGTGCCGAAAGAAGCGAACAGCTCACGAGACTACTGCAACTCACGGACTCGACTTCTCATTGTATGTACATAGTGGCTGATATTAATATCCACTACCTTTGTTTCTGGCAATATCAGGAAAGAAAGAAACTGACACACAGGCTTGGGGCAAATTGAACGCCAGCTTTCATTCTTTTCCCAGCAGAGCGGGTCTTATTGCTGCTACCTTGTCTTCTCTTTCAGCTCTCCATGTTGTCTGGGGCGTTCACCATTCTCTTCTGTGTGGTCGGTGAATTTTCTACCTGTAGTTCGACGTGGAGAGAGCCTTGGAGCGGTCCATGCAAGCCAACGCGCGCCATCCTTGATTTCCGAAAGATGATTGAGTCTCACGTTTTACAAATGACCTGGGGGGTCTTAACATGGACACCAACACACACAAAAAAAAAAAAAAAAAAAAAAAAAAAAAAAAAAAAAAAAAAACAAACGGCGCAATTGAGAAAATAAAAATAAAAAACGAAGCGCCGTTCCAATGAGGGTAATTGCCCATATACACTGGGCGGGAACTCCGACTCGCTTCATTTCCACCACGCCACAGGGACAACAATATCTATCAGCTCAACTTGGTCTAGTCTAGCACCGTGTACTCCGTATGTACCATGGAAAACTCATCGGCAGATGCGGACCAGGACAACCAATGGGAGTTTCTACAATTAGCCAGGGTTGAGTTCGGTTGATCACAGCATAATGGACTGGCCGTTATTTTTCGACGGCCGGCTACAGCCGTGAATTCTTTTTTTTTCAATGTCCCCACCAGGTAGTCCGTCGTAGTACAACATAGTACTACGGAGTACGTACGTATCAGTACAACTGTCATGCCCAATGATGAATCCTTTCGTGTACCTTGCCATAACGGTCCGCTAATTACACTTTGAAAATTTTCTCTTCTTCATTTCCTCTAAGAGGAATAATGGCTCAGGGCGTGAGTACAACAGAGAAACCGCTGCCCCATAGTGTCGCGCGGCGTTGGAGAACCAAATCGGATCGACATTTATAGCCTTTGAGCATCGACGATACCCTTCACGAGGTAGAGAAATATGGCCCCATGGGCAATAAACGAAAAAGAACGAGACGAGCGACCAACTTAGTTACTGGATCAGGAGTGTCCGCTAGCAGTTCCTTTGTTCCACCGTGCTCCATAGACAGTTTCTAGCGTGTATCCTCATGCAGGGTGCCATGGAGCTGAGAGAGAGGGAGAGGGAGAGAGAAAAGTGGCGATCTAAATTACTGGTCGATGAAGGTCAATTCAAGGCAGGATGATGCTACGCCCGTCTATCACGGCCATTATCATCAGAATTATGACTATCCTCATACAGTCCTCCCCTGCCAGATCCCGAGCTTTCCGTCCAGAAAGTCGACTTCACCGCTACAGTTACAGTCACTAGTTGCTCCGGCTTAACACATTACATGTCGACTGAACGATTGAACCACATCCAGTACGGGTGAATCTTCCAGAAAAGAATGGCTAATGCATCTTATTCGACCCCATGCAATGTTGCTGACCGCTTCTCTTCAATGCATTCCAATTGTTGAACGGATGGCCGCCGCTGGCTTCTATTATTGCTCTCTCATTACTCTTACCCTTCTGAACCAGTCTAAAAAAATTTTTACGCTAGTATGATGGATAAATGGTGACTTTTTATTGCCCGTGTGGAGTTCTATTTTCTTTTTCTTTCCCTTTTTTTTTTTTTTTTTTTTCCCCCCTTCTCTGTTTTTCTTATTATTCTGGGGGTTCCATTTGTTTTATTTTCTCGCTTTTTTTTTTCCTGTTTTATTTTTTACCTTTCTGTGGCTGGGATCTTCCCAGAATCCTTTTTAGATCATTTTGTTAAACGGCGTCTCAGGGGCTATGTTGTAATCGTTGAACGCTTTACATATATTGTCTCTTGACTATGACGATTGATTGATCGACCCGGCCCACTTCGCAGCTCCAGACTTTCCTTACTTTCAGGCTTCTTTAATTTTGCTAGTCCTCTATGGCCAATCCCCGTTTCTGGGCCTAACCTGGATTCCGGGAGACCCAGCGGTTTGGAACAGATCAGCCCCCTTCTTCGTTTCTTTGGATTTTATGATGCGCCACTTCCCGTCATGCTCAGATGTGAAGCCACTACAAGCATTAGGTCCTTCTAGTTCCCTCGTGAGTTGAACGTGGCAAGACTGCAGAATCTGCTGTTGAGATTGGGGACCATAAGAAAAATTTAGGCCAGGTAAAAGAAAAAAAATATATAAATAAATAAATAAAAAATACCAAAAAAAAAGACAAGGAAGAAAACGCAGGCGAATACTCCGAACTGGTGCAATAAAAGGCCAAGTGCCCGGACCCTCATTTCCCACTACAGTCTGTCTGTTCCAGATATCCCCTCGTTATCTACCTAAGAGGATTCAGTCAGCCTGCAGGGGCTCTTTTGACTCTTGACCCGCTTCTGGACGTTCTCTATTTCAACTATCACCATACCTATACTATAGTCTTGCTGTCTTCCTGTTCCATATCACGCCAGATTGTGCCCCAGTTGGTCCAACATATACTCGTACGCCTTCAGTATTCGCTTAATCGTCTAGGTCTCAGTTGGGTGGCGGAAACAGGCGCCTCGTTTCGGAAGTCGCTTAGCTGTTTGTACGCCCTGACGGCCTAACTAAAGTAATTAAAGCACGGATAAGAAGGTATGGACACTAGCTGCCCAATAGTCGGTCCACTGTGGGAACTGTCGTTTGTCATTTTGCTGAGATGTCTATCCCGAATCAGGATACAGTGGTAGGCTTCCATCTGTCACCACCTGAGGCCTTCTTTTCGTTGCCAGAGATTGGTTGCATGACGGGGGTTCCACGCCTTCGTGCGATGGATGAGTCGATGAGTGCGATGTCGATGCCGGCACAGTCGAGCTACCCATCGCTGTTCCAGTCAAGTGCGGAGATACCTCCGTTCTTCGTGACATACCGATGGTGGGAGGATGAAGCAACCACCGTGCTGTGGGCCTTTGACGTTGAGGATATCAAACGAGTGATCCAGTATGGTCTGTATCGAGATGAGAACCTGCCTCGTTCCTCCCTGCAAAGTCGAAATGCATCTGCCGTAGACAGTTTCCTGCTCACACTAGTCCAACCGAAGGAGAGGGCTTATATCGCCAACCTGTCATTTGTCCAAAAGGTCGAGGAGATCATTCGCAGGTGCAAAACAAACACCCCATCACTCGTCGCTTGGAGTTGGTTCCCGCCTCAAGTGACCCGGGACCTGGATTCCGCTGCCATTGCGGATGCGATTGATGCTGAGAGCCACTTGCATTTCACCCGCATTCCCTTCGAAGAGCTGGTCCGCTACTCCTTGGGTTACCCTGCGATCGCGGTCGAATGGTTTTTACAGCAGCATACCGCACTGTACATCCATCTGTTGAATTACTTCAATACCTTCCCCGAGGAGATAGTGAGGTACACCAAGGTTGAACAGGTAAAGTGGCCCGTTTCCCTTGTGCTTGATATTCGCAACAGATAGCTAACGTGCCGGTGAAGCATCTTCGAAATCGAAGCCCATTTGCTCACCGCGCCTTGTTTCATTGCCTGCTCACAGTGCAATCGGGAGGAAACTATGAGATGCCGAGCGCCACACCGGGCTTCGAATTCATAGCGGATCCGATTCAAGGTTTGTTCAAAGAGCTCCCGCCCAGCTTGACGTCGATATTAAAAGTCCTTTCCGTCCTGAGAGTCCGCTTTGAACGACAATATGTGCACGCCCGGACGATGGATTGGATCCAACCCTTTGATATCAACTTCTCCCTCTATGAAGACTTGACAGGATCGACATCCGCTGCAGATTTCGCTCGCACCCTAACGAACGCCGACGAGCGCAGCTTCTCCGCGCTGACGCCGCAACAAGTGATAGCGGAGGATCCAGCGGTAACGAAACTACTGCGCAGGTGGGAGTCGCTCAGCATCGAAGTCTGGGAATGCTGCACTGCGCTGCCGGACATGATCCCATATATTCAAGACTGTGTACAGGTACGAAGGCGGCCTGCCTTTACTTGGGTTTCCCCAACCGGCATCAATATGTGGCTAACTGAGCTGTTTCCCAGGCCCTCCTTGTCATTCGAAACTACCACTCGTTTTCCGCCATCATCAACGGACTGCGGAAATATAGCATCACCGATTCCGTCTTCAGCAATAACGGCGCTGCTGGCGCAATGGCTCTGAACCCGATCGTTCCTCCCGATTTGCTCTTTCTCATCGTGCCCTATCAGAACTACGCTGCCTATCGACAACAGTTCCAGTCGTCGCCCGGCATCCCCTGTCTCATCCCGCATATTAGAGAGTATCAACAACAAGGGCAGCCGGCCTTGCTCCAGATGTTCCAGAGAATGCGCAACGCTATGCGCTAGTTGAACCCACCTGTGCCGGACACACACATAGCATCTATTTCTTCCATATAATCGAGAAACTCGAGGATATGAATCGTATACGTCACGATTTTTCGCATTGAGCATGTTTGGGTTTACGGGATTTTTTAATAAATTGGCGCTGGATTTCAACTTCACGGTTTAAGTAGGGGTTAGTTCTGCATAGTTGGTTCGCATTGCAACCACTTTCCTTGCTCAGCGAGTTATCTGTTAGTTTGTGAAGCATCTCTTTGGCTCTGGATATGTATTTCATGCACACGTTAAATATTCGTTAATTGAAGAAATGTACCCATGCCCGAGAATATGTAACAAGGCCAGATCTTCTTTTCTCGTTATCATTTTCCCCGCAACCAGTGCTGAGAGTCGCAAAGGACAAAGCCTTCCATCTATGACATCCGAAAACCAACTGAACTCACCCGCCGCGTCTAGTCAACAAATACAAGGCAACCACAGACACGCACCTCGCCGTAGTAGCAACCGCATATTCCGCAGCCACCTGATCTAACCCAAACGTCAGCAATAACCAAGTCAGCCCCTCCTTCACCAACATATAGACCACCCAAGAAAGGCCCAACCCCCACCCAACACACGAGAGAATAACCAGGCCGAGCAAAAGCGCAGCGTTAATCTCCGCACCCCAGCGATTCCTCACCCACACGGCCGGGTTGCGTCGTCCTCGTCGGCTGTGCTGCGCCGGCTCAGCTCCTCTTCCGATGGGTCTCAGAGGCCTTGGCATTTCCGAAGACCCCAAGGAGGAACAGGATACGGTTCACGAACATAAAAACCGTCATACCAATGTTGCCCCAGGTGAGGAGATTCTGCCACGCCCAGGGATCGACGAAGGTGTCCCAGCCCACGCCGCGGTAGGTGGCATAGAGATGGTTGATGTCGCTGAAGACGTAGGCGAGGATGTAGTTGCGGAAGACTTTGGGGTCGTTAGTGTTGTGGTGGATGAGGAAGCTTAGGAGGCCGAGCACTGCGTAGATGTTTCCTAGTTGGCCGGCTAGGACGACGCTGCTTGGATGGATGGTCTCTGGCGGTGGGACGTTTGGTGTTGAGTCCACGATGAACTTGTTAAGATCTAGGAGGGGGAATATATAGCCGCCGAAGCTGTGAATATGGTTATTTGGAGGTCTTTGTTTTCAGATCGATAGCTGTAAAACGCGTTTAGTTTGCTGTGCGTACCAGGATAAAGGCTCAAAGACCCTGAAAAGAAAGTGCGGCCAGAAGGGAACGTCGACACCCATGGTGACGGTATTGATGTGGTTTTTCTTTCTGATATATATAGAAGTGAATATATGTGTGTTACTTATATCAGTGTTTTCAGAAGGGAACGGTTGGTTGCTTTGAAAGGAAGGTGATATGGTGAGGGTATTTATACAGAGGAAGAACAAAGAAAAGGTTGGGTGGGCACAGCTGGGGGGCCCGATATGAACATGGACCCAATGGTATGGGAAAGCTTAAGCAGACTACTAGTTCCCAGACTAAACTGCAGCTGCACAATGTCCAAGAAGAAAGATGGAAGTAAATTCCCAGGGATGGACATGGGTTGTTTTCCGCAACCATTGCCGGAGAGGTTGGCAAATTAAACTTCCTTTTTAGGAAATCCCGGCTCCATCAGGCGTGGGGGCCAATGCTCAGTCAGCCGTGCACGTGCCATCTAGAATTGGTTCTGGTTCGGAATACGGGGCGATAAGTTCAAATCTCAATTAATACACTACACACGCCATCGTCATCATCACCTTAACCCGTTTTTTTCTTATCTCCTCATATCTATCAACAAGAACTTCAAACCCCAGCTCGGCATGTACCAAGTTACTGAGACAAAATGGCCTGTGTAATCAACTCGAGCAATTCTATAGGGCTGACTAATACTGAATGATATCTTGACTACTAACTCCCGATGGTGTGAGTGCGAACAATGGACTCCAACGGCAACTTTGCCCGGTCTTTCGATGAATCCCTTACCCGTGAATTACCCCAACTGCAAAGCCTCCGCATTGCACCTCTCCGCCAACCAGTCTCCCGCATCCTCAGCATCCCCTCGCCGCTTGAACCCAATGCGAGTGGAGTTCGAGAGTCAAATTCCATCCCGAAGAGCAACAATTCAGCTGGAGTGCTGCCTGGCCGCAACGACTCCGGTGGGCTCACAGAGAGCGTCAACGCGGCGCGTGCAAAGAAAAATGACCATACAGTAGATGCGGTCTCAAGCTTACAGCCTCCTCCCAAGCCCATTCTCCCGGAATTTGTCAACCTCCGTGCTCTGGAGCGATTCCCTTATTCTTCATTCGACGACGACTCTCATGCTCGCAAGCGCCGACGGTTAGAGGTCCAGGCGGATTCCTTTGGAGAACATCTACAGCTGCCAATTCCGCAGGCGCACAAGGAACCACGACCGCCGCCATTCGGGCCTTTTGCTATTCTTAATGGCCTGAACGAACCACCGCCCAATGCCGCTCTTCTCCCTCCGATCGAAGCCGGTTCCATCACGCAGCTGCTGACCAAACCCTCACGAGGTACTTCCTTTGTGGAACCCGCTCTGTTGACTGCCAATACAATTGTTGAGAGCCAAAGTGTGGAGAGGATAGAGGGCAGGATCCATGAGATTCTGGCTTCCCCTGTGGGTGAAAACACTGTGGATGACGAACAGACCAATATAGAAAGTGGTCTCTTCGATGATGCGAGCGTTGATCAGATAGGATACGAGAAAGGTAATTTGCTGATTGACAAAGAGGCCCAACCCCGTGTGGAAGAAAAGGAGCCGCTGTCCCCCAAGACAAGAGGGCGCTCCCGCAAGAATCTTCGTAAATGGACCGAGGAGGAAACAACTGCTCTGTTGCGTGGCGTGGTCAAGTGTGGGATTGGCAACTGGACTGCGATATTGGCGCAACCAGAGCTTAAGTTCAACAAGCGGAGTGCTTCAAACCTAAAGGATAGGTATGGCACTGGTGGTGACCCTGCTGAGAAAATGTGGACTGACAGGAGAATAGATTTCGCGTCTGCTGTCCTTGGGCTTATCGGTGGGTTATTGTTGCTATTGTTTTCCCTGGCTTTGCCTTCTAATCTTTCGAAGTGCCGCCGACCCCAATGAGGCTACGAAGAAACTTCGTGATACCCTGGCCGATGCACTCTCACGGGCCGAAACAGAGGGTACCGACGGCGCCCCGGGGAAGATTCGCCTTCCACACCCATGGCCTGCCTCAGAGACGCCGCCCGGAGGTATCTCAGCTGGCAGCTCTCAGGAGTCTTTGGCTTCCAGCAGTACCCCGACCAAAGAATCTGAGCCTAAAAGCTCGATTCCTCAAGCTAAACAGGCCTCGGCGAAAACCGGGCCTACTCTTTCTAGCAAATCCAAGTCTACCTTAGCATCTCTTGGCATCCCTGAGCCACATTTCACCATGAAGTCCCGCCGTCGGTCTCGCCGTCCATTCACTGTCGCAGAAGATGAAGCTCTGCTGAAAGGCTATGCGGTACACGGTTTTCAGTGGACACTAATCCAACAAGACAAGCGATTGAACCTCGGCCATCGTAGAGCAACCGATCTGCGAGACCGGTTTAGGACCAAATTTCCCCACGCGTACCGTGACGGCGGGTCTGTCAGCGGTAACTCGTTCAATCAATCCGAGGTATCCGGTCTCAAAGATGGAAAGGACAGGGCGTCCGGTAGCAAGCGGAACTTGCAACCTACCAAACCACCTCCCAGCAGTCAAAATGGCAAGTCAGATAACTCTGAGCAGTCCGCATTAGGACCCATTGATCCTGCACTCTCTCCTCCTGCTCCACCGCCGGGCCTTCCTCTCGAAAGCATGGCAGTTGCACCTTCGACAGCCGTGTTTTCCTTCCCGTTGGATGAAAATGCTGCCAATCCATCAGGCGTGGACCCATCTTGGGCAGATAATACTCTTGCCCCAATGGTGTGGGATGAATTGGCATGACTGCAACGCAACTTGAAACTTTCTCGCACACACACTCCCTTTTGCTAACATGATCTCAGCTATGGGGCAGGCACATCCCAGGATTTCCTTAATGTTTTTCATGTAAATTCTTTCGAATATTTTACTTTGCGGCATGATGCCCAGTTTTTTTTTTTTTTTTTTTTTTTTTTAAACACACTTCCAGCGACAGTTTCTTACATTGCTATACCCTATATGGCTCAGGAACGTGTTCTACCGGTGGTAATGGTACAAGCACAAGCGAGAGAAACACCCATCCTTTTGACCTTCAGCACCCGGCCCCGTTTCCTATTTCAGGTATATGCTTTTGACTACTCACATACAATTGATATCATGTACACCATGCGCAGAAATAACCCAGCAAGTCACCAACAATGATCTTTGTCTAAACCGTCAGCACCTACAGAATCGAAAGTGGGAACAGAACTAGATATTAAATGCCATGTTTCGCCTTTAGAAAAACAAGAAGAATCGAGCATCAACATGAACGCTATTTTGCGTGGGAATTCCGCCAAGACAGACAGACAAGGTAACCGTAAGAGATGCACCAAAGACAAGAAGGGGAGGAAGGGAGAAAGGAAGGAAAATCACAGTACGGGTGTAACCGCAGACCATCGGTCATAGATTAACACACTCGCCTAGAATTGAAGAAGGTAAAAAAAAAAGAAGATTGAAAACATCACAGCTAGAGCAAGACCTTCACTTTCAATGACGATCCACCATCCCACAGCCCAATTCTACCAAGCATTGCGGTCCCAGTTCGGATCTACACCACACACACACACACCAGTCAGCAAAATCCGCATTACAATCAACACCGGTAGAAACAAAACTAATAGAAAACAGAAAAAAAGAGAAGGAGAAAGGGAGAAAAACAAACCCTGTATAAAGCTCGCCAAAACCTTACTCCCCGTCTGCAAAAGCGGATGGCCGGCAACAATCTGCAAGAAGCGCTGCAACCCCTCCCTGCGGTGCTCGATGACATCGTCACTGAACCGATTCGTGAACACCTTCCCAGGCAGCGGCGGGATAGTCACCCTCGTGCTCTCGCGCTCCAGGATATCGCGGAAATATTCGAAATCGGAGTAACGACGGCGCACGACGGAGTGCTTGAGCTTGAATGCGGGGATGTTGGTGCGACAGACGATTTCGTACGAGGTGTACATGTTCCGGGATGTGCCATGGGTTTGGGGGTTTCGAACCTAGGGAAATTTGGGTTAATTGGTTTTGAGGATGTTGGCCGGGGGGGGGGTTGTTCTATATATGACATTGGGGTTGGGTGGGGGGAAAGTTGTATGTCGCGCGACCAAGGCCGAATTGAATTTAATTGATACAATTTGTATTTTCTTTCCCGAATTTACACTAGCGATAGTGATAAACATACCTCAATCTCGAGGAAATTCTCCGGAGGACCGTAGATTTCCTCAAAGGTCTGCTGTCGCGACTCGGGGACGGCTTGCATTGTGACGGGGATACAACCTGTTGCGAAACAAGATGTTGAGTAAAGGTGGGGAGGAGCGAGAGACCGCGGGGAAGCTTCAGCCGCCGGACAAGGCGGGAGGGTGGAATGCTCGGTTTTCTTTCCTTCAAGTTCGACTTTGGGAGGTTTGGCGGTGGCTTTAATATGGGTAACGATGAGCTCGTTCGGAGGTCGCGGAGCGAAAAGACGCAGAGGATGGTTGGTGGATTTCTGTCAAAAAGAGGGAATTTTAGTATGACGACGACAGGCGGACTGATAACTGATTTCAATGTTCTCTTAGCGTCGTATTCCTAGCGTATGGTTACGTTCCGTGATTGGGGGCCCATCGTTGTTCCGTTCCGCTGTCATGTTGGGTCATGTGATTGTTGTATAACTTCAAGTTGTATCCCATATAGTAATTGATTCCTACCCTGGGTTATATCCGGCCAGTGGCTTAAAATCCGCGTGTTTTCCGTTACTGATTAGTTTTGGTAGATGGGTAATTTAACGGTCACGGGCCGGGTTATAAAAAAAAAAAAAAAAAAAGAAAAGAAAAGACAATGTTCCAAATAACTTTTCAGTTGGGGATTTTCTTGTGAACTCTGTCACTTAAAGTGATAATGTACTTTTCTGTTTTCAAATGGCTACTTTACATACTCCGTAGTAAACTTCTCATTGTGATACTAGTGTTTTATTCATTGGCTTTTCCCTTCAGCCCCGCACTGCTGCTTCGGGTTGCTGGCCCTAATTGAATTTTATTATTTTCAGCTGTATACTAACTAGGAGTCGGATCTCATCCGTCCCAGCTGAACATGTGGAGTTAAACCCCCAGTTCTTCTGCCCCTTCTACGTCATGAAGCGCCTCACTGCCGGTACCATTGGGAAACATCATGTCGATCCTTCAGCTGTGTGGGGCTTATATCAGCTATTTATCTAGCATCCAGCCCTGCTGCTCATTTACCTTCTCCCATCCACAATACTACTGTACTCTTCCCCCATCCTCACTCACATATTCCTCACTATCAGAGCAAACCTATCATACTCTATAGGATCTTATCAGAAACCAAACAATGTCTGACAACGAAGTACGTACACACAGTTTGAAGGTCGTGCATCCACATTGATTAAGCAGTAAAACATAGGATCTCAATTTTAATGATGTCGAACAAGCGACTTTTCCAATGACCAATTCTGATATGAAGAAGGGTGGTCATATTATGATAAAGGGTCGGCCTTGCAAGATTGTTGAGATGTCCACGTCTAAGACCGGCAGGCATGGGCATGCCAAGGTTCACTTTGTTGGCATTGATATCTTCACGGGCAAAAAATTGGAGGATATTGCCCCGAGCACTCATACTTCGGATGTTCCAGTTGTTCACAGAGCAGAATATCGGCTGGTATGCTTTGACTCCTGGATGGGGGCTTTCCATAGCACGTCCGTGTACTAATGGATTTTCTAGGATGGAATCGATGATGATGACGAATACCTTTTATTGACGGACATGAATGGCAATACTAAAAACGATGTTCCTGTACCGCAAGATGACCTTGGTCTCATCGTTAAGGATCGTCTGGACAACGGTGATTCTAGCTGTGAGTTACTGAAATCTTTGCTCAACTATGGTGCTAACGGATTCCTAGTCGTTACTATCGTCAGTGCTATGGGCGAGGATGCATGTATAAACATTCGGGAAGCGGAGTAATGTGACCTCAAGGCTTGGCCAACTATTTATGCTTGTCGAGAATGCTCGTCTTATCCAAGTTGTTCTGAGTATTTTGATATTTACACATACGCCTCGGAAAAGCGGTATTTAGTTTTACAAGCGCGTTCTACGTAAACTTCATGTCAATCACGTTCAGCGTAAAGGTAACAACTACAATTTTGCCAATTTGGACAAAATTTACCAAGCACGTGCTAACACCAGATCCGTATGTTGAAATATCGCGACCATTGTCCACGAATATGCACTGCGGGGTGTTATTGCATGCATTGTGGCTGAACCACAACCGTCCAACGATCCTGTTTATATTGACTTGAGAGTGGAGCAATCTCGAGATCTATGTTAGTGCTACTAAATGTGGATGATGGTGTTGTCATTGAAACGCGCATTTGAAGCGGCCTATTACTACATACGTGGTTCGCATCTGACACGTCAACCTGTCAGCTGGATGCTGTATCTGCACACTCTCATTAGTACTCTCCTCCGAGTGTTTTACTAGAGGGTGGACCCTTCGAGAGCTTATCGCTCCATCGACAGTCATCTTACTTCGATAGTGAATGGCACAAGATAGGCGAGAAATTAGGTCTGCAACAGCTGATATCAGGAATCACCGGACTACCTGGCAATTTCCTGTTGGGAGATGACGTAGCATATGCAAGTGTCGCTCAAAAAATGTCATGGGCTGCGAAGAGAAAGACAACAAGGATTGAAGATATCGCCTATTGCTTAATGGGAATCTTTGGAATATCCATGCCGATGCTGTACGGAGAAGGAGCAAAGGCATTTATCAGACTTCAAGGGGAGATTATGCGAACTGCGAATGACTACAGTCTCTTTGCCTGAACATCATCAGATCATCACGGTGGGATTCTTGCAAGTTCGCCAGCTGTGTTTGCTGGCTCCGGCAACGTCATCCCAACAAAGCCTTCCAATGTAATAGGCTATCCTATTGCCCTCAAACAGTAGAGGAATAAATTTATCACTGTATTTTAAAAGCGATGAGCCGCGGGGGGG